>NC_041231.1:47798833-47806413 GCF_002837175.3 Physeter macrocephalus | reverse complement strand
TTGGATCCCGGGACCCCGGCAGTGGCGGGCTGCACGAGCTCCCGGGAGGGGCGGTGTGGAGAGTGACCTGTGCTCGCACACAGGCCTCTTGGTGGCGGCAGCAGCAACCCTGGCGTCCCACGCCCGTTTCTGCTGTCCGGGCCGACAACCGCGGCTCGCGCCCGTTTCTGGAGCTCCTTTACGCGGTGCCCTTAATCCCTTTAAGCGGCGCGCTTAAACCCCTTCCTCGCGCACCAGGAAGCAAAGAGGGAAGAAAAGGTCTCTTGCCTCTTCGGCAGCTCCAGACTTCTCCCGGACTCCCTCCCGGCTAGCCGTGGCGCACTAGCCCTTTCCGGCTGTTTTCACTCTGCCAACTCCAGACCTTTCCCTGGGATCCGACTGAAGCCCGAGGCTCAGCTCCCAGCCCCCTCCCGCCCCGGCGGGTGAGCAGACAAGCCTCTCGGGCTGGTGGGTGCCGGTCGGGACCGATCCTCTGTGCGGGAATCTCTCCGCTTTGCCCTCCGCACCCCGCTGCTGCGCTCTCCTCCGAGGCTCCGGAGCTTCCCCCTCCGCCACCCACAGTCTCCGCCCTCGTAGGGGCTTGTAGTGTGTGGGAACGTTTCCTCCTTCACTGCTCTCTCCCACTGGTGCAGGTCCCGTCCCTATTCATTGTCTCTGTTTGTTCTTTTTTCTTTTGCCTACCCAGGTGCGTGGGGGGTTTCTTGCCTTTTGTGAGGTCTGAGGTCTTCTGCCAGCGTTCGGTGGGTGTTCTATAGGAGAAGTTCCACGTGTAGCTGTATTTCTGATGTATCTGTGAGGAGGAAGGTGATCTCCGCGTCTTACTCTTCCGCCATCTTGCCTGCTAATCCAGGCGGATTCTTAACCACTGTGCCACCAGGGAAGTCCTGCAACTTTTTATCTAAAGGTGTAATACTCTTAAAAGTCATGGCCTTGAGAATTATACAAGAAATGGAAGGGGAGGCATTGAATTCTTTCTCCATGCCTCCTTTCAGCTTTTAACACTTAACAAATGCATAAGCAAAGCGACATCATTACCTCTCATTTTACTTGTTCAAGGTCCCAAGGCTCAACTTTCACACTCCAAGGTCCAGGCCCTGGCTAAAAGGAGAGGGTCTCTACACAGGCCAGTCACCCTGCCCAGGAGCACTCATCCAACATCCAATCTGGGCCCTCCCGCCAATGCCCAGGCCCAGCTGAGGAGGCAGATCTCAGCTGGCAGCGCCCCCAGGGCCAGATCCCCAGACCCTGCCCAGCCGTCATCACTGAGGGAGCCAGGTGCCCAGGACCCAGCCAGCTCTCAGGCTCCTCAGTCCGGGCAAATGGGCCACAGCAATGCTGACCACTGGTGGAGCAGAACTGCTAAGGGCCGTGTGTTAACAGCCAGGCGTTAATGACCTGCACCCTCCCCACCCCTATTACAGAAGTTCCTCAAAACAATTAGAAATAGAACTACTATATACGATCCAGCAATCCCACTTCCGTGTATTTATCCAAGAGAATTGAAATCAGGATCTCAGGGCTTCCCTGGTGGCGCAGTGGTTGAGAATCCGCCTGCCGATGCAGGGGACACAGGTTCGTGCCTCAGTCCGGGAAGATCCCACATGCCACAGAGCGGCTGGGCCCGTGAGCCATGGCCGCTGAGCCTGTGCGTCTGGAGCCTGTGCTCCGCAACGGGAGAGGCCACAACAGTGAGAGGCCCGCGTACCACCAAAAAAAAAAGAGAAATCAGGATCTCAAAAAGATATTTGTGCTCCTGTGTTCATTGTAGCCCTATTCACAACTGCCAAAAGGTGGAAACAACCTAATGTCCATCAGTGGATGAATGGATAAAGAAAATGTGGTATATACGTACAATGGAACTTTATTCAACCATAAAAAAGGACAAAAATCTTGTCATATGATACATGAATGCACCTTGAGGACATTATGCCAGATAAAAATAATCCAGTCACAGAAGGACAAATACTGCATGAATCCAATTATATGAGGTATCTAAAGTAGTCAAACTTACAGAAACACAAAGTAGAATGGTGGTTGACAAGGCTGTGCGGAGAGGGACAGAGTGGACTGCTGTTCAATGGGTATAAGTGAAAAAGTTCTAGAGACCTTCTGTACAATGCTGGACCTATAGTTAGCAATATTATACTGTATACTTAAAACTCTGTGAAGAGGGTATATCTCTTGTTATATGGCTTTTACCACAATAAAAAATGATAATGATAATATCTATCACTTACCTTTCTAATGGTGGGTGATAGGGAAAATTAATGTGAAAATGGTTCGAATAGGTAAAGAGCTATACAAATGTAAGAGATTATTGTAAAAATGTAAGATATTATTATTACTATGATTATTACGGTACCCCACCTTCATTTTTTTTCTATTTCAGAATGCAAGATTATTCCCTAATTAAGTCTAAATTAGTGGGGGTAGGAGAAAGTCTATGTTTTACATCAGGTCCTCCAGGAGTCCTCTCGTGCCAAAGACCAGACAAAGCAGCAGCACAAATGAGCCCAAGCAGGCAAAACTCCTTAACTACAGACAGAGAGGAGATTATAGTGTAAAGCTGAGAAAACACTGCCTTATGGAACTTTCCTCAGCTCATGTGTATATCCAAAGGCAGATCTATGCTCTCCAGCTAGGAAAGCAAAGATATTTTTCACACCCTGGCCAGAAATGTTTCAAAGTCCTGGGAAATCAGAGATGGGAGCATACAAATAAAATGCCATTGCACCCCCAGCTTAAAAGGAAAAAAATACCAATTCATCTCCAGAAGCTAGCACAGTGCCCAGAACATAGTATTCATCAGCCTAAGTACACAGAAAATATTGGATGGATGGAAGGAAAGAAGAAGGGGAACAGGAATGAATGAACAAGCAAAAATCTTCCCAAGTTGGGCTTCTATCTTTAGGAAGAGATGTCTCTCCACCAAAATGATCATAAACTTCTATTTCAACAAGCACCAAGGCAGGCTTTGCTCATGAACAGCTTTTCATGACCCAATGTTCACCACAATGCTTCTGTAGGCTTAAAGGATAACTTTCTACAAAATTATAAAAATTATCCCCTCTTATCATACACCATGATCAAGGGGATTTATTCCAGAGATGCAAGGATGGTTCATATTCTGCAAATCAATCAGTGTGATACACCACATTAACAAAAGGAAAGATAAAAATCATATGATCATCTCAACAGATGCAGAAAAGGCACCTGACAAAATTCAACATTCATTTATGATTAAAAACTCTCAATAGAGTGGTATAGAGGAAACATACATAAACATTATAAAGGCCGTATATGACAAACCAACAACTAACATCATACTGAATGTTGAAAAGCTGAAAGCTTTTCCTCTAACTTCAGGAACAAGACAAGGATGCCCACTCCCGCCACTCTTATTCAACATAGTACTGGAAGTCCTAACCACAGCAATTAGGCAAGAAAAGGAAATAAAAGGCATCCAAACTGGAAAAGAAGAAGTAAAACTGTCACTGTTTGCAGATAATATGATGCTACGTAGAGAAAACCTTAACAACCAGACCAAAAAACTTAGAACTAATAATTAAATTCAGTAAAGTTACAGGATGCAAAATCATAGAGTATGTTCTCCTTTTTGTCTGGCTTCTTTAACTCAACATAATGTGTTTGAAATTAGTCTGTTATTGTGACTAGCAGTAGCTCATTCCTTTGGGCACTGAGGAAGATATTCCAATGGCCAGATCACATAAGGAAAGGTGTTCAAAGTCACTAATCATTGAGGAAAGGAAAATCAAAACCACAGTGCAAGACCTCTACACACTCACTGGAATAGCTACAAGCAAAGGCTGACAACATCAGGGGTTGGTGAGGATATGCAGAAACTGGAACTCTTGGACACCTCTTGTAGGAGTGTAAACTGGTAAAATCACTGTGGAAGACTGTTTAGCTTTCTCCTGAAACTGAAACATTCACCTCTTCCATGACCTGGCGATTCCACCCCTAGATATTTACTCAAGAGAAATGAAAACATAAATTCACAATAAGACCTGTACAAGAATGTCCACAGTAGCTCTATTTATAAAAGTCCCAAGTGGAAACAGCTGAAATGTCCATCAATAAGAGAATGGATAAATTGTAGTATGTCCATAAAATGGGCATAAGTCTCTGGGGCTTCAGTTTATGGGAAGAATAATGTTTATGCTATACACAGAATTGTTAGTGGAATAATGTGGAAAGTGGCTTACAAACAGAGGATTTTTGTTTCTGTTTTTGGTTTTTTTGTTACATAAATAAGAAACAAAGAAAAGTAGGTGAAAAAAGACAAAAACCAATGTGCTGTTGGCTGCCAACTCCTAAGCCTACTTAAATTTCTCATCTCCCTGGATCCAGCTGCCATTTCTCTGACCTACTGCAAGCAGAAAGTAATAGTCAGGAAATAAAACCATTTTTGCCAAAAACAAACAAACAAACAAGGTAACCATAAGGCTCTGTTGTAGAGCCTTAACTTTCAAGAAACAGCCAAATTTCCTGCACATGTTTAGTCTGTTCAACTCAGAAATCTTGAAGTACCTACTTCTGCATCCTTTCCATTACCTTTATTCCATTTTATTATTAAATGATTCATTTCCTATTCTGTTTTCATCACCAAACCACCTCAAAACTCTTTGGAAAGAAGCAGGAAAATAATCACACACACTCATACAGACACACAGATGCACACACACGTACTCAAATACAGACACACACACATGTTGCCTTCTCTACCTATGTACACAGGGAAGTCGTCATATTTCTACACTGATGTACAATAAACATCATATCAAACAATGATTCACTTGATAGCAAACATGCCAGAACATATACATCTGAGTGAGGCTCCCGAAGGGCAGAGCCTCTATTCTTATTCTGACGATGCCGTTCTTGCTCAAAACACTTTTGGATTTTTGGAAGTTAAATAACATATCTGAAGAACTGTGAAAATAGCAGAGCCTGTTGAGCCTAGAGGAGAAAACCTGCCCTTAAATATTCGAAGAGCCACTGTTCAAAAGAAGAACTACATTTATTATCCCCAATTTACAAATGAGGAAACCGAGGTTACATCACTTGTCCAAGGTCACTTGCCAATAAGGGGTGATGGCTCAAGTCTGCCCCTGATTTGCTTTACCGCTGGCCCCCTTAGAATAGAATGGAACAGACTAATGATGAAGAATGATAAAGCACCCCAGGTGCCTCCACTCTCCGGTGGAAGAACACTGGAGTACAGCTGGGTGCTTCAAGGGGAAAATGCTCAATCAAGCCCCGGGGCTCGGGGTGGGGAAGTGGTAGGTATCAGGAAGAACCTCGTGGAAGAGCTTCTATTCACAGGAAGGGACTTTAAAAAGGTGATTCAGCTCTTTGCAGACTGATGGGTTTTTATTTTCTCACCTTTTTCCAAGGTCAGTTCAGAAAAAGCCAGGAGGGACTTGTAATATCCCATTCCTCAGTCACTATTAATACTCTTGTTTGATCCTCAAAGGGCATGTGACCCCTCTCGTGTGGATGGGATCTTGAGACAGCCTTGGAAAATGGGACCACTATGCAGATTTAAGCGGGCCCCCAATGCCTTCTCCAATGTGCCTCCCAGACTCCAGATATCCATCCTCAGATCTTCCTTAGCAGTCAGGTGATGGTCCGAGAAATGTACGTGCCTATGTGCATGTGTGCATGCGTGTGCTTGTGTGTGTCGGGCAGGAGGTGGGGAGGGGGGCCAAGGCCTGGGGGCCGTCTCTCCCCCAACCTCAGAGCATCCAGCTGCTGCACACATGAAGCTGAAGCTGCCTGGCCCTTTGATCGGGACCCCATGCTGTGCCTTGTTCAGGGAATTTTTAAATTCTCTTTCATTTTATTGCACGGCTTCCCTCCCCACCTCCCATCCCCGAGCCAGGTCTCAGGATTATTGGGTCCTTCTTTTCATTGATTTGTTTTTTTGACCTTTGTAGTAGATACAGAAATATACGGATGAAAGAAGAAAGGAAGGAAGGAAGACAAGGGGAGGGGGCCCGGGCAGCCTCCGGAAGGGAGGGCGCATGGTGAGGGCCTTGTGTCTGGCCACATTTCACAGAAAAGAGGCAAAGAGGGTGGCAGCTGCCTGGTGCCCAGGAAGGGGAAGCCCCTGGCTCATGGGGGCAGCCACTGAAGACCAGGCAAGGCCACCACCTCATGTCCCCCACAAGCACCGGAGACTGACCCCGGACCTCTGTTTCTCTATATGCTTGCTTTCTGTTGAAAAGGCTCCTGAATCAGCTCCATGAATACCCACTCCACGTGAGACTCCGCGCTAGGAGCAGGAACGCACGCATTCTTTCCTTTCCCTCCCTCTGTGAGCCCCGTTTCTGTATTAAACCCAGGTCCTCAGGCCAACCACACTGGTGCATGTTCCGTCCTTGACACTGAGAAGGAGGAAAATGAATATCTGTGGAGTACCCACTGCTCAGCACTGAGAAGGGGGCTTTATGTGTATTGCTGGGTGTTGGGCAAGACTCTTCCTCCAGAAACAGAAGCTAGGACCCATGGCGCAGCCACAAACTGGAAGGCCATGCTGGATATAAGAGTGTGATTCCTCCCCCCACCCCACCTCAAAGCCAAGTGAGAAGGCATCAAGAGTCAGCCGTAAGGATCTGGGATTCCTACAAGATGGGGAGTCTGGCCTCTCAACCCCCAGGGATGTGCTGTACCCACCTAAGCAGAGACACACCTAGAGAGGAGGCACACGGCAGAAAAGGAGCACCTGGAACAGCCCGATTAGTGAGGCTGATGCTGCAAGTCCCCCAAAGGTCCAGCTGACATCACAGACTGGACTGGACTTGTCTTTCCTGTACTCCACTCAACAGGGCTGCCCACCAGGCACAGGAAGGCAGGCAGCAGGAGGCTGCGGAACAGACTCCAAGGTGAAAGCCGAGTGGGGAGTGGGAGAGGTCAGTCTCCATCAGGGAATGACCACAGGGCCCTTCAAGGACCTAAACACGCACCTCACAAGCAAGCCTTGCCTTTGGACTCGTGTCACAGAGAGCATCGACAACCAGTCATCGGCAAAAGAAACACCAACACCCATCAAAGGGAGCACCCCAGAGGGGTCAATTATGGAAAGAGATGCTTGACTTCTCTTCCTTCTACCAGGGACATCCTGGAGGAACCAGGCTCTGAAAAGGAAGTAGGGGCTCCAAGTTTGCCTGGGGGGAGGGAAGTAATAGAGATGAGATTTAAATTGACTTTGAGAGTTAGCAGGCCCTGGGAAGCCCCCTACTCATATCTCCTCACCTCTACCTTTGAGTACACACAGGCCTGACTTCCAACTGCCAGATCCTGCATCTCTTTGCCCACAGGCTTTCTCTGGCCACCAAAGCCCTGTCTGCCCACAAATCCATGCAGGTGAATTAACATGCCCTCAAAGCAGCCCTCATCCACTGGCAGATGGGTATCTCTCATTTGGGTAGAATAACTGAATCACTTGTCCTACACTGTATTAGTTATCTGCTACTGCATAAGAATTTCCTCCCAAAACACAGCAGCTGGGCTTCCCTGGTGGCGCAGTGGTTGGGAGTCCGCCTGCCGATGCAGGG
>NC_041231.1:47794818-47798741 GCF_002837175.3 Physeter macrocephalus | reverse complement strand
GCCGCGGAGCGGCTGGGCCCGTGAGCCATGGCCGCTGGGCCTGCGCGTCCGGAGCCTGTGCTCCGCAACGGGAGAGGCCACAACAGTGAGAGGCCCGCGTACTGCAAAAAAAAAAAAAAAAAAAAAAAAACACAGCAGCTTGAGACAACAATAAATATTTATTACCTCACGATGTTTGTTGATCAGGAATTCAGAAGATGCTTGATTGGGTGGTCTGGCTCCAGGTTACTCATGAGACTGTAGTCAAGATGTCAGCTGGGGCTGCAATTAGTCCAAGGCTTGACTGGGGCTGAATGATGTGCTTCTAAGTTGGCTCATCTGGCTATCGGCCGGAGGCCTCAGTTCATCACCACACACACTTGCCTGTATGGCTTCTTGAGCGTCCTCACAATCTGTGACTGACTTCCCCTAGGGCTGTAATCCAAGAGAGACCAAAGTATAAACAGCAAAGTCTTTTATGACCTTGCTTCTAAAGTCAGATGCCGCATTAATTATCTACGGCTGCATAACAAATTACCCCAAGACTTAGCAGCTTAAAAAAATGTATTAACTCACAGTTTCTATGGGTTAGGAATCTGGGCACAGCTTAGTGGGCAGCCTCTTGGTTCCTCTGACTCAGTCTCTCTCAAGACTACAGCCAGGGCTGCAGTCATCTCAAGGCCCGACTGGGGAAGGATCCCCTTCCAGGCTCACTTGTGAGGCTGTTGGCAGACCTTAGGGCCTCAGGGGCTGTTGGCTGGAGACATTACGGGGGCCTCTCCATAGGGTAGCTGACAACACGGGGGCTGGTTTGTCCTCAGAGCCAGTGAAGGAAAGAGCAAGAGAACACAAGCAAGGCAAAAGCCAGAGTCTTTTTGTGACCTAATATTGGAAGTGAGATGCATCACCTTTGTTATTTTCTCTTGGTTAGAACTGAGTCACTTCTCATTGGTTATAAGTGGCCCTACTCTAGGAAAGGGGATTACACAGGGCATGAACACCAGGAGGTGGAGATAACTGGGGCCATCTCAGATGCTGCCTGCCGTGGACAGCATCATTTCTTTCTGCCGTGTTCTACTGGACACACAGGCCACATGCATAGTTCAGTGTGGGAGGGAATTATACGAGGACATGAACACAGGAGGCCAGGATCACTGGGGGCCAACTTGAAGTGTGGCTCCCACAAAAACTGTCGCCAGGGCACCCCAGTGAGATTAAGCACCTGTTGATAATACACTCTCAGACGTCTTCCTTCCTTTCCCTGGTCACCTGCCCACTCCCCTACTGGTCTATCCTGGCATCAGCTCCCAAATAAACCACTTGCACATGAATCCTTATCTTGAGGCCTACTTCTGGGGGAACCCAGATTAAGACAAAGAGAGAAACTTTAAACTACACTCATATAAAAGTGTACGTGTGTGTGTTAAGAACTGATACAAAATTTATTTTTTACTGTGGGACACAGCAAACATTTTGAAAGCCATTTTAGTAAGCACTACAGGATTTTAGAGCACGAGTGGTTTCATTTAACCCTGATGAAATCCTGAAAGACTAGGCCTTAGAGAAGATTCAAAGTGGGTAGAGAGAAGGCAAAGAAATAAGAAAAGTCGGAAAGCACACTGTGCATCCAGAAATGATGTGTGAAACTGGGCTATTACCTCTTGAGCTCATTTCCCACTTGTCTTTTGGAGTTACAACATTATGTCTACCTGCTCATCACCTTCCTTCAACAGGGGCCTTGTGTCAAGGTGCCCATATTCTGCTTGGGCTCCAGCCAAGCCTCACGCCCAGCAAATCTTTCATACATTCGTGAGGGAGAATTGCTCTGTAACCAAATTTTAAAGATGAAATGCAAAACACTTCAGAGCATGTGAGTGGAGTGGGGGAGGTTCCCAGGAGTAAGCTAAATCACTTGGAACAACTGTACATTTTCATACATTTTTCAGAACTCACTTTGAGACTGACTGTAGATAGACAGGTATCAAATGACTCTTGACCTCTAAGTACCCAAAAAATGCCCGGGAGAAATCAAGGCCTTCCAATGCACTCAGTCATGGGTCTATCAAGTGCTGGCTAGAGGAGCTTAAATCCAAATTAATTACCCAGACATCTCTAGCTCAGAAGTTGGGCCACAGACAAACTCATCAGCATGCAATAGCAGCACCATTCCCACGGTGAGAAGAAAAGGAAGCAGGATAATGAGGACAGTAGATAAAAGGGAGGCCATGGAGGAGGATCTTAATTGTATCTTAATTGAGTCACACACTTTCTCCTTCAGGCAGATCCCAGCCCTCAAGTCAGAAAGAGAGTGGCCTTTCTGCTGGGGTGCTTCCCGTGTCCCAGCCCTGTGTGATGTCCAAGGTCAATATACTGTGCCACTTGATTAGAAAGCAAGTGAATCTGTTAACTGTTGCTGCAATCATGCTATATAGCAAACCACCTCAAGTCTTAGTAATAATCACTCATTTTTACTCATGTATCCACGAGTCTGTGGGTCCCCAGGTCAGCTGGAGGTTGGCAGATCCAGGCTGGGCTTGGCTGAGTGGTGCTGCCTCAAAATGGGATATAGCCTGTCTTGGCCCTCTCTGAGGTATGGCTCATATCTACTCCACATGTGTTCATTCCAGGGCCCAGACTAAGAGGCATGCAGATAGCTAGAAGGTCTTCTCTGAGCATAAGAGAAAAATCAGACACATCTGAGAACTCTCAAGGCCTGGGCTTAGAACTGGTACCCACTCATTTCTGCCAATACACCACTGGCCCAAGGAAGTCACACCGACAGAGCCCGAAGTCAAGGCGTGGAGACTATACCCCACCCACGATGAGCCATGGCAAGGATGAGGATGTAGGGAAGGTAAAGGATGCAGAACCAATAATCCCATCTGCCAAAGCCTGGGTCTTGCCTCCAAACTGGAGTTCTGATCAATTTGTTGTATTTCCGATAATTAGGAAGCATGAAGGGGAGCGTGGGGGGCACTACCCACTACCCACTTCATTTGCACTGCAGGACTGGTCAGTGTAGACCATGGCGCTCAGGAGACTATTGTCAGAATTGGTTATTACCGTTGTCCAGAGAGGTGTGGCGTTTCCTCTGACTTTGGAATGTGAGGGTAATTATGGGTTATGTGGTCATTCCCAGGGAAAGAAGAAGAAGGCCTTTCTTCAAAGACAGATGGGCTACTCTACAATTATGAATGTTCTGTAACCATCTTGCTCCTTTTACATTGGCTTTAGACTATGTGGTTGGCTGGCAAGGTTATTTCTGGGAAGGAAAAGGCTTCACTTCTTTTCTGAAGGTAGGGTCAAAAAAAGAAAAAAGAAAAAAAGCTTTTTGGCCTGGATTGACAACTATAGAAAACTACCCCCAGACCACGCAGCATAGCTTGGACTCAGTTGTGACAGAAGTGCTTTCTCAGAAACCATAACTCAAAAAGAGTCATTTACCACAATGTTCATTGGAGCTCTATTTACAACAGCCAGCACATGGAAGCAACCTACGTGTCCACTGACAGATGAATGCATAAGGAAGATGTGGCACATATATACAATGGAGTATTACTCAGCCGTAAAAAGAAACGAAATTGAGTTATTTGTAGTCAGGTGGATGGACCTAGAGTGTGTCATACAGAGTGAAGTAAGTCAGAAAGGGAAAAACAAACACCGTATGCTAACACATATATATGGAATCTAAAAAAAAAAAAAACAAAAGGTTCTGAAGAACTTAGGGGCAGGACAGGAATAAAGACGCAGATGTAGAGAACGGACTTAAGGACACCGGGAGGGGGAAGGATAAGCTGGGACGAAGTAAGAGAGTGGCATGGACATATATACACTACCAAATGTAAAATAGATAGCTAGTGGGAAGCAGCCACATAGCACAGGGAGATCAGCTCGGTGCTTTGTGACCACCTAGAGAGGTGGGATAGGGAGGGTGGGAGGGAGAC
>NC_041231.1:47786986-47794064 GCF_002837175.3 Physeter macrocephalus | reverse complement strand
GATATATGTATGCATATAGCTGATTCACTTTGTTATAAAGCAGAAACTAACACACCATCATAAAGCAATTATACTCCGATAAAGATGTTAAAAAATTTAAAAAGTGCTTTCTCAGGCCCTGTGAGCCACCCCCTGGGTGTGCCCAGGGTCACAGCATACAGACCTGCTGGTTGACCTGGCACTAGGGTGCCTCCCCAGGGAGCAAGCGGGGGCTGAATTCCAGCCAATCCTCCACTTGCCAAGCCAAGCACCCAGTCTAGGGATGTATCATCCTAAAGGAGGAAGCACCTTTGATCACTGATCTGCCCACAAGGGGCATCTTTTGGTAATTCACAGAAAGACAACTCACCACCAAAGGGGAATGAATCTCCTTGGAAGGGAGATGTATGGCTCTACCAGACTGCCCAGAGCACAGGGCCTGGCACAATGTGGCAAACTGAATTACTCTTTCCAACTCTTAAGTACCCCCACAACAGCATTATGCATCCACGTCCTTCGCCACGTGACTCTGCAGTGCCCCCCACTAGACAAGGGGGGATGTACATCTCTACATCCCACTCACAAGGGTCTTGGCCATAGGAGCATGCTCTGCTCAGTGGAATGTCAGTGGAGATGAGGTGAGCAGAGGTTTTAAACACACTTGCTTCATCAAACTTGGCCTCTTGAGCCTCTGCCACCTGCCATGAGAAGGGGATGCTCCCAAGAGCCTCTGGCATCAGATGAAGGAGCCCCATGGAGACCCCACAGTGTGAAGCAGAACCACCTTCAATGTCCCACAGACCAATAAGCAAAAATAATAAATGTATGCTGTTTGTTATGCTGCATTATTGCAATAAAAACTGACTAATATACATGGTGATTCATGGAGTGAAATAAACTCCCTCAAAGCAAAAAGCCTGGGTAGTCCACCTAAAAGAAAGCATCCAGGGGTGAAAAGAAAACAGAAAAAACAAATCTATATTCTACCCGAGGAATGAGCAGGGAGGCTGACTCCAGCTGGAATGGAAACTGAGGACACCAGGCAAAGTAAGTGAATTCAAAAGAGGACTTGGAAGTGATGCCTTGCCAGGTTCTGGAACTGAGCTTCCAGGACTTTACATGGCAAGTCTGAGGCTTCCACTGTGGGTGAGAAGGGGCTACTGAGAGTTCTGAGTGTGTCCAGATACTGTGATGTCAATCTAGGTGGGCCCAAAGTGAGTGCCATCCATAGGAGCAAAGGCCACCGTGCTAGGCACCACGGGGGAGAGGGGGGAACAGGATGCCTAGAACACCTTGCTTTAAGCACGAAAGCTGCAACGCACTCCAAGAGAAGCCCTTCTGAGGATGGCAGACATTTTGCTTGCGAGTCTTTCCACTGAGTCAGCCAGTTTTTAATGAGTGCTGTACACCAGGCAGTGCAGCCACCTCACTGCCTTTTTTTCCACCTTGATCGAAGCTCTATCCAGCTGCAGTTGATTTGGCTTTTGCTAATACAGATGCATTTCTCACCACTTGTAGCAATGAGCTACAGAACATTCAGGTTTTACTGACTTGCAGGGAGAAACGCTGGAAAGGAGAAAGGAAGGAAAGTCCTCTGCTACACTGCTTCCAACCCGAAAACAAATACCAAAGCCAAATGCTTAATTCCCAAAGGTCAGCTGGGAAATCAAGCCCACGTGTAATGTGTGTCATATTTGGGCAGAAAGAAGGGCAAGACGACCACTGTCCAAGTGGCCTGCATCCCAGGTACAAATCTGCCAGACTCCAGGGCCACGAGGACAATGACATCAGGGTTCACCCCATTTAAATCTGTTTACAACAGTACCCAGAAGGAATATCTTTGCTAAGAACTTTTTGAATAACAAGAAGAAGATTCTGTTGAGAATAAGTGGACCAATAGCAGGTAACAGAGCTTTAGTAAAAATATAGAACTGTAAACTGTTTTCACGTAAAACTGAGCTTTAGTAAAATGATATGTATTGAAAACCCATCATCGGAGCTTTCACATGGATCACTGTTAATCCCCCAACAACCTTCAAGGTAAGTGTCATCATTCCTGGTTTGACACATGCAGGAATGAAGGTTAGAAAGGTAATACAACTGGGACTTCCCCGGCTGTCCAGTGGTTAAGACTCTGCACTTCCACTGCCAGGGGCATGGGTTCAACCCCTGGTCCCCGGTTAGGTGGTTGGGGAGCTAGGATCCAATATGCTGCTAGGCCAAAAAAAAAAAAAAGAAAAGAAAAAAACACAATTAACCCACAGTCACCCAGCAACTAAGTGATAGGACCTGAATTCGAATCCAGTGCTCATCTGGCTCTAAAATTTATTTTCTTTCCATTATACGAAACTGACATTAACTTTATTATTTTATATAAAGCACATATAAAATCTCACTCTACAAACACACATGTCTAACAGATATAATTTTCTTTGGTTTTCTATTACCCAACTTAATTTCTCTTTCAATTTCATTCCACCAGGGCCATGGTAACTTAAACTCAGGCAACTGCTTGCCCCTGTCCTTCCCGGGTTGCACAGCAGGGCCTCAGGAAACTCCATACCACGTCCCCTCAGGCATCTGGTTTTAGCCCAGTTGCGGGTGACAGGTCCACAAAGGTCCACATACACTGCCAGCGCCTACGTCAAGCACAAGCCACCATGCCTCTCTGCTTTGCTGCCTGAGTGGGGAGGCGCCCCAGCCTCCATGTCATCGAAGAAGACAGTTTTGAGACCCAATCTTCGCGGGGTCTCCAGAGAAACTGAGCCCCAGGTCCTGCAGGGGTAACTTGTTCATTACTGCCCCCTTTATTGGCTTCTCCTCCTTTCCTGACTCACTCCTCCCAGCCCCTCACTTCTGCTTCCTGGGATCTCCTCCCAAATAAACTACATGCACATGAATCCTTGTCTCAGGCTCTGCTCTCAGGGAAACTTACACTAACGTGGTTTAAGTCCAAGATCCTGGGAATTTCTACAGGGTCAAGGCATAGCAAGGACGGACTGGGATGGAACAACCAATGGGCCAGTCACCTGCCCCCTTAAGTATCAGCTAAGGCATCCCCATCCCATCATCCCAGTCACCAGGCTGCACAGTTGCTGCTGAGTTGTCCCTTGTTCCTGTCCTCTGGTCCCTCAGGCCCCACAGCTCTCTTTCCTATTTCTATGCCAGGCCACATGGGGGTGACAGAATCCCTTGATCAGGCTCTCAAAACATTCCATATAGCTGCTCCCAGACCCCCAGGTCTCTACCAAGGGAAGAACATAGAAGCCCACTCTCAGGTCTCGTCTGCCTGTGTTGGCTTTGGCTGCTTCCCTGATGCTCCACGGAGAAACCAGAGCTGGCGACCTTCTCTCTAGGACCATCAGAGCTTGTGCTTTCATCACTTTCCTTCTGGGTCCCTTTATCCCCACCCTGGGAGAAGCCCTCTCCCCTCAAACATTCTTCCCTCCCTCATACTATGTTCCCTGAGCATTCTGCCTATGCCCGAGTCCCCTCCATCCCCTGAGGGCCCCTGTTTGTGAAGCCCAAAGTCAGGAAGAAACTGGAAGGCTACATTCTGCTTTCTAATTGTCACTTTTGTCTCCTGAAACAATTATCTCAGGTTCGTCCCCTAGATCCTTGAAAGATTTGCGGGGAGGGGGATCACTGTGGTAAAAGTAAGGGAACTGAAAATATCAACATTAGTTTCTATTGTTTTAATATCATCCTTCCACCTTTATGAGACAAATTAATCCATGGTATGATGCAGTCCTAGAATGGAATTCCAGTATTTTTTCACCAAGTACTTGGAAGAGAACCCTTCATTTCCTCCAGATCTTTCCTGGGTCCCCCACCATTCTGGACCGGTGTCATCATTTCCTGATGTCAGGGTTTCTGCACTATGAGAAGGGGCTGTCCAGTCTTTCTGCTGACACGCTGAGTTCAGGTCTGACTACAATTCTGGAGATGCTGGTTTTCCTTCCTGTCAGCTTTTCTGTAAAATGACTGTTGTAACTGGCAGTTGCCCCAGAACCATCACTCCTCCCTCCGCTCCTGTTTTTCTGTCCCCCTCCCCGCAGGGCGGCATAGTGCTGGGAACGGTATTTTCTGCTTGTGTGGCACCTGTCCGCACACCCACCAGTCCCTCCCCTCCTCCAGGTCCAGCAAGTGCATGGCTGTCCCAGGCTTGTGTCCAGACCCAGCAGACAACCATTCCATCAGCTCTCAGGAGAAAATGAGGCACAGTTCCTGATGGAAATGCTTTCTGACACTCACAGAATCACTGTGAGGCCCAAGCCTTTGACTGTCTTAGAAAGTACAATCCCCTGGTTAAAAGGAAACATTCATCTACTGTTTCCACAAGTGCCCTGACCTTGCTGCCCAGCTGGGTGGTTTGTGGCTGCTGCTTTTAAATACCAGCTCAAACTCTCTTTTTCTTTTTTTTTCTTTTAGAATATATATCCTTTTTTCCCCCTACTCTTTATTTATTTTTGGCTGTGCCGGGTCTCAGTTGCGGCACACAGGATCTTCATTGCGGCACGTGGGATCTTTAGTTGCCGCACACGGACTTCTTAGTTGCGGCATGTGGACATCTTTAGTTGTGGCATGCAGACTTCCTAGTTGTGGCATGAATGCGGGATCTAGTTCCCTGATCAGGGATCGAACCCGGGCATCCTGCATTAGAGGCACACAGTCATACCCACTGGACTACCAGGGAAGTCCCTCAAAATCTCTTTCTTTAAGAACCATTGCTAACTCTGGTTTTGGGAAGAAATATCACCAAAACCCACAAAACATGCTATATCCCATACAAAATGTACTGTACTGCCATTTTTAAAAATGAGGAAGATCTCAATATGTTGATATGAAACCACAGCCAAGATATATTGCATGGGGAAGAAAGCAAGTGACAGAACAATGTATTTAGGATACCACTATTTGTGGATTTTAAAGGGGTTTTTAATAAATATATATGTAAAGAATATCTCTCGAAAGATACATTAAAAAAACTGAAAAATGTAGGAGTCCCTGAGGAGGGAGTCTGGGGACTAAGGATCATTTTTCCTTTTCATTGAACCATCTTCACCATATCCCTATAATACTTTTAAAAGGAGGGGAGAGATGCTGCAGGAAGATGACGGAAGAGTAAGACGCGGAGATCACCTTCCTCCCGACAGATACATCAGAAATACATCTACACGTGGAACAACTGCTACAGAACACCCACTAAACACTGGCAGAAGACCTCAGACCTCCCAAAAGGCAAGAAACTCCCCACGTACCTAGGTAGGGCAAAAGGAAAAAGAAAAAACACAGACAAAAGAATAGGGACAGGACCTGCACCAGTGGGAGGGAGCGGTGAAGGAGGAAAGGTTTCCACACACTACAAGCCCCTTCGCGGGCGGAGACTGCTGGTGGTGGACTGAGGGAGCTTCGGAGACACGGAGGAGAGCGCAGTAACGGGTGTGGAGGGCAAAGCAGAGAGATTCCCGCAGAGGATCGGTGCCGACCAGCACTCACCAGCCCGAGAGGCTTGTCTGCTCACCTTCCGGGGCGGGCAGGGCTGGGAGCTGAGGCTCGGGCCTCGGTCGGATCGCAGGGAGAGGACTGGCGGCACGAATACAGCCTGAAGGGGTTAGTGCACCACGGCTAGTTGGCTAGTTGGTGGGGGCGGGGGGAGTCCAGGAAAAAGCCTGGAGCTGCCGAAGAGACAAGAGACTTTTTCTTCCCTCTTTCTTTCCTGGTGCGCGAGGAGAGGGGATTAAGAGCGCTGCTTAAAGGAGCTCCAGAGACGGGCGCGAGCCGCGGCTGTCGGCGCGGACCCCAGAGACGGGCATGAGACGCTAAGGCCGCTGCTGCCGCCACCAAGAAGCCTGTGTGCGAGCACAGGTTACTCTCCACACCGCCCCTCCTGGGAGCCTGTGCAGCCCGCCACTGCCAGGGTCCCGGGATCCAGGGACAACTTCCCCTGGAGAACGCACGGCGCGCCTCATGCCTCGCCCCGCATCCGTAGCCCTCCCTCCCCCCGGCCTGAGTGAGCCAGAGCCCCCAAATCAGCTGCTCCTTTAACCCCGTCCTGTCTGAGCGAAGAACACACGCCCTCAGGCGACCTACACGCAGAGGCGGGGCCAAATCCAAAGCTGAACCCCGGGAGCTGCGCGAACAAGGAAGAGAAAGGGAAATTTCTCCCAGCAGCCTCAAGAGCAGCGGTTTAAAGCTCCACAATCAACTTGATGTACCCTGCATCGGTGGAAAACGTGAATAGACAGCGAATAATCCCAAATTGAGGAGGTGGACTTTGGGAGCAAGATACATTATTTTTTGCCCCTTTTCCGCTTTTTGTGAGTGTGTATGTGTATGCTTATGTGTGAGATTTCGTCTGTATAGCTTTACTTTCACCATTTGCCCTAGGGTTCTGTCCGTCTGTTTTTTTATTTTTAATTTAAAAGAAATTTTTTTCTTAATAATTATTTTTCATTTTAACAACTTTAAATTATTTTATCTTATTTTATTTTATTCTCTTCCTTCCTCCCTTCCTCCCTACCGCCCTTTCTCTCTTTCTACTTTTTCTCCCTTTTATTCTGAGACCTGTGGATGAAAGGCTCTTAGTGCTGCAGCCAGGAGTCAGTGCTGTCCCTCTGAGGTGGGAGAGCCAACTTTAGGACACTGGTCCACAAGAGACATCCCAGCTCCACGTAATATCAAACAGCGAAAATCTCCCCGAGATCTGCATCTCAACACCAACACCCACCTCCACTCAACGACCAGCGAGATACAGTGCTGGACACCCTATGCCAAACAACTAGCAAGACAGGTACACAAACCCACCCATTAGCAGAGAGGCTGCGTAAAATCAACAAATGAAGAGGAAATAGGCAGTCTACCTGAAAAAGAATTCAGAATAATGAGAGTAAAGATGATTCAAAATCTTGGAAATAGAATAGAGAAAATGCAAGAAACATTTAACAAGGACCTAGAAGAACTAAAGAGGAAACAAGCAATGATGAACAACACAATAAATGAAATTGAAAACACTCTAGAAGGGTTCAATAGCAGAATAACTGAGGTAGAAGAACGGATAAATGACCTGGAAGATAAAATAGTGGAAATAACTACTGCA
>NC_041231.1:47782939-47783975 GCF_002837175.3 Physeter macrocephalus | reverse complement strand
TTTGACAAAATTCAACACCCATTTATGATAAAAACCCTCCAGAAAGTAGGCACAGAGGGAACTTACCTCAACATAATAAAGGCCATATATGACAAACCCACAGCCAACATCATCCTCAATCGTGAAAAACTGAAACCATTTCCACTAAGATCAGGAACAAGACAAGGTTGCCCACTCTCATCACTATTATTATTCAACATAGTTTTGGAAGTTTTAGCCACAGCAATCCGAGAAGAAAAGGAAATAAAAGGAATCCAAATCGGAAAAGAAGAAGTAAATCTTTGATAAAGGAGGGAAGGATATACAGTGGAGAAAAGACAGCCTCTTCAATAAGTGGTTCTGGGAAAACTGGACAGCTACATGTAAAAGTAGGAAATTAGAACACTCCCTAACCCCACACACAAGAATAAACTCAAAATGGGTTAAAGACCTACATGTAAGGCCAGACACTATCAAACTCTTAGAGGAAAACATAGGCAGAACACTCTATGACATAAATCACAGCAAGATCCTTTTTGACCCATCTCCTAGAGAAATGGAAATAAAAACAAAAATAAACAAATGGGACCTAATGAAACTTAAAAGCTTTTGCACAGCAAAGGATACCATAAACAAGACCAAAAGACAACCCTCAGAATGGGAGAAAATATTTGCAAATGAAGCAACTGACAAAGGCTTAATCTCCAAAATTTATAAGCAGCTCATGCAGCTCAATATCAAAAAAACAAACAACCCAATCCAAAAATGGGCAGAAGACCTAAATAGACATTTCTCCAAAGAAGATATACAGATTGCCAACAAACACATGAAAGTATGCTCAACATCATTAATCATTAGAGAAATGCAAATCAAAACTACAATGAGATATCATCTCACACCGGTCAGAATGGCCATCATCAAAAAATCTAGAAACAATAAATGCTGCAGAGGATATGGAGAAAAGGGGACCCTCTCGCACTGCTGGTGGGAATGTGAATTGGTACAGCCACCATGGAGAACAGTATGGAGGTTCCTTAAAAAACTACAAATAGAACTA
>NC_041231.1:47750539-47782870 GCF_002837175.3 Physeter macrocephalus | reverse complement strand
ATGGAAGCAACCTAAGTGTCCATCAACAGATGAATGGATAAAGAAGATGTGGCACATATATTCAATGGAATATTACTCAGCCATAAAAAGAAATGAAATTGAGTTATTTGTAGTGAGGTGGATGGACCTAGAGTCTGTCATGTAGAGTGAAGTAAGTCAGAAAGAGAAAGACAAATACCGTATGCTAACACATATATATGGAATCTAAGAAAAAAAAATGCCATGAAGAACCTAGGGGTAAGATGGGAATAAAGACACAGATCTACTAGAGAATGGACTTGAGGATATGGGGAGGGGGAAGGGTAAGCTGTGACAAAGTGAGAGAGTGGCATGGACATATATACACTACCAAACGTAAAATAGATAGCTAGTGGGAAGCGTTCGCATAGCACAGGGAGATCAGCTCAGTGGTTTGTGACCGCATGGAGGGGTGGGATAGGGAGGGTGGGAGGGAGGGAGACGCAAGAGGGAGGAGATATGGGATATATGTATATGTATAACTGATTCACTTTGTTATAAAGCAGAAACTAACACACCATTGTAAAGCAATTATACTCCAATAAAGATGTTTAAAAAGGGGGGGGGGAAGGAAATGCACTATTATATTAAACAAAGAGGCTCATGAAAAATAATCTTTGTGTATTGTATTTACTCGAGGAACCTGTTAAAAATGGCAGCTCCAGTCGGTCAGGGGACTCTAGGATCTGCATCTCTAATCAGTCCCCAAGTGATTCTCACATCAGTGGACTGTGCTCTGAGAAAACCTACCACAAAATGCTAGCCCGTCGTAGGGCTGCAGGGCAGGCTGCTGAAGGCTCTGGAGGAACTGGTGGAATGGAGCCAGGCAGTGCTGAGGGCATCTGGGCATCACCGAGGGCTGTCCCGAGGAGGGCAGCATCTCTGCTCACCCTGACACGACACTGAATAAGAAAGTAAGGTACAAGCCATTTCACCTCTCAGATCCATGACAACAATCTCACTGGATAGCGTAGTTGGCAGCAGCTTAGTTTGTTTGCTTGCTCCTTTCCCTTTGTAGAGGATGCTCCCCTAACCTGAATGGTAAGCAAAATTAGAAGCAGCATAATTTTAATAGAAAGGGGAAGCTGAGATTCACAAGCATTAATCTAAATTTGAAATCTAAACTTGAGCCCAACAAACCTTTGTAACAATCTTAAAAAAAAAAAAAAAAAAGCAGAGACAAAGAAAGCGATGGCAAACAATCTCCAAAATGATTTAAAATTAACTGACACCTGGTCATAAAGGGAAAGAGTCACCAGGCACCCAAACTTGAGGCAATGGTGGAGGCCTAATGAATCTTGAAGACTCACAAAACTGCAGTGACCACTGGGAAATAAAGAAGTCCCCATTAAATGGTGGTGGTGATGCAAAAAGCACTATTTGGTCCTTTAGGTTGGTTTCCTGGGACTGTGTAGGCAAGAGAAACAGGTGCAGAAGAAAAGCAGAGGAACCGATTGTTTGCAGGCCAATCTGGAATTTTAATTCACACAGGCTCCAGCTGCCTGGGCCAACATAGTTCTCAGGTGCTCTTAAGTGCTTCACAAACTAAAGCAGGCACTGGTGATGGGATGAATCCTAGGCAAAGGCTCCAGGAGCCCTGCCCAGCCCCATCCTCCTGCATCTTTCCCCTAGAAGACCAGGGAAGGAGGGTGGGGTAGCCAAACAAAAGACATATGCTGGGAGTCTGTGATCCAGCTTGGAGCTGGACCTGGGTATCCCACTGGACCCCAGGCCCACAGTAAAAAGGAGAGAAAAGCCAACGTTGTCTCAACCTGATAATGAGCCAGCTTCATTATAAGATTAGCTGCCGGGATGAACAACACTCTCTTAATAATGCACACATCGCTATGACAACCACTCACTTTGGTACCTAAAGATAACTTCATGGTGTGGCCATGCTTCTGAGACCGGAAGGAAGGGGGCAGGGTGCAACCATTAAAAGAATGACACAACCATTAAGAACAGGATTTGTCAAAAACTGGTTAGAACCTAGGAAGCCCAAGACGCCAGAAGAGTCGACTTCCGGTAGACCTTGAGCCCCATTCTGCGCTCACTGTAATACATTAGCATATGTTAAACGACACACTCACAGGCACCATGACAGTTCTGAGGCTGCCAGTAAAAGGCCAAAAAGTGGGTGGTACCCCAACTCCTGGAAATCCCTGCTGCTTCTCCAAGATAGCAGGAACATTCCTCCCACTCATCAGCCTATGAAATTTCCCAGCCCACGAAAACTAGCCACCACCACAACTCAATGCCGCTCTCACCTTTTGAGCAGTTCCAAATGCTGTCTATGGAGTGTGTATCTCCCGGGGCCGGGGCCGCTCTCGCCTTCAGAGACGGCCCACACTCTGTGGAGTCTCTCTCTACATAAACCTGTTTTCACTTTACTACCACTGGCTCTTGAACTTTTTCCTGTGGGAAGCCAAGGACCCTCGCTTGCCGGCCTGTCCCAGAGACTGACGGAGACCTGGGACATGCCCATCCTCTCGCCCCACTTTTTCCTACAGCACTTCCTTGTTGGAAAATAAATGCTG
This sequence comes from Physeter macrocephalus, assembly GCF_002837175.3. Taxonomy (NCBI): domain Eukaryota; kingdom Metazoa; phylum Chordata; class Mammalia; order Artiodactyla; family Physeteridae; genus Physeter; species Physeter macrocephalus. The sequence continues at coordinate 47,780,315 of NC_041231.1, read as the reverse complement.
TTTCCTGTGGTCTCCATCATTCTGCTCCTCACAGAGCCTCCTGCTTTCTGCACAGCGTGTGCCTATTAAGTGTGTGCAAGTCGACCCGCGTGCACGTGTGTGCGTGCACGTGCGTGCGTGCACGCATGCACGTGCGTGCGTGCACGTGTGTGCGTGCACGCACGTCAGGGTAAGTAAGGAGCCCAGGGGGTCGTGGCAGTCTTGGTTGCAGGGGTACCGTCCAGTGCTCAAAGTTGGTCAGATTTCTTTTGGGCTCAGGCACCCAAGCGCGTTGACATAATTATTCAGGAAGACAGGCTTGGCCAGGATTAATACTGTGATTAATTACGGTGAGAGCTCAACAAGAGAGGGCGTGCAAGGAAGGGTCGGGGAGGGATGTGACAGCCCCTGTCTCGCCAGCTCGCCGGCAGGACGGCAGAGGAAAGTGTTGAGTGGAGAGCCGCATGGGCCTGACTATAATGAGAAATGAGAAAAGTGCTGAAAAATTGATGGCGCCTGCAGATGGCGCAGGCTGGCGCGCAGCGGGATCCCTGCAGCCCGCGCCGGGCTCCGTATGCTAATGCGGGCGCCCGGGCCACGGACGGGGAGGAAGAAAAGCTGGCACAAAGGAGAGAAATGCAAATGACAGCCACGGAGATCGGTGCCGACAATCCCGGATTAACTGCGTGAAGCTGCTGCTCGCCTGCGTTTAACCCTTTCTGAACTGTGTTGGAGCTGCAGGGGGTTGCTGCTGGGAGGTCTGGTCTGGATCTGGGTCCAGGCCGGAGTGGGGATGCAGGAAAAAGGAGATGGGAAGAACTCAGAAACTGGCTGGTTCTTCCAGAGTGGTGACTTCTTTGGAAAAGGTCCTGGGGGGAGGGGATGGTGAGGAAGTGACCTCTGGGGTAGGAAATGCAGTGGCCCAGCTTTGCGCGTCCTGGTACTGTTGGCTCCACAGGCAGCCAGAAGAGCTTCTAAGACGGAGGCAGTGGAAAAGGAGGCCACGAGGAGGAAGCACCGGGACGCTGCCACGTCCAGGACCTCGACCTGGGCGGTGGATATGCGGATGGTTCCAATATCATTTGATATTGTAAATATCAGATGTGTGCACTCTTCCTGTATCTCAGTTATACTCCAATCAAAAGTGAAACGAGGAAGGAAAAAAAAAAAATGAGGCCAGAGCAGAAGGGCAGAGATCTGGTTTAAAGCTTTGCAGACTTACCTTCTCTGGGAGAGAACAGCAGAGGAAATATTTCATGAATAGTGGGGGGCCCCAAACACAAGTCAGGGTCGTGGTGCTGTTGGGACCCTCCTACTTTGGGGTACACTCTCTCTCAGAGTATCACCGTGGTTGGTACTCATGGAGAGGAAAACATGCTAAAACACTGACTCATCCCCAACCTTCCTTCCTGGGGAACATGTTAGGATGAGAAGTCAGCAAGAATGCCCCAAGGAGTCCACACGTGTGTGAAGTCAGGTCTGTAGACCAGCCAGGAGGAAGAAGGGGGTCCAGAATTCCAGACAATAGAATTCCATGTAAATATAGGCAGACCTGGGAAGATACAGGTGCTGGTGATACAAGATGTTGGTGATACAGGGTTACACAGACACGGGGGAGAACATAAATATATATGCTTCAAGAGAGAATAGAATCAGAGATTATATCTATGTAATAAATTTAAGTTATTCACATTTCTATAATATTGATTTTTTAGGTCTGAACGACTATATCCATCTATTAACAATAGTTCCCTCCATGGGATATGAGGACTTGGACTATCTCTGTAGTGCTTGAATTTTTTTTATACTATTCAAGTATTAGGAAAAAGTGCATAAATATAGTTTCATTTTGAAAGGAAAAAATGACAAAGCCAATGAGAACCATGAGAGTAATAAGCTTGGCCTTTCTGGTGGCCTAATTCCCCAAGATAGGCTTCTGGGTGAAGAGTCTTCCCCAAAGTTCTTCCCGTTTATGAGCAGCACTGCTGAAATCCCTGCCTGTGAGTCCACAGCGTTCCCATCTGCTTCCCCAGGAAGCATTCCACTTGATCCCCACCATTTTACATATGGAGGCAAAGAACTGCAGATCTAGAGATTTTCGGGTTGCCATTGTGGGGGACAGGCTGAGTGGGGAGGCGATGTCTACTGACTGCCTATTAGGTGCCCACGCTGTGTGGGACACTGCAACACAGGACTTCTGCCAAGTTGCACCCTGTCGTTTTCCTGATAAGGAGACCCTTTGTGAGCAATTTTGCTTTCCCTACAGAAACTCTCGGGGGAGAGTGTGGAAATAACTGTCCACCCCGGGTTGTGGCCACACTATCTTTGTCTGGTCTCCACAGCTCTCGGGTCCAGCTCAGGGTCCAGCACAGCAGCAGAGGGCCCACATCTGTGTGGTGAAAGGAATTAAATCTACAGCCAAGGAGAGGTAGGTGAACGTATACATATACGCACACACACCAGGAAAGGAGGCCACTTCGGGTGTTAGTTGTATTTTTTCCCCTGGGACAAACAAAATAAGGCAGATTGTCTATGACAGAGTTCCTTTGAACCAGAAATTACCATCTTTGCTTGAAGAGACAAGAGGATTAGAAAACATTTTAAATGTCCTCCTTTTCTCCTTTTACTGCAAAGCTCCAATGAACTCCAAACCCAGGGGTATTCACTGCAACACAGCAGATTAACCATGTAGGACTGGAGAGTCATTAGGGATCTTTTTTCCTTTAACTCAGGCCCCCATGTGAGGACAGGGCTTGGGGGCGGGGGTGGAGTTCCGGGAGGCGGCCACCTTTGCTAAGACGGACACAGCTTCGCTGGGCACAGCAATTATTCTAAAAACACCTGGAGCATGAAATTTTAAAATGCCAGAATGACGGTGGGCCAGGCTGGTGCCGAAGGTATTCTTTGTGTGATACCACAGGAGAGTCTGGGAAGCTTTTCCAGGAGTTGAGATCTGTCCTCTTTCTCTACCTGTCCTGAAGCAAAGGCTTGGGATTTGAATCCACTGGTGCCGGGATTCTCCCTGTCCTGATTCTCACACAAGAAGAAATCCAGAAATCACAATGGATTGCTTATGCATCAGCCCCATGGAAGGGTAGCCAGGTGTTCTTTGCTTTCTGTTTCACAGATACATTCAACTGACATTTAAAGACAAAAACAAAACTAAACAACAACAACAAAAAACCTGACCTGTGATGCTTTCACCATACTCCTTACACTGAAAATTGTTCCAAGAGAAGAATTAAACAATTCTCTGCTTTTTAGGAATAGCAGTTTACACGTAGTTGATGATTTTTTAAAAATCTTCTTTGCAGAAGAACGCCAGCTAAAAGATGTAGAAGGAGTGAGCACATTTAAAAATCTCCCAGTTTGCAGCCCTGAATGAAGTGATTCAGACAATTATTATCAATGAGAGTTAAAGCCATTAGGAATTAGAGTAGAATCAAGTCATTTTTAGTTATGTGGAGGTGAGAAAATCTACTTCCCATCTGTTCTTTCTCAGGAATTCACCAAGATGTGAGCCCCACCCCCACCAAATAAGGGAGCAGACATGGTCCCCATGAAACAGTAGAGTCAGCAGAAATGGTGAGAAGAAGTCGGAGAGACGGGCAATCAACTCAAACAGGAACAGAGGCCAGAAGGCTGGAGTCTGGAGGCGAGATTTGAGAGATCTTATACTGTCCAGAATTCGGACTGAAGGCAAATAATTTAAAAACAAATGGAAAGATCTTTTTTAACTCCAGGAAAAATAAAAACCAGCCTGTTCAAGGAAGGTGCTGTGATCACAGCACACTAGCTGCCTCTGCAAGGAACAGTGTTTACATAGTCACAACAATGCAGTCACTGTTTAATGATTTTCCACTTTAGAAATTTACCTAGAGTCAAGCAAGAAGACTCAGGACAAAAGGATACAAAATTAACATCCTCTGCCTTGACAGTGTAGACATTTAAGTACAGATACTGGAGTGGAAAGGGGTAGGAGATATGTAAGGGATGTTAACACCTTCATCTTACCAAATGAGGAGGCAGAAGACACTATTATTGACCTTACAAGAAACAGAGTTTTGGGAGTTCCCTGGTGGTCTAGTGGTTAGGATTTAGTGCTTTCACTGCCGAGGGCCCGGGTTCAATCCCTGGTCGGGAAACTGAGATCCCACAGGCTGTGCGGCACGGCCAAAAAAAAAAAAGAGTGTAAGCAAATCTCCAAAAGTGACAAATTTAACCCATAGAAACTGTAAAGAATGATACTAATATATTGGGCCATTGGAGAGAGATGGAGAGGTAGTGGAAGGGAACTAAGTCCCCATCTGTCATAGCAGGAGGTCAACAATGAATGTCCAAAATTGATCGGTCTCTACTTTCAAATATGGAGGTAATTTTCAGAAGAAATAGCTAAACATGTTGATAAGGGCCATCTCTGAAGAGTGGGGCTCGGGGGGAAAGATGAAGGAAGAAAGAGTTTATACACCTTTATAAACCTTTTTGAACAATTTGAGTTTTTAACCAAGAACATGTAGTACGCCTCTTAAAAGACCTATATTAAAAATATAAGGAATTCCCTGGTGGCCCAGTGGTTAAGACTCGGTACTTTGACTGCCATGGGCCTGGGTTCAATCCCTGGTCAGGGAACTAAGATCCCAAAAGGTACACGGTGCAGCCCAAAGTAAAAAAAAAAAAAAAAATATATATATATATATATACAGTTATATATATAAAATATACAGTTAAAAGAAATGTACAACACCATTAATTTGGGAATTATTGTCATCCCATGGATAAGTATTATGTCGATTCTTAAAAAACATACATAGAGTTAACAGAATTGCAACTCAGGGATTAATATGGGAATTACTGACACCCATAATGACTGGGTCTTCCCACTCTTGAGTAGGTATGTCTCTTAAATTATTCGTGTTTTCCTTTACGTCTCTGAGTAAAATTTTTGTCGTCTGTTTATATATTGTTTCTGTGTATTTCTTGTTGAGTTTATCCCTAAGATCTTTATATTTGTATTCCTATTTTGAATGGGATTTTTGAAGTAAAATCTATATGTGATTATTGCTGACATAGAAAAATCATTGATTCTGCTATTTTTAAATATGACCCTCATACTGTAATCTTATATTATTGTAAATGGTTTTTCAGTCTAGTCTCTTGGGGTTTTTTTTTAAATAGGTGATAATAATGCCATCCGTGAGTAATGATGCTTATTCCTTACTTCTGCTTATTCCTTTGCTCTATTTACTGTATTTTGTAAGTTGTTAAGTAACAGCAGCAATGGTGAGCATCCTTGTTTCCTCCCTCATGGTAATGGGAGCCCATCTAATGTCCCACCCGAACAGGTTTTCAGCTGGCTGCTATCGGAAGGTAACAGTTCGTGGTGGTGAAGGGGATGGGCTTTCGGATCAGACTACCTGGGTCCTGGGTCAGATGGGATGCACCGTTTACTTCGCAGGGTGATTTTAACCAATTACTTAACCTCTCTACACCTGTTTTCTTGTCTGTAAAATGGGATAACAGTGCCTACTTCATTGGGTAGCAGTGCTCATTAAATGAGATTATATGTGCAAAGCACCTATACAATGCATGGGCAGCTCTAGTCCACAGTATAATTTCAAGAATCTAATATATAACACTTGTGCTGTATCATCTTGTTAGATCTGGCCTTTTGTTAGTCCTTTGAGACTATTTTGGACCCAACTCTGTCATTAGTTTTCATGGTTTCCATTAGTTCAGCAGTTTGAATCTTGCTTATCCCCTGGGGATTGGGTGGAACTTCGAGGCGCTGTATCCATTTTACACAAGGAATCCTCAGTGCCACCCTAGTTCCCTGTGGATCTTCTGTCTTCTCTTCTTTGCATCTGATTGAGAAAGAAGCATAGGCTTTAAAGTCAGACAGTGGGGAGATCACAGCTCTGGACTCACTGCATGGTCTTAGGCAAGATCTTAGCATCTCTTGGTTTCCAGCTCCTCGTTTCTAAGTGGAATGAGAATGTCTCCCTCACGGGGCTATTTTGAACATTAAAGATGAGCAAAAGCTCACACCTAGCCTGGCACCTATACCACCACACACTCTTCACTGCTTTCTGCTTCTCCACCCAGGACCTCTTTGTCCAAAGTCAGAAGTAGTGAGTGGCCTGGAAGGTGGGAGGAAACCAAGCTCCCTGTGATTAAGCCTGGCTCCACCTCAGGTGGCTGTATCAGTAATTTGGTCTTTCCAGGCTCAGCTCGGGTGGGAATCAGAGGTGCTGGCTCCCAGTCCCAGTACAGCAGCTAAGCATCTCAGGAGATGCTCTCGCCTCTGCAAAAGCCGCAAGAGGCCTCTCCCTTCACAGTCAGCAGCTCTGAAATCCTCAGCTGAGGGACTTGGTGTGCAACACAGAGATACAGCTCCCTCCCCTACAGGGGTCAGTTCTTCCTCAGCAAGAGCCTGCTCAAAGCCCTTAGACCTTCCAGAAAGGCTCCCACAGCTCTTCGCAAAATATTTTTTATTAATATTTGGACGAGACAAAGGAATGCATTACCATGCAGCCACATCTGCAAGCAGCGGAGACATTCAAATCGCTCTGAGTCACCCGAAGCAAATGCCACAAAACACAGACAAAAGCCCTCCTGCTGCCTGTCTTGGTTGACAGAATACCAATTATCAGCATCTGTGGATTCGTCCACTTGGCACACGTGTGAGCCTCTGCTTTGTCCTGTTTGCCAAGCCATCTTCACCGAGGACACAGAGAGGAGCACAGAGATTCTGAGCCACAGTGACACTCCAGCCTCACATCCAGATTTTCATGAAAGTCATCCTTGGGAGGTTTTCCTGAGTGGCATCTGGATATATTAGATCCCTGTTACATGGTCAGCATCCTTTAGTTGGTTCTTCCTCCTGCCTTCCCTGTCTCTCTGGCTCCAGCCACTCACCTAAACCAGAGACCTGGTGACCCCCTCAGGTCCCTCTCTGTCACCCCTCTATCCAGTTGGTCACCAAGCCCTGTTGATTTGATTTCCTAAATCAAACCCAAATATGTCCATTTCTCTTCCCCTTCCTCTTCAATGCTTCTTCAATTACTGCACAGCTTCCTGCCTGGTCTCGGAGCTCCAGCCTCTCCCTCTTCAATCCGTTTTCCACAAAGCAGCTATGTTGATTCCTAGTCCAATGTTCTTACTACAAGACTACTGAGTTTGTTTCAGCCATCCAGAAACAGTTTTGGAATGAGGAACATCATAAGGATCTTCTTCTGAATATAATTCACCAACTGCCACAGTGTCAAGTATCCACCCATGGTTCCATTTCAAGTTAAAACCATAGAATTTCCATGTTAAGACAGAATAGCAGCTCACAGATCCATTTCCCCCACTGTAGCATAGCACGTACCAGGGCAGCTATCAATTCTTAGTTAGCTCTGGTTGGTAGCCTGGTAGGCCCCAAGAGACTAGGACACAGGATGCGGGTAGTGAGCCATGGCAGTGCTGCTGGGGTGAAGGGACAGGCCCAGTTTGGAGACAGGATGGTCATGACAGATCCTATCATCTTCAAGGTCAGCTGAGCCCATAAAGAGGAGGTGAGAGGACACAAGAGACTGGACACATCACAGTCTTCCTCAGTCTAAAGAGCAGCCAGTCCCTTCTCCTCCTCTGGAGTACAGAAGCAAAGCCTGGAGCAGCTGCAACCACACTAGCACCATGAGGGAGGCCCATCTGAGAATGAAGCCCACACAGAGGAAGATCTAGCCAGAGTTATTTCAGAGACACAGTGCCAGAGCCACCATGATGACACCTATCTTCCTCTCTAATACCCACCTCCTCTGGACTGTTGTCCAGGAGTGTGAGGTGTCATATTTCCTGACGGCTTAAGCCAGATAGAGACATGGACTAAGGTATTTGCTGCAGAAAGCATTCTAACAGATACAATCCCTTTACCAATTCAAGGATTGGGAAAGACCCTTATGGGAATGTCATGGGGTCCCAAACATGAGAAAAACATAATGAAACCTTGGCATTTTGGTTAAAGACATGGACTCAAACTGTATTCAGATCCCAGCTATGATATTCACCAGCTCTGCTGCTGGGCACGTTGCTTAACCTTTCTCAACGGTTTCATCTGCAAAATAGGGGTAATAAGTCTTACCTCATTGGATGGTTGTGAAGATTAAATGAGATAATGCACAAAAAGAACTTCACATAGTGTCTGGTGCGTAGTAACAATAGTTGCTATCGTTTGGTAATAGTAGTAGAATGTTAGTGGTCATGATCGTGGAGAGTAGGAATAATTATTCCATGTACATAAGGTGCCCCATGAGACCTTCAAAGTCATCCCATGCATGGCTCTGCCCTAGAGGTGCTGATGGAATTTAGAGTGTCTGTGACTCAGAGTTTGAGCTCATTGCAGCTAATGGTCATTGTACCTAACGGTTGGAAATTCAGCTCTTTGCAAATAGATATTAATCTCCAATGAAATATTGGAGAGCTTTAATTAAGGTGATCGGGCTGATTAATGATTCCCTCTGGGCGAATGCTGAGGCACCCAGAAGTGGAGCAAGAGCTTTCTGAAACACAGGCAGAGCAATCCATCCAGTAATTTACAAATGACGTCAGCTTTTCCCAGGCTGTGGGCTCTCAGGGCTGTACCCCATCCAGGGTTCCTGTGGCTACTTTTACAAACATAAACACACCTGCTCATCAAAAGGAAAGACTGGGTCACCAAGCCTTCGTGATTTTTTTAACTGCTACTTTTAATTCTTCCCCTGTAAGAATTGAGTGAATGGACCAAGATGAGAAGTGGCTGCAGGGCTTTGGGGTAAGGAACTCCAGATTCTTGCTCCATTCCACTGTTAATTTGAATTTGAGAAAGCCCCAGGACTCGGGGGTTCAACTTCCCTTAAACCCTGTGGACCCTCCCTAGATATGATATTGCCCTCGGTGGGCCTCTCCCCACTTCCAGATGGGAAAAGGAGCCAAATGTGTATTTATTCGGGGCCAACGCCTCAGGCCAGCCCTTGTACTGGGTATTAGGGCTCCAAGACTGGGTGATGGCTCTGGAGTCAGGATTTGAATCAAAGAGTTGTTTCAAGGGTTAAATAAATTAATTCATGTGCTTAGATCAGTGTTTCTCTCGTGGTAATGTGCATACAAATTATGTGGTGGTCTCCTTAAAATGCAGATTCAGATTCATCAGGTCTGGAGTGGGGCCTGAGATACTGCCTCTCCTACAAACTCCTGGATTATATGCCACTCGTGCTTGTCCAAAGACCACACTTTGAGCTTAGAAGGCCGCTTCACTTAGCAAGTGTTATATGTGGTGCTACAACTGTATGTGTCCAATAATTGTTCTATGAACAGAATTGAGCTGAAATGTTTATAGTCTGCTGATGGTATAATCACTATTTTCATATCTCTCATCTTATTTAACACCCATAATTCAGCAAGGTAAAGAGTCACGACCCCATTTACAGGGAAGGAATTTGAGGGGATTCCTGAATATGAAAATAGGTGTCTTTCATCTATTCTGGAAAGTTTTCATCAGTTATTTCTTTGACCATTGCCCCCCCCATTCTCCCTATCAAATTAGAACCCAAACTAGAATATGCATAACTTTACAATCTGTACATCTTCTCCTCGTACCACAGTCTCTGTGATGTCTTCCTATTTTTTTCTAGTTTACTAGTTCTTGCCTCAACTGTCCTGAATCAGCTACTGAACACTTCCATTGGGTTTCAAATTTTCATTATTAATTTCCACTGGTTTTTAATTTCCATTGTTATGCTTTTCATTTCCAGAAGTACGAGTTGGTTCTTTTTCAGTTCTTTCACTCTCTTCCTCTTTGTTATGTTTTCAATTCCTTCTTTTATTTCTTTAAAAACAGTGGGAATATTTATTTTATATTCCATATCTGATAATTCTGATCTCTGAGGCTTTACTGCATCTTTTTCTAAAGTATGCTGTTTTGATATTGTGATTTATAAGAAATATATTTGGCCTTTATCCCTTCCTGGCACAGAGTTCCTAAAACCCTTGGAATTTCCTCAGTGATAAGAACTAGCTTATAGGTGTCTTTTGTTGTTCTTTATCAAGTCCCCTTCAACCACACCTGAGTTTATGTTAATGAAATGACTTTTAGAAAGCCCTGAGGAAGGGGCTGGTTGCTAGAGGAACCAACCACATGACCAAAAGGTTGACCCTTTCAGATATACCCCCTCCCCTCCCCTCCTTACCTCCAACCTCCAGGAAGGGAAGAGGAGTTGAATCGCCAATGGCCATGATTTAATCAATCATGCCTATGTAATGAAGCCTCAATAGAAAACCCTCACCAAAGGAGTAGGAGAGCTTCTGGGTTGGTGAACATGTAGAGGTGCTGGAAGGGTGACACACCTGGAGAGGGCATAGAAGTTCCATGGCCTTTTCCACATACCTGGCCCTATATATCCCTTCCATCTACCTGTTGCTGAGTTGTGTCCTTTGATAATAAACCAGTGATCTAGTAAGTAAACTGTTTTCCTGAGTTCTGTGAGCCACTCTAACAAATTATTGAAACCTAGGAGGGGGTTGTGGGAACCTCCATTTTATAGTCGGTCTGTCAGAAGCACAGGTGACAGCCTGGACTTGTGATTGGCATCTGAAGTGGGGCCAGTCTTATGGTACTGAGCCCTTCACCTGTGGGATCTGATGCTATCTCCAAGTAGATAAGGTTAGAATTGAGTTGAATTGTAGGACAGCCAGTTGGTGTCAGAGAATTGCTAAGTATTAGGGAAAAACTCACATTTGGTGACCAGAAGTGAAGTACTGAGAGCACTAATAGTAGAGAGGAACAGAAGAGTTTTTCCTGTACAGTTGTTTCTACTGAAACAACTCTCTCAAGCTGCCTTGTTTCTTTGTAAGTTTTATAATCCGTGAGTGTGTGTGAGCCCATAATCACTGGAATCCTATCGGGGGAATTCTTTGAGTCTAGAGAGGATCTCCACTTGCTTCTTTAAAGTACTAGGGGGCTTGACCATCCTAGGCCCGTGTTAAATTTAAATTGTCAGCTTGTTTATTTCAAATTTTGCAAATACTGGCATTCAGGAACCAACCCCACACAAGGGCCAGCCTAGGTTCACAGATTCATGGAGGATAATTTTCCCCTTCCTCAGAATCAAGACCACGCTGAGACAGGTGTGTTTCCTTGCATTTTTCCTTGGCAAAGAGGGTTTCTCCTGGTTTACTTTTTACTAAATGTGTAGCACTTTGTGAATCATAGCTTTGTATGGAGTGGAGAGAAGACTCTCTCTAACTCTCCCCAGGCCTGATGTCTTGTCTGCCTCATATCTATGGCTGCAGGGGCCTCTGACGGCCAGCAATGTCAGCTCTCACTCACATTCCTGCCCTTCTTCCCACCCCTACTCCATCCCCGGTCTCTGAGGACTTCCTTCATTTTCTTACAAGGTCGTGCACGCATTTAAAATTATGCTCCTTACATAAGCATTTTTATCTAGCATTTTCAGTTGCTTCATAATAGAAGGGTTTTAGAATTTCTAATCTTCCATTTTGCCAGAAACAGAAATCGCATCTTTTTCTGAACTCCTCACAGAGCTAAGTAAAGATGATAAAGTATCACATACACCCCCCAGCAAGCAAACTACCAAGATTGTTTGCCTCTTTAAAGGGAATAAGAGGTTGGATATTATCCACATTAAGGTGTCTTGGGGATAATATTGCTCTGGAGAGCTTCACCAATAAACACTTGGAGGAAAACAGCATCATCAGGAAAAGATTCCATAAACTACATTCCTGGGAGAATTTTCTTCCTGGAACAGGGACAAGAACTTGCATCCAACTGTCGGGGGAGGTTTCTCTAAACACTCCATTGGAGATGAAAAAAACGCTCCATTGAAGAGCATAATGGTAATAATTGTTACAACAGCTTAAAGTTTCGTAAAGGGCATTGTTTACAAAGTACTTCTATGATGCTTATTTTGTGCTCCTTTTGACGGATGTTCCAAAAAGGCCCCTGGGTTAAGGAGCTATAGGTGGGAGCACTAGAGCATCTCCTCTGGGGTCAGAAGCCCTGCACCAACAACAGTACAATGAAGCGTTTTTGAGGAAGGCTTTAACAAGCCACTTGGAATTAAAGAACCTCTGCTTTCTCCCTTGGCTGCGTTTAGCTTCATCATATAAACTGAGCTCTATGGGGAGACTGGGACTCTTTCAGGGTCACTGGTATTTGCTAACCTCAGAGTTCCCATGGTCCTGACCATCCAGTACATCAACCAAAGTTCATCAGAGTTCATGTCCAGCACCCTCGCATTCCCAGTAACAGCCCATCCCCCAGGCTCTTAAAGCAGAAGTGGGTTGTAGGGAGACACCATCCAACAGGGAATGCTGTGAACCTCCCCCAGTCCCTCCATGATCCTACCACACAGTGGACGCCTTTCAAACAGCAGGCTCTCCACAGCCTGGGACACCTCTGGTGCAGGGACAATGGCCTTGTTGGATGAAACTCTAGCTCTAAGCAGAGAGATCAGAGGCACCTGGTCATCAGTGGGCTCCACCATTGATCTTTCTGAGCAGGTTTGGGTAGAATCAGTATTTGCAAGATTGTTGAGAATGAGCTATTGCCACGCTGCATGCTCCACATGGCATGGGATTTTTTTTTTTAATTGAAGTATAGTTGATTTTATAATGTGTTAGTTTCTGGTGTACAGCAAAGTGATTCAGTTATATATATATATACTTTTTCATATTCTTTTCCATTATGGTTTATTTTAAGATATTGAATATAGTTCCCTGTGCTATACAGTAGGACCTTGTTGTTTATCCATTCTGTATATAATAGTTTGCATCTACTAATCCCAAATTCCCAATCCATCCTTCCCCCATCCCCCCTCCTCCTTGGCAACCACAAGTCTGTTCTCTATGTCTGTGAGTCTGTTTCTGTTTTGTAGATAAGTTCATTTGTGTCATATTTTAGATTCCACATATAAGTGATATCATTTGGTATTTGTCTTTCTTTTTCTGACTTACTTCACTTAGTATGATAATCTCTAGGTCCATCCATGTTGCTGCAAATGGCATTATTTCATTCTTTTTTATGGCTGAGTAGTATTCCATTGTTTATATACACCACATCTTCTTTATCTATTTCTCTGTCAATGGACATTTACGTTGCTTCTATGTCTTGGCTATTGTGAATAGTGCTGCTGTGAACATAGGGGTGCATGTATCTTTTTGAATTACAGTTTTCTCCAGATATATGCCCAGGAGTGGGATTGCTGGATTATATGATGACTCTATTTTTAGTTTTTTAAGGATCTTTATTCTTTCAATGCTCTGATTCTTGACATCAAAAATGAGGGACATGGGCTTCCCTGGTGGCTCAGTGGTTGAGAGTCCGCCTGCCGATGCAGGGGACGCAGGTTCGTGCCCCCGTCCGGGAAGATCCCACATGCCGCGGAGCAGCTGGGCCCGTGAGCCATGGCCACTGAGCTTGCGCGTCCGGAGCCTGTGCTCCGCAACGGGAGAGGCCACAACAGTGAGAGCCCGCATACCACAAAAAAAAAAAAAAAAAAAAAAAAAAAAAAAAATGAGGGACATTCATTTATCTGTCCTTATTCAAAATCTTCAGTTCTTCTCAATCTTGCCTAATATAATAAAACCTCAGGGAATTTTTGGCCTTTTTCCTGACACCCTGACATGATCCAGAGGTGGATATAATCCAAGGCATGATTATAAATAATCACCTAAAATTTTGATGTTCGGTTCTTATTTACCTTCTAAACTTATCACAATTCCAGTTTTGAACAGAACACAAATATTACAAAAAAGTGAGGCACATACAAAAAGTAAGCAAACCAACGATACACACTACTGTATATAAAATAAACAACAAGGATTACTGTATAGCCCAGTAATACTGAAGAAGTATATTCAGTGTCTTGTAATAACTTATAATGGAAAAGAATCTGAAAACATGGATATATATATATGAATCACTTTGCTGTACACCTGAAACTAACACGATATTGTAAATCAACTATACTTCAATTAAAAAAAAAGTAAAAAATAGTAAAAGCAGCCTAAACGTCTACTGACTCATGAATGAATAAATAAAATGTGGTATATCCATACAATGGAATATTACCCAGCAATAATAAGGAATAAAGTACTGATACATGCTACAACATGGATGAAACCTGAAAACATTATAAAATAATGTTAAATAAAAAGACCACATATTCTATGATTCCATTTATATGACATGTCCAGAATAGACAAAAAGACAGAAAATAGATCAGTGGTTGCCTAGAGCCAGGGGATGGGGGAGGGTGGAGTCAAAAGGATAGAGAGTGACTGTTAATGAGTCTTTTCTTTGGAGGATAGTGAAAATGTTCTAAAATTATATTGTGAGATGGTTGCACAACTCTTAAGTATGCTTAAAACCATTGTAATATACAATTTAAATAGATGAACTTTATGGTATATAAATTATATCTCAATAAAGCTGTTTAAAAATAAATTTTTTTTTTTAAGTAAGCAAACCAAGATCATTTACACATATGAGGAAGCTAGGGTTCAGAGCAGGTAAGTAATTTACTCCAGGTCACACAGACCCAGAGTCACAGGTCAGGACACAAACTCAGGCCAACTGTACCCAAATCCTCTGACTTTGCCAGTATACCATGATGCTTCCTCACTTTGGGTAGCTCAGTTCTTCCATATAACTTCATCTTGTGAGGTAAAATGACCCTGATATAACCTTCCTGGATAGTATGGAAAGGCCAAGATTTCACCATGATGCAACAGCTGGGGTTAGCATCATGTTTATCAAAAGAAGGGTGACATGGCAGGGTGGGGCGGCTGGAGAGGTCTCTTCGTGAAGTGATTATTTGTCTTTGATTCATTTTCCTTTTGGACTTTTTTCACCTTTCAGACTTCCTATTAATCTGAATTAGGACACACACACACACACACACACACACACACACCCCTGAATAATCTAAGAGAAATGTGTTCTAAGGAGGCCAGAGAAGTTGCTCTAAACAGAGCCTCAGCATTTCAGGGGTCAGTGCCTATCCTAAGGGGCATGTGGGAGAAACACAGGCAGCCAGCTGAGGACTCTGTCCAGATAAACCCACAGCCTAGATAAGCAGAGGTCAGATAAACCAGGCTTCCCCGTGCTCAGCTGCCTCTCCCAGGCAAGGTGGCCAAGGGTCAGAGAACAAAACCCACACCTGTCCCCAGGCCTGATCCAGTTCCTCCAATCATTCAGGCAATGGCTTATCAAGAATCAGGCCTGGATATACCCTGAGAAAACCATAATTGAAAAAGAGTTATGTACTACAATGTTCATTGCAGCTCTATTTACAGTAGCCAGGACACAGAAGCAACCTAAGTGTCCATTGACAGATGAGTGGATAAAGAAGATGTGGCACATATATACAATGGAATATTACTCAGCCATAAAAAGAAACAAAATTGAGTTATTTGTAGTGAGGTGGATGGATCTAGAGTCTGTCATACAGAGTGAAGTAAGTCAGAAAGAGAAACCTAGAGGGGTGGGATAGGGTGGGTGGGAGGGAGACGCAAGAGGGAGGGGATATGGGTACGCATGAATACGTGGAGCTGATTCACTTTGTTATAAAGCAGAAACTAACACACCATTGTAAAGCAATTATACTCCAATAAAGATGTTAAAAAAAAAAAAGTACAGTGACAGATGGACTTTCAAAACCTAAAAAAAAAAAAAAACAAAGAGAAGAATCAGGCCTGGATGGTGGCGCAGTGGTTAAGAATCTGCCTGCCAATGTAGGGGTTCGAGCCCTGGTCCAGGAAGATCCCACGTACTGTGGAGCAGCTAAACCCGTGTGCCACAACTACTGAGCCTGTGCTCTAGAGCCCGTGAGCCACAACTACTGAGCCCGCGCACCACAACTACTGAAGCCTGTGCACCTAGAGCCTGGGCTCCGCAATAAGAGAAGCCACCGCAATGAGAAGCACACGCACCGCAACGAAGAGTAGCCCAGGCTTGCCACAACTAGAGAAAGCCTGCACGCAGCAACGAAGACCCAATGCAGCCAAAATTAAATAATTAAATAAATAAATTTATATATATAAAAAAAAGAATCAGGCCTTTTAATTAGATTGAGCCTCGACCAGGAGCCAAGAATTCAACTCTCATCCCCACCCTCCACTGACTCACCAGCCACAGGACCTCTTCTCTCTTCTGTCTCGCTTCCCCACAGCCCTCCCAGAAGGTAGAGATGGTGCCCAGAGGCCTTCCTCACAGGGCCACAATAAGGTATGTGATAAAAATAAAAGCTGCAACTGACATTCATGAAGACCTACTATGTGCCATATTCTTCGCATTCATGATCTTAGCCTGCGAACAACTTTCTGAGGTGTTATTACCCTCTTTGTACACATAAGGAAGCTAAAGCTCAGGGCTTTGGATAACTTGCCTCTGGTCACAAGGACTTGGATTTGAACCCAGGTATATTTGGCTCAAAACCCTCTATGCCGCGGTGGCTGACTATTATTCCCACCTTCCTCACATCAGTTTCTTTCCCCAGAGAAGAGCTGCAGGTCCACTGGGTGACTGGCTTTCTCACTTTTCTCTCCCTTCTCTCTCCTTCCTCCATTCACCCCTCCACCCTCTCCCCCACTAGTGGGCTTTTAATGTTGGAATTGGGGGTTGAGATCCAACTTTGGTGGGAGGTCAAGCCCATCAGTCCCTCATTCATCCCACTGTGGGTTTGGGAGACCATGTGATTATTTATTTTTCAGATGGCGCCCGTGTTCTCTGCAGAGGCACAGATGGAAAAGGATTCATAAGAGGATTTTCCGAGCATGTGTTTGTGATGTGTTTTGTTACGTCCACAGCATGCAGAATTTAGGAGCATTTGAGAAGTCAGCCCCCACTGCAAATCACCTTCAGTGATTCTCCGCTGCCAGCTCTCCGTGATGCCCAGGTGCTTCTGCCAAATCCAGGGATATTTAGCACGAACACTCCCTGCAATATCTGCAAAATAATGTGAAAGGAAGAGGGGCATCCCTGGCCTCAGCCGCTGTGAACACACAGAGCCTAGGGTGCCGGCCATGCCCTCGCACTTCCCCCTTTTCCCAGTCTGGCTACTGAGATCTTTCTCATGCGCTCTCAGGGATCTGAGCCAGATCTGTGTGTCAATGGTGCCCTTTGTACAAAACTGAGAATTTCCAGGACACACAGAGCCTCCCACTTCTGAGACTCAAAGACTTGAGTATAAATTCTGGGAGGTTCAATGAGACGAAATGGCCCCCAATATTCTTATGTCCGCAACATCTGCCTTATTGGGTTTGGCCTGAATCAAACCTGCCTCAGAGCCCAGGACAGTTTCGGAAAATAAATAGTGTTTAAGGAAGGTCTAAATCTTTTGGGGGCGTAACTACAAAGACCCTCTAAGAGGCTGTGGCAGGGTGAAGTGACTTCTTTTACCCTAGTCCTACCCTTTCACCACCCCATTCAACCCACTAGGAGAAAAACCTAGGGGTTACAGGACACTTATCTGGAGCCAAGACCCTTCATAGTCAGTTAATTCCAGAAATCTCCATAGTGCAACTCAGAATGAGAAGGGATGGAATAGTAAGAATAGAGTTATAATGGACAAGAAATAAAGGCAGCATTTTGTTTATGTGGGGATTAGTCATATTTTCATGTAAAACTGAAGGAAATGAATTCTCACCGTGGTGAAGTGTATTTGTTCTTAAGTTACCTTAGAAGGAAACAAGCAACAACCCAGGTTGAAGCCCTTTCCCCACTAACATTCCGTATTAGTCAGGGTTCTGCAGAGAAACAGAACCAATAGGGTGTGTGGCGTGTGTGTGTGTGTGTGTGTGTGTGTGTGTGTGTGTGTTTGCACAGAGAGAGAGAGAGCTTTTACTTTAAGAAATTAGCTCATGCAATTGTGGCGGCTTGGAAAGTCCAGAATCTGCAGGGGGCACTGACAGGCTGGAGACCCAGGGAAGAGTTGCAGTTTGAGTCCAGATGTGGTCTGCTGGCAGGATTTCCCCTTTCCCTGGGGAGCTCAGCCTTCTTCTATTAAGGTCAACATTGCTACTTCCATTTTCTGCCCCACCGCACAGTTCATGCAGAACCAGAGTACATTCCCATCTTTGACAGAACAAAAGGACCCAGCCAGCTAGAAGCAAAACTCCTTACTGACATTGAGCAGACCCCTGAGACTGGAGTGCTGGGAATGGGTCATCAGGGGATGAGAGGGGTCCAGAGGAACAATAGGACGTATGGGTCTAAGGGGGACACAGCCCACCCCACCATAAACCTAGCAGTGAGGGCTCATGCATGAACAGCACCTGGACAAAGAGCACAGCATCCAATACACACTATGTTTTACACTTATGGGATCACACTCTCTGTATGGCTCTAGAACCACATAGCCAAAAATAATCTAGATCAGTTGATAGCTAACCAAACCCTCAGATATATGAGTGAGCCCACCCAACATCAGCAGAGCCACCAAGCCAACCACCCCTGATGCAAGAGCAGTAAATGCTCAGGGTCATAGTCCTCTGCAGTTTTGTGATTGTCATGCTTGTGACGTGGCATTTTTGTGGCAATAGATAACTGATACACCTACTTTCCAAGTCAAGGAAGGGGCTGACAAATTCAAATGTTGACAGGGAAAGGCAGGTACCATAATCCAGTGAAGAGGTAAAGTGGAGTCTGTATTAAACTGGAAAAAAAACACACCCATCTAAGGTGGACAGCTGGTACTCAGTTCCAACCAGTCACGCCAGGTGGAAATGTTGATTTAGCGTGGCTAAATTAATTTTTCAAGAGAGAAGGGGATTCAGATTTATTATGAAATGTATTATTTTAAATGTTATCAGTACATTTTATTTTCCTTGAAAAGTTGGGCAATAATAACAGAAATGCAAATTTAAACTATACTGAGATATAATTTCTCACCTATCCAAAAGATTAGCAAAAATCAAAAAGTTCAGCAATACACTCTGTTGGTGAAGCTTTGGGAAAAACAGCACCTTTACATATTGCTAGAAGGAATGCAAAATGGTATAACCCCCACGGAAGAGAATTTGGAGATATTTAGCAAAATTACATATTCATTTACCCTTTGATCCAATAATCATACTTCTTGGAATCTATTTCAAATATATACTGGCAAAACTACAAAAGAGATATATGCACAAGGCCACTAATTGTAATAGCTAAGACAGAAAACAACTGAAATGCCACAATCTGGGACTGGTTGAATAAATTACGTGCATCCTTATGATAGAGTAATATATAACTATGATAAGGAATGAGGAATATCTCCATCTTCTACTATGGAGTAATTTCCAAGATACATCATTAAAGTGATTTTTTAAAATTAATTTATTTTTTATTTATTTATTTTTGGCTGCATTGGGTCTTTGTTGCTGCGTGCTGGCTTTCTCTAGTTGCGGCCGGCTGGGGCTACTCTTTGTTGCGGTGCGCAGGCTTCTCATTTCAGTGGCTTCCCTTGTTGCGGTGCGTGGGTTCTAGGCCTGCAGGCTTCAGTAGTTGTGGCATGCAGGCTCAGTAGTTGTGGCGCACGGGCTTAGTTGCTCCGCGGCATGTGGGATCTTCCCGGACCAGGGCTCGAACCCGTGTCCCCTGAATTGGCAGGTGGATTCTTAACCACTGCGCCACCAGGGAAGCCCTAAAGTGATTATTTTAACTGCAGAAAAATGTGTATCATATTCTACTATTTCTATAATAAAGGAAGAGATATATAGATATAAATATATACAGATTTAATTCTATTTTTCAGTTGAAGAATAAACCACAAAAAGTTTTAAGGGTTTTCTATAGGAGAAAGGAAGGTATAGAGTGGGTGAGACAGGGATAGAAGCTAGACTTACTTGCATGTATTTTGTTTTTTAGATATGTCTTTGATGCTATGTAATTCTTTTACATATATTAAGACAAAATTAATTTTTTTTTTTTGGCCACGCTGCACAGCATGCAGGATCTTAGCTCCCCCACCCAGGGATTGAACCTGTGCCCCTTGCAGTGGAAGCACAGAGTCTTAACCACTGGACCACCAGGGAAGTCCCAGACAAAATTAAATTTTAAAATATTAATCCCAAATATAAAATGAAATAAATGAACCTAACTGTGTATCCATTTTGGTAGCAAAACTACACAGAGAGAAGCTATAGTAATTTGGCTGCACACTCCTAGCTCCTGTGGGATACATCCTTAAATACAAAAAGAACTGTAAAAACAACAAAGTAACTGTCTTCAGTAATGCTATTGATGGTGATAGTGTGTGGTTCTGCTATTCTAAAACTGTCATATGGGTAATGTAATATGGGATAAAACTATTGAATAATTACATGATATTTTATCATCCACGGTGTTTTTGAGAACAAAGATTCTGGGTGTGGGAAGAAGGAAATGCAGGTGTTAAGAGTTGAGGAAAAACCATATAATCCTGAAACTGAAAAGGAAGTATTGGTTCAAATTCATAATGTATTTCATGATTGATTAACTAGATAGCTAGATAGACAGGTGGATAGATAGGTACTCCCTATATTTCCTAGTTCTGTCCACTTAAGAGGACTGGAAACAGTGACAATGCTGATAGCACTGAGCACCCTTAGCACTCATATCAGGGTCTCTATATACCATTTCCCAAGAAAAGGAACCAAAGCTGCCTGGAGAAATAGCTAATTCCAGGTCTGGAACTGGAAATAAATAAAGAGGAGCATAAACACCTAATTGTATCAGAAAGAAAATTATCAAAGACTACTGGGGTTATGCCAACTTGAAAAAAAAACTCCCACTGGCCAAAAATGGGACAATTTGAGCACCCGTAATAATAATCTTAAAAATAAATAATTAAATAGTAAATAATAAAATGAATCATAATAATCATTGCAAGTGAATTCAAACATGTCAACTATGATTAAATCCGTGGATTCATAATGATTCTTTAATAAGAGAATTGGAAAAATGTGTATTTTGATGGATATTCCATAATATTAAGGAATCTAGAAGCAATAATGGTAACTGAGGTTATGGTTTTAGAAGAGTTCTTATATTTTAGAGATGAATACAGTCAATCCTCATTATTCACAGATTCTATATTTGTGAATTTCCATACTCACTAAAATTTACTGGTAACCCCCAAATCAATACCCTCAGTGTTTCTGTGGTCATTCACAAACTTGTGAAGAGTGGCAAAAACCTTGAGTCACCTACCCTGCACATTCCAAGCTGAGGTTGATCAAGGGGCCTCTGCCTTCTTGTTTCAGCCTTCATACTATAAAAAAGTGTCCTTTCTGTGATCTATTTAATGTCACATTGTTCACATTTGTGTGCCACTTCTTGTTGGTAATTTCACTGTTTAAGATGGCCCCCAAATTATGTCCTGAAACGATGTTCCTAAGAGCAAGAAGGCTGTGATGTGCCTTATGGAGAATATATGTCTGTTAGATAAACTTGGTTCAGTCATGAGTTATGATGCTGTTGGCCATGAGTTCAATGTTAATGAATCAATAATGTATATTAAATAAGTTGTCTCTAAACAAAAACACACATAAAACAAGGTTATGTATTTATCGGTGGATGAAAATGTGGCCAGAGGCTCACAGAAACCTACTCCAGTATTTCCCCTGGGAGTAACGGTTCAGTGTTGACTAATTCAGTGTTCATGGTGACTTTATGGAACCTAACTACCACAAACAACAAGAATCGACTCTATTAAAATAGTCGCAGATTATATGGAGCAAAAATACTATGCAACATGAATAAAATATATCTGTTGGCCTGGATTTGGCCCGCAGGACCCAACTCTCAGTCTCTGATCTATTTCAGTCTAACCACTACACGGGACAGAAATTTTTTCAATCATTCCCCTACTGACAGACATTTGAGTTGCTTTCTGTTTTTCACTCTTATGATCAATGCTGCAGTGAACATCTGCACATGTGCAACAGTTTCTCTTGAGAAGACGTGGAGAACTGTAACTGCTGAATCACAGGGTGTGCACGTTTTACATTTTAATAGATGCTGCCAAATGGCCTCCAAAGTGGCTGTACCAATTAATGCTCCCACCAACAGTGTGTGCATGTCTGGATTTCCCACACTCTTGCCAATGCTTAATTCCACAAGTATTTTTGGAATCTGGATCCTGTGTGAGGCACTAATGAGGTGACGGGGGTAGAGAGGAAGCAAAGCAAGATGTAAGCTCCATAAGACATGGTGTCACAGCCCAAAGACAAGGTGCTCATCCTCTCCAGAGATTCACCCAAGATTCACAGAACAGAATGGTGGGAATAAAGAACAAGCAGAGGATTTTTGAACCTTATGCAGTGCCCCACTCCTCTTAAAACAATAATCCATAAAAATGAATTAATTAGCTTTGAAGTGCCAATATGTGCTATGTCTAGCCCAAGACTGTGTCAAGGGCAAATCTGTTTCATTTTTTAAATAAATTACATTTTTTTCTTATTATATATGGATATCTATTTGACTATGTGTATCAAAAAAAGGGGGGAATCCTTTAAACGTGCATGCTACTTAGCCAGGCAATTCTTTTCAGAATGGTGGGAATAAAGAACAAGCAGAGGATTTTTGAACCTTATGCAGTGCCCCACTCCTCTTAAAACAATAATCCATAAAAATGAATTAATTAGCTTTGAAGTGCCAATATGTGCTATGTCTAGCCCAAGACTGTGTCAAGGGCAAATCTGTTTCATTTTTTAAATAAATTACATTTTTTTCTTATTATATATGGATATCTATTTGACTATGTGTATCAAAAAAAGGGGGGAATTCTTTAAACGTGCATGCTACTTAGCCAGGCAATTCTTTTTTTTTTTTTTTTTTAATAAATTTATTTATTTACTTTTTGCTGCATGGGGTCTTCGTTGCTGTGTTCGGGCTTTCTCTAATTGCGGCCGGTGGGGGCTACTCTTCATTGCGGTGCGCGGGTTTCTCATCGCGGTGGCTTCTCTTTGTTTCGGAGCACAGGCTCTAGGCACACAGGCTTCAGTAGTTGTGGCACACGGGCTCAGTAGTTGTGGTGCACGGGCTTAGTTGCTCCCCAGCATGTGGGATCTTCCCAGACCAGGGATACGAACCCGTGTTCCCTGCATTGGCAGGCGGCTTCTTAACCACTGCACCATCAGGGAAGTCCCTAGCCAAGCAATTCTTTTCTGCATATATCTTAGGGAAATTATTTGAAAAACTGCAAACATTTAAGCACAGGGTGTTCATTTGTAGCAATGTTTAATATCCCCCATGAAGTAAACTACCCAAGTGTTCAAAAATAGAGAATTTAACAGTTAAATATATCAAACACTTTTGAACTGTTAGTTCAATAAAGTGTTAAATAAATGGAATTGTTAGGAAGTATTATGCAGCCAGCAGAAATGATTTATTTGTTGTCATGGAAAGATACTTGGAAAGTAGTATTGTTTTTTAAAAAAGCCACCAGTGTGCACCCATTTGTTCATTCCCTCACCAAGTGCATGCTGAGCACCTACCGTGCTGGGTGCTGGAGACAAAGTCATAACACATGCAGGCAGAGTCCTTGCTTTGGGGATCCAAACTGTCTTGTACCTCTTGACTGCACTATGGACTACACAGACAGGCTTCTCCAGCCTGGATCTGAGCACACGACTAATTCTTTGCTATTAAGCTCTTTGTGATTTCACGAGCACTAATGGATTGATTGCTTCTAATTCTTACACCATGTATAACTATGCTCCACTCGCTTAAAGTTTCTCCTTTCCAGTATCGTGGTACTTAGACTCATGGGAAGACAGGTTATCTTAACCACAGAACCAGCAGAGCAGACTTCCCTTTCCCAACACCACTCTCCGAGGGAAAGCATCTAAAATAGTGGCAATACCGTGCCCGAGGGGTGAAAACAGTCCAGGCTCAGAGTCCCTGTTTTGCTTTCTTGGCACCTGCCTTACCGTCTCCCCACCTCTGTGTGTTCCCATCAGTAAGACGAGCAGGGAGGGTTGATGATAAATGAATCCCAACCACACAAGGGCTAAGATGATGCCTGGCACACGGTAGTTACCCTTCAGATATGAGCCCCCCTTCTCATCTTCTATTTTCCTGTCAAAGATTGGTTTCATCCACAGAAATCACTAGTATGAAAAGTAGACGAATGCGGAATTCGGCTGGGATGTTCTTTTCTTTCTATCTCATAACTTTGAGGAAAAGAGTGGTCTGGCTTACCCACAGGTTGTCTGAAAATGGTCACCAATACTGTCTGATGGTTAGCGAGTGACCCGACTCTAGAGGCACATATACATTCAAGGCTTCTCCCTTCTACAAATAGACGTCAGCACATGACACAGGTAAGTGTCTGCCCTTATCTACTTCCAAAACACAAGTCCCTTGTCGCTGCTTCCGATCTCTCCAGTGTATGAAATGGTGTGGGTGGGGGAAGGAGAACAGGAGTATAAAGAAGAGGACCTTAAAGGGAACCACAGGCACAAGACTCAGGACTGGGCAATCAGGCCATTCCATCCACCTGGCCCCCGTGATGGCTCAGAGATGTGCACATCAAGCCAGTGGTTTGCAATTTTAAGATTTGCTTGGATTTTCTTCTTTCTGCTAGGGTGGTTTAGTTGGGAGAATATAAGCCTGGGACTGCTGGGAACCGCTGTGTTAAGAAATTCTTCCTGGGAAGCAAGCAGAGCCAAGTGATGGGAGGAGAGAGATCAAATCCTAATGACATTGTTTGAGTCCTCTGGATCCAACCTTACCTGAAGCCAAATCTATGCCTGAGCACCAGTTATATAAGGCTAAATCAACCTCCCCCCCCACCTCTCTCTCTCTCTCTCTCTCTCTCTCTCTCTCTCTCTCTCAGTAGAGGCTCCTTCTAAAAGGATGCATATGCAAAGAGTTTATTTGACAAGCATCCCAGAACACACCAGCAGGAGACTGGGGAAGGGAGACAGGGAAGAGAAGATACATTACTGAGCAGGTAACTGCTAAAAGTCAACTTGTGCTCAGTCTTACTCAGGAACTCCGGGAGACCTCGTGGAGCACGTATTTCAGAGCCATCCCGCCTGAGGGGCAAGGGAGCTGGGGTATTGACCCACCTCTCTGCCTGTTGCTGTGTCAGGCTGCTCCTTGGGGGCCTTGGTACCCTTCATGGCTGACCCACAGTAAGAATGGGCAAAGCAGGCTCCTTGGGCAGCCATGGGGGCTGGCAGCAGGCAGTCAAAGTGGTCTGCCCTGTACCAAGGGGAAATGGGTGGAATCCTCTTGTTTTGTTGTGTATCCTTTTGGCGCCAGGTGGGGGGATGGGGGGCAGGTTAAGCTAGGCTTCCAGCCATTTGCCTAAATCATCCTGACTAATGTATGTAACACTTCCACCCAAGTCAGAAATCAGCTTAGGGTGTTCCTGGGATAGAAGAGCCCTAGATTTCTTCCTTGACCTAACCCCATCCCAGACATGACACCAGCCTGGTTACAGGAGGAACTCTTAGCAATGATCTCTTCTGTGCCTGCACACACGCAGGCACAGCACACTTGTTCATTCAGACATCCCTGAGTAGGAGCAATGGCCAACCCTGTACCCGTCCAGAGTCAGCCAATCCTCCAGGAAACAGCACTGTTCTTATGGCTCCCTGCTCCAGGCCGGGCCCTGGGCTCGGGTGACCACCCACAGTGACCACAACGGGCAACCAGCAGGCCCAGCCACCCTCTGGCTGCTGCCTACAGCAGCTGTCATGAGCTTATACCTGCAACGTGCCTCCAGGGGACAAAAACCTCCCACCAAGAGAGCCAGGGAACCGCTGGCCCCCTATGCTCTGAGGGGTAGGGGCCAGGAATCCAAGCTGTAGTCATAACAATTCTCTCTCCCACCACGGAGGGATGCCTGGGACAGAGGGAGAAAGGTGCAGTGCATGTGTCTTCTCCTACAAGTTTGCTTTGAGGTGATAAATATCTTTTGTTTCTATTGTGAGTGAGATCTTTCTTTTCCATTATTTTTCCTAAGTGGTTACTGTTGGAAATAAGAAAGCTATTGATTTTTGTACATTTATTTTGTGACTGGCTGCCTTACTGAACTCTCATTATTTCTAATAGTTTTTCCGTTCAATACTCCGAAAGCAAAAACATTTTAGGCGATGTGACAAAACTGACCAAAAAACATGTGAAATCAGCCACCATTCTATTTGTTCTGAGATGGATAAAAAAATCAAGATAGAAACAAAATCCCACTCAGGCTACCTGCGAGTAGTCTGTTCCCACCGACCCCATCCCAATGTTCCCGTGCCTCTCCCCTCACACCACCCCTGGGGAAAGCCTACTCGCCTGTGTTTTGTGTGTGTGTGTGTGTGTGTGTGTTTGGCCGCACCTCGCAACATACGGGATCTTAGTTCCCCAACCAGGGATCAAACCCGTGCCCCCTGCAGTGGAAGCACCTATTCTTAACCACTGGACCACCAGGGAAATCCTTCCCCTCTGTTCTGAAGAAAGTCTTTGAGACCCACACTCAGAAAAGTCCTTTGTTGGGGCAAACAGTCCAACCCTAAGCTTTTCTGGACTGTCAGGCTCGGGCAGGGGTCCTAGCCGTGAGGAGGGCCGTGACCTCCACGCCTGACCCAGCCTTTCACCCATCACTCCAGCTCCTCTCCAAGCAGCCCTGTAGCCTAACTGAGTACCTCCTGTGGGCCAGGTCTGGGAATGTGAGAGCCTCGCAGTCTTGGATATACATTTTGTTGTTGTCTCATTCTTTTCTTTGTAGGATGTAGCCACACAGGCAATGCCCTGCCCAGATGCCCTCCAATCCCTTTCACAGCTGCTGCGAAACCCCCTGGCTTCTGTGTGATCTGGCTTCTGATGCCTGCACCGGCGACTCCCATTGGAGGACTGCCCTCAGGCGACTACAGCTGCTTTGCCCGCACCTGCAGAGATCGGAAATGCCTGGGAGGTGATGTCCCCCCAAGGCAGCCCTGAGCCAGTGACTGACAGGTGCGGTTGTCTCAGGCTCGGAGATGGACTCAGAGCCCAGCGCTCCCCTGCAGGGGCAGGATGAAGCCACCTGCTGCGGGTCTACATCTGAGCTCTTGCCCTGCCTCTCCCAGACTCCCTGACCTATCCCCCAGGGAGCCCATCTTCAATGCATCACTGGCACGTAAGTCTTCATCTCATGGTTTGCTTCTGGGGAATCCAACCGAGACACAGAGCAAGCCTCTGACCCTCCACAGCCTTAGTTTCCCCATCTGTCAGGGTGGCAGAATTAGAAAGTCTCCTCAGAAAAGGGTTAGGATTCTGTTATAGACTGAATTGTGTCTCCCCAAAATTCATGTGTCGAAGTCCCAACCCCAATGTGACTGTATTTGAAGATGGGGCTTATGAAGGGGTAATTAAGGTTAAATGAGTTCATAAGAGTGGAGCCCTGATCCAAGAGGATCGTGTCCTTATAAGAAGAGACACCAGACCCCTCTCCCCCTACCCCATGCACATGCTGCAGGGAAAGGCCATGTGAGGACATAGAGAGATGGCAGCCTCCAAGCCAACAGCAGAGGTCTCAGAATGAAACTGAATATACTAGCATCTTGATCTTGGACTTCCAGCCTCCAGAACTGTGAGAAAATAAATATCTGTTGTTGAAGCCACCCAGCCTGTGGTATTTTGTTACAGAAGCCCGAGCTGAGTAATACAGATTCCTTCACCTGCTTTCTGGCTGGGATCCTGGAAAAGCCTCTTCTGCCTCATTCAGATGACCCCTCACCACAAAACAAAAGGACTGTGGCTCTGGGAGCAACTCTGCCTCACTCCAGGGAAAATAAAATAAAACTGAAGCCATAGACCAGAGGTCGGCAATTTTTTCTGTAAAGAGCCCGATAGGAGAGCTGGGAAGATGGCGGAAGAGTAAGACGCGAAGATCACCTTCCTCCCCACAGATACATCAGAAATACATCTACATATGGAACTGCTCCTATAGAACACCTACTGAATGCTGGTAGAAGACCTCAGACCTCCCAAAAGGCAAGAAACCCCCCACGTACCTGGGTAGGGCAAAAGAAAAAAGAATAAACAGAGACAAAGAATAGGGACGGGACCTGCACCAGTGGGAGGGAGTGTGAAGGAGGAAAGGTTTCCACACACTAGAAGCCCCTTCGCGGGCGGAGACTGCGGGGCGCGGAGGGGGGAAGCTTCAGAGCCACGGAGGAGAGCGCAGTAACAGGGTGCGGAGGGCAAAGCGGAGAGATTCCCGCACAGAGGATCGGTGCCGACCAGCACTCACCAGCCAGAGAGGCTTGTCTGCTCACCCGCCGGGGCGGGGGCTGGGAGCTGAGGCTCCGGCTTCGGTTGGATCCCAGGGAGAGGTCTGGAGTTGGCAGAGTGAAAACAGCCTGAAGGGGTTAGTGCACCACAGCTAGCCGGGAGGGAGTCCGGGAAAAAGTCTGGACCTACCGAAGAGGCAAGAGATTTTTTCTTCCCTCTTTGTTTCCTGGTGCGCGAAGAGAGGGGATTACGAGCGCTGCTTAAAGGAGCTCCAGAGACGGGCGCGAGCCGGGGCTAACAGTGCGGACCCCAGAGACGGGCCTGAGACGCTAAGGCCGCTGCTGCCGCCACCAAGAAGCCTGTGTGCGAGCACAGGTTACTCTCCACACCGCCCCTCCTGGGAGCCTGTGCAGCCCGCCACTGCCAGGGCCCCGGGATCCAGGAACAACTTCCCCAGGAGAACACACGGCGCGCCTCGGGCTGGGGCGAAGTCATGCCAGCCTCTGCCGCCGCAGGCTCGCCCCACATCCGTACCCCTCCCTCCCCACGGCCTGAGTGAGCCAGAGCCCCCGAATCAGCTGCTCCTTTAACCCCGTCCTGTCTGAGCGAAGAACACACGCCCTCAGGCGACCTACACACAGAGGGCCTGTGTGCGAGCACAGGTCACTCTCCACACCGCCCCTCCTGGGAGCCTGTGCAGCCCGCCACTGCCGGGGTCCCGGGATCCAGGAACAACTTCCCCAGGAGAACACACGGCGCGCCTCGGGCTGGGGCAAGAAATTTCTCCCAGCAGCCTCAAGAGCAGCGGATTAAATCTCCACAATCAACTTGATGTGCCCTGCCTGCATTGGTGGAAAATCTGAATAGACAATGAATCATCCCAAATTGAGGAGGTGGACTTTGAGAGCAAGATATATTATTTTTTCCCCTTTTCCTCTTTTTGTGAGTGTGTATGTGTATGCTTCTGTGTGAGATTTCGTCTGTATAGCTTTGCTTTCACCATTTGTCCTAGGGTTCTTTCCGTCCGTTGTTGTCTTTGTTTTTACTTAAAAAAATTTTTTTTCTTAATAATTATTTTTTATTTTAATAAAATTATTTTATCTTTCTTTATTTTATTTTATTTTATCTCCTTCCTTCCTTCCTTCCTTCCTTTCTTTCTTTCTTTCTACTTTTTTTCCCTTTTATTTTATTTTATTTTATTTTATCTCCTTCCTTCCTTCCTTCCTTCCTTTCTTTCTTTCTTTCTTTCTACTTTTTATCCCTTTTATTCTGAGCCGTGTGGATGAAAGGCTTTTCGTGCTGCAGCCAGGAGTCAGTGCTGTGCCTCTGAGGTGGGAGAACCAACTTCAGGACACTGGTCCACAAGAGACATCCCAGATCCACGTAATATCAAACAGCGAAAATCTCCCAGAATCTCCATCTCAATGCCAACACCCAGCTTCACTCAACGACCAGCAAGCTACAGTGCTGGACACCCTATGCCAAACAACTAGCAAGACAGGAACACAACCCCACCCATTAGCAGAGAGGCTGCCTAAAATCATAATAAGGCCACAGACACCCCAAAACACACCACCAGAC
>NC_041231.1:47747323-47747641 GCF_002837175.3 Physeter macrocephalus | reverse complement strand
AAAGAATAAAATATCTAGGAATAAACCTACCTAAGGTGACAAAAGACCTGTATGCAGAAAATTATAATACACTGATGAAAGAAATTAAAGATGATACAAATAGATGGAGAGATATACCATGTTCTTGGATTGGAAGAATCAACATTGTGAAAATGACTTTAATACCCAAAGCAATCTACAGATTCAATGCAACCCCTATCAAACTACCCATGGCATTTTTCACAGAACCAGAACAAAAAATGTCACAATTTGTATGGAAACACAAAAGACCCCGAATAGCCAAAGCAATCTTGAGACCAAAATATGGAGCTGGAAGAA
>NC_041231.1:47734341-47746957 GCF_002837175.3 Physeter macrocephalus | reverse complement strand
AGATTTTTTTTTGATGTGGACCATTTTTAAAGTCTTTATTGAATTTGTTACAATACTGCTTCTGTTTTTATGTTTTGGTTTTTGGCCGCAAGGCATGAGGGATCTTAACTCCCCGACCAGGGATCGAACCCGCACCCCCTGCACTGGAAGGCGAAGTCTTAACCACTGGACTGCCAGGGAAGCCCCTGCCCTTTATTTTTGCTCAGCATTTGATACCTTTCAAATCCCCTTTTGTGCCTCTTCTTTCAGATTATCCTCAGAAGCAGTTCTGTGAGTGAGAAAGAAAAGTTTGCCCTCTCCACACATTGGGACATTGAGGCATGCCCAGTTACACTCGTGTTCAAAGCTGCACAGCTAGGGACAGCTCGCAATTTTTCTATCGACTTAAAAATGCCTTAAGAAATAGTCTATTAATCAAAAAGTAAAACCATTATAGTCATGCCATTAAAAGAGAGAGAGAGAGAGAAATTGTTTGCGTGTATGTGCGTGATAACCTAGAAAATCAACTGAAAAGTTCTGCACCAAAGTAGTTACAGTTGTGGTCTTTCAGGTTTAGGATCAGGGATGGACTTTATGCTTCTGGATTTTTCTGACCATTTCTGTTTGCAATATACATGTACTGCTGCAAAGATCACAGGAGACTATAAAACAATTTTGTCAGCAACGAAAAAAGAGGAAAAGGAAACCAAAAGTGTGTTTTTACTCATGATTATTCTTGGGTGAAGTACTAACCTGGGTTAAAAAAGTACCTTTTCAGAGTACAGTCTGAAGAAGGAACAGATGTTCTAGGTTGCCTGTTAAAGGCAGGGAGTAATTCTGGGATACTGGAGGAAAACACTGGAAGACGGAACAGGGTTTGGAATCAAAGGAATGTTTGGGTTGTTTTGGATCCAAAAATGGGCAGAAGACCTAAATAGACATTTCTCCAAAGAAGATATACAGATTGCCAACAAACACATGAAAGAATGCTCAACATCATTAATCATTAGAGAAATGCAAATCAAAACTACAATGAGATACCATCTCACACCGGTCAGAATGGCCATCATCAAAAAATCTAGAAACAATAAATGCTGGAGAGGGTGTGGAGAAAAGGGAACACTCTTGCACTGCTGGTGGGATTGTGAATTGGTATGGTCACTATAGAGAACAGTATGGAGGTTCCTTAAAAAACTACAAATAAATAAATAAATAAATAAATAATCTACAAATAGAACTACGATATGACCCAGCAATCCCACTCCTGGGCATATACCGTGAGAAAAACATAATTCAAAAAGAGTCATGTACCAAAATGTTCATTGCAGCTCTATTTACAACAGCCAGTAGATGGAAGCAACCTAAGTGTCCATTGACAGATGAGTGGATAAAGAAGATGTGGCACATATATACAATGGAATATTACTCAGCCATAAAAAGAAACGAAATTGAGTTATTTGTAGTGAGGTGGATGGACCTAGAGTCTGTCATACAGAGTGAAGTAAGTCAGAAAGAGAAAGACAAATACCGTATGCTAACACATATATATGGAATCTAAGAGAAAAAAAAATGTCATGAAGAACCTAGGGGTAAGACGGGAAAAAAGACACCTCAGCTCGGTGCTTTGTGACCACCTAGAGGGGTGGGATAGGGAGGGCGGGAGGGAGGGAGACCAAGAGGGGAAAAAAAAAAAAGTGCCCGATAGTCAATACCTTAGGCTTCACAGGCCATGTGGCCTCCGTCACAACTACTCGGTTCTGCTGTTGCCTTGCAAAAGCAGCCCCAGACGGTACGCAAATGATGGGTTTGGCTGCGTGCCCATTAAGCTTTGCTTAGAAAAACAGGCCACTGCGGGCAGCCGTTCGCTGACCCCTGCCACAGGCTCTTTGAACTGGGAGTTTAGCAAACATCAGATCCAGCCCCGGATGGCAAGACGAGGAACAGCGCCGAGGGCGGGAGGGATTTGTCCAAGATCCCCCGGGGAGCTAGTGGCAGTGAGACTAGAAATGGATGGTCCACTCCTTGTTTCTACCCCGTGGTTCAGAACCGAAGCGTATATGGGTAGGGCTGGATCCTGAGGGCTTCTGTGACTGTTGAAGATAGAGGGTGACATGCTGCCCCAGGAGGAGAAGGAAAGGGGCAAAGTCAGCCAAGAGCCCGGCGTGGAGACAGTTGTCAGCATTCCCACCTGAGGTCAGCCTCTGAGGAGGCACAATGAGGGGCAACCGTAAGGCAGAAGATGGCACTGACCCATGAGCTCTGGGACCCCATTACTCTTCAAAGGAAAATGAAAGGCTGGCCCCTCCCACTGCCAAGGCCAAGGTGAGGGGCTGAGGGGAGAGGAGTCCCAGTGACTGAGTTTGCAGAGAATAGCTGAGGAGAGAACCTGGGATCACACCTCCATGATCGGACTGCTTACCTGCACAGGTGTGACCCAATCCTTGCTCTCACAGGCCTTTGCTTTAGGCCTGAAGCCTATTTTGAGCCTTTTTTTTTTTTTTTTTTTTTTTTTTGGCCACGCCACACGGCCTGTGGGATTTTAGTTCCCCAACCACGGATCGAACCCAGGCCCCGGCAGTGGAAGCACGGAGTCCTAACCACCGGACCGCCAGGGAAGTCCCATATTTTAAGCCTATTTTAAGACACACCAGCTGCACACACTCTGACCTGTGGCTTCACATTTTGCAGAGGCGGTGTAGGGATTGCAGCCTTCAGGAGAAGTAGGGCCACAGGCCCCAGGAGAAGATAAGGGGGACTTGGAGCCGTCAGGACCTGTGGCCTCCTCTCTCTCTCAGTGCCCCACCGTCTCGACTCTGCTACCACAGACCACTGGGTTCAGATGGGGACCGCTCAACAGATGCAGGGAAGGGGGCACCTCTTTCACAGCAATGACCTTCTGAGAGCTGGGAGACTCCCTCTGGCCCCCAGAGTCTCCTTAGGGCCCCTTGGAATCCTGGGCCCACTCGGCAGCCTCCATCCTTACAATCTCCCAAGTCAAAGCCTCAAGTTTTCACGAAAGAAATGTTCAGGTTTGGAAAGAGAAGGCAATGGGGACCTTTGGGCCCTAGCAGAGGACTGATTCTATTTGGAATTCTGTAACCACCTCAAGGCCAAGGAAAAAGGACCCAAGCATATCACCCGGACCCGAGAGACAGATTTTTTTTTAACTCTTGGTATCAACAAGATTTTGGTCTTCAGTCATCCCAAATTAAATAAAACCTAAGCAGCAGGAGTTATTGTAGATACGTAGAGTAAAGAAAGAAGGGGAAGAAAGAGCTTTGCATCACGTGAATTTTTTGCCGCAGAAACTTAATGAGAAACACACCACATTTCCAGAACCCTCTTTCGAGTCAGGGCTCCCGCTGAGATAAAAGGTCACAAGAAGAGAAGGAGGGAGAGCAGGCGGGAGCTGGGGCTGGGAGCAGGCAGGCACTTTTACTGGAAAACAGGCCCAAATTTCATACACTCTGCTATCGGCCTGAGAGTCTAGACTGATGATTTTCTTTGGATGCCAGATGTGAAGGGCTTTCATAAAGGAATCTCAAACATCACGCATTTAAAAACAAATCGACCCAAGCTGCATTCGCTGATGCAATGGAGAACTTTCTATCCCAGACAGCAGGGAAAACACACAGCCTGGTGGGGAAGAGTCCTGAACTCGGCTGTGCATCACATTGCTGCCCCCTGCAGGCCACGAGCGGCAGGGCACCCGGAAGCCAGCCAAGTCTGGGGACCCTGGGCTGAACCACGCCTCCGCCAGCCCATGGAGACTTTCTGACCATCTGGCCGAAGTCGGCTGGAGAATGGTCCTCTGCAAGGTGCCAGATCGTGGCTGGAAGGACTGCGCTGGGCCTGCACCTCAGCATTACATACATCAAGCAATCTTATTCAGTCTCTAACCTGGCAAGGTGGAGATGTTGCCCCTGTAAAGTACAGGGTCCAAGAAGTTGAGTGATTTGCCCAGTGGGTGCAATTGGCTTATTCAGTATTGGCATTTGACACCAGTGCCCCTTCCCTGACCCTGTGTGCTGAGGCCATCACTGCCGGGATGCCCCTTCGCAGGGAAGATGGAATGATGTAACTGGACCTCCGTTATCCAAACCTGATCAGACCAGCAAGGAGGAAGCTCTGCCTGTGAGGCCCGCAGGGCCAGGCTGGGGGGCTGCACATCCTGCGGCCTCAGGCTGGGAGTGGCCCAGGACTCAGGGATGCTATTCCTGCCGTAAGGCTGGAGGGGGTCTCCTTGACCACACACCCAGCCAGGGCTCAGGGAGGGTTTGTAGAGCAAGGAGTGTCCCGGCCACCCTCTAGCCTCTGGAATCTCCGAACAGCCCTGCACTTCTCCTGTCTTGGCTGTCTTGGGCTGCTACCCACCCCCCTGCCTTTACACAGGGACTGGCTCTGTAAACATCACCCTGAGATTACCCCTGACCAGAAACATCCCACTTGGCGGCAGCTACAAATCATGATGCCAGACACTCAGGATCAGTGACCTTTAGAAGAGGCCGGGCATGGCAAGGACCCCACAAGTGACTCACATTTAATCTAGTGTGAAAGGACCTCTGCCCCCACCGCCCCAGGCAGCCCAGCCCTGCTCCACGCCCTCTGGCTTGCCCGATCCCCGCAGTCATGGGGACTAGACAGGATGCTCTGGAGAGTGTTTGGTTTTCTGGCCGTGCTGTTGACTTAAGACGCTGTGTGGACCCTTGGGCATTCCTTCCTTTTCTGAAACCTCCTAAAGTGGTCCAGTCACCTCTCTGGCCCCATCTCTCCACGGGGCTTCTTCTCTCAAAGGCAGGGCTGCTTGTTGAGCCCAGGACACCCCTGGGCTTTTGCACAAGCCGCTCCTCTGCCTGGAAGCCCTTCTAGCCTTCATCACTTGCCCAACTCGGGCTTGTCACCAAGCGTCAACCCTCCCACAGACAGTTCTTCCCTCCTCTCCTTCCCTTACCCCTTGGGCGGAGTACCCACACACACACACTCTGAGCTCCACCATGCCACCTACCCTCGCCTTCCTCTGCTGGCAACATCACCATGCAGTCACCTGACCACTGGTTCGTCTTCCTGTTTCTAGAGGCCAGCTGGAAAGCCCTTAGCAAATATTTGGTTGATTCCCTAATCTCTTTGCATCTGGATGTCACTGCCCTTATGTTCAGGGACCAACCTGCTGAATTGGAAACTGGGACTTGGGACCTGACCATGGACTAAATATTTGCCTTTGGAGTTGTCCGCCAAAGGACGGCAGGGAGAGGGGGCAGGGAGAGGGGCCAACTTTATCATCCCTCTATCACTTGGCCAGAGGTGCCTGTTGGGCTTAAGGGGGAGCAGCCACTCGAGGGGGGTGTCCCTGAGCCACAGTTGCAGGTCCACCCCTGGCCTGGCTGACCCTTTCGAGCCACCTCTTCCCAGAAGGCTTGGCTGGGGTTATTAGAGTGTGCCTCTGGGAGCTGAGGACAGAATGTGCCACAGCAGTGCAGCTCCTTTTGTTTGCTCCTGGAACTGCTGTCTGGAGAATCTGACTGAGAGAGGCCTTGTTCATAGTTCCTGCATAAAATCTAAGGAGAGCTGTATAACGTATCAGTCATTTACACCTTAATGAAAACAAATGAATGCAATCTGGTCATTGAATCCCAGAACCTGAGGATCAAAGGGAGCCTTCAACCAGCACCCTTTCTGTCCACCCTTCTGTCCAGCTGGCTTCCATCCTGTCAGTCAGTGCTGCTGCCGTAACTTGATACGTTTATAAAACACATCCCCTACCCCCCCTTCTCGCACCCTTTGCTCTTTCTTAATGAATTGAAAATTAAAATGCTAACCATGATCCTTGTTAATACAGGTAACCCTCCGTGAAATTACAAAAAACTGAAAAGGCACCAGGTCCAATGCCCACCTGGTACAGACCCTCCCTCATCTCCTAGATGAGGCCCTGTGACCTGGGAGGCTCCCAGACCCCCTGGGGTCTTTCAGAGAAGAGAAAGGAGAGAGGGTCCACCTCACTGGCCCACGGTGGGAGGTAACAGCTCTGAGGTGATGAGGAGGCCATCCGCCTCAGGAAGAATGTCCTGTATTTTCTAATTCTCCATGCCCAGAATGACTGCAGTCAACAGGGCCCAAACAGGTCACTGACAAGCATACCTGGAAAGGTCACCATCCCTAAAGAGGCCAAGTGGTGCCTGGGGGTGGGGAGACCCCTCACCTCATCCACCCTCCCTACAGCAGGACACACAAAGAGCAGGGCTCTCCCACCCTGTCTTTCCAGCCCTCCCGCCACCCTCCTCTCTTCCCTTCCATCCCAGGAGGGAGAAGCAGATGGGAGTGAAGTACAGCTGAGCCCAAAGAGGAGCCTTGAGGCTGCAAGTGTGTATAAACAGAGGCGAGAACCACAGGGGAAACTACTTTGAAGTCTACATCTGGTAACAAATGAAAATGTGGAAGATGAGGCACATGGTTTCCCACTGCAGCAATTTGTCTTTGATCGGAAGAGGTCATGTCACGTATTGGGGAGGGGGCTAGGTCTTGAAGCCACAAGCCTGGGTTTGAAGACTCATTCTGCCACTAACTTGCCTGCTGGGGGACTAGAAGCACTGCCTCACAGGGTGTGGGGAGATTTTTGAATGATGAAACACTTAGCACCGTGCCTGGCACACGATAAATGCTCTCCAGGAGCAGGAAGAAGAGTAAAGAGTGTAACGAAGACTTGGCGCCATAGGTAGAGCTGCAAGAAGCTTATGGAGCGCCTTATGGTCTGCAAAGCTCTCTGGGTTCTGTTCTTTCACCTGATGCTCTAGGAGGCTCAAGCTGTAATCATCCCCACATCACAGAGGAGAAAACTGAGGTTTCAAAGTGCCAAGAGACTTGCTTGTCATCCACATGGATTGCCCAATGGAAAGCAAAACAGAACACCAGAAAAGGAGAGTAGGTCTGATGAGGCCATCTGGAATTTCACCAGCAGAAAATCTAGAAAGCCATTCCTTGCCGATTTGCACCATGCACATTTGGGGTCTTGTGGGTGCAGGGTTGTGTTTACACATCCGGGGTACCATGATCTTTCCAGAGTCCGACTCCAGCTGCGTGTGCTGCGCCCGCTCCCCACTGCCTCAGATAAATGCGGACAGGGCAGGGAGGAGAGCCTACGCACGTACTTCCCGTTTCCTTGCTAGTTTCAGGGCATTCAGACCTCATGAGGCCAACTGGACATTCAGCCCAGGGCTTGACAATGCACCAAGGCAGATCTTGGCAGCCCCGCACGTGGATATCATCGTCTTTCATGTGTCCAGGTCTCCCCACCCGCATCACGTTTTCGGTTAGAGATACCAGTACATTCGCGTACCCTCTGTGCAAGTGCAGCCAACGCAAACGCTTCGAGTTGCCCGTTTATGCCTGCATCCGAGCTCCACCTAGTGGCAGGTGTTGGACATGGCGTCCAAGTGTGCATTTTCTTCCGGAGCCATTTGCCTACACTGAGTCATTGAGTGCTAAGTGGACACTTTGAACTCAGCACCCCTGAGGTCCTGGTCCTCTGCGACCCTGTCCATGTAACCTGCCCTGTGCCAACCCCCTTAGCTTTAACCATGCCGGGAAGCCTGAAGGCACTAACTGGCTAATTATAAACCCTGTCCAAGACTGCTCAGAGCATCCTCCCTCTTGCTCTCAAAGCCCACAGAGCTCTGTGATGTCCCAAAGGCTTGGCCAGAGCTGAAGTGGCAGCCACCTGACATAGTAGAAAGTATATAAAAGTAAGCATCCAAAGACCTGAGTTCTAATGTCACTGTCTTCACCTGAGAGCTAGGTGGACTTGATAAGTCATCCAAGTGCTCCAAATCCACCTGTCCCCTTCTGTGTAACTAGGATAAGACTCAGCCTCAATATCACATCAAGTCATGGTGAATGTGCTGAACAAACATATGATATTTCTCTGCAAGAATCCAACAAACAAGCCAAGTGAATTTCTACATGTTTTAAAGAAATAGGTGGCAATCCTTATGCCCTGTCTTTCCTTGCCTTTGTAGATGCTGGTTTCTCAGCCTGGCATGCTCTTTGCCCCACTCCTCTTAGCTAATCCCTCCCTCATACACCCATCACCTCCTCCAGTAAGCCCTCCCTCCTCCCTCCCCTGAACTGAGTACCTCCATCTCTAGCTCGCACAGCACACTGCTATGGCTCTCGTCACACTTTGTTGTCGTCATCAGTTCCTTTTCTCTTCACTTGACTAAACTGCATGCTCTTTCAGGGAGGGGACTGTCTTCTTTACTCTTGTATCCTTGCTGCCCAGCACAGAGTCCAGTATACAGTAGGCTCTCAATCCCGCTTTGTGTTGAATGACTGAAAAAACTGAACGAAATAAAGAAATGGGTCATGAGGATGTTCTCTGTAATCCTCCAGAGGCCTTTCTGTTTTAGATCTGAAATCCACCTGCATTTTTATGTATATGTGAGGTAGAGGTAAAGATAGACTTTTTCCCATATAGATATGCGGTTGACCCAATACTTTTATTAAGAAAGACCATCCTGTCCCCACTACATGGCAGGGTCACCTTTGTCATAAATCAGGTGACTGTATATGCGTGCGTCAGTTTCTAGACTTTATTCTGTCCCATTGGTCAGTTATTCAACCAGGTTCCTGAGGCAAAGACCCCATTACAGACATTTTCTATGCAAATAAATAACAAAGTTTATGCCAATGACAATTTTAAGCAGTGCCACGCCCACTTGGGAGCCCATGGGGTGGACAGATCCAGAGGAAGTAGCCAGGCTATGAGCTCAGAGAAGGTTACAGCCAGTTCTGAGAGTCTGTGCACCTCATGGAACCAAACAAGGGGTGGATTGTCCCTGTAAAAAGAGGGGAAGCAGAAAGGCAAGCCAGGGCCCCAAGTCAGGAGGAACCAGGCATCGCCTGAAGTCCATGACAAAAGCCAAGGGAATGTGTGCACCGCCTGGGGCTAACGCATCTGGATCTCGGCCCTGCAGGCAGCTTTTAGGAAGGCTCCCCTACAGAGTAGCTCAGGGCATCAAGAGGCTTCTGACAGCTGGGGCTGGGAAGGCTGCAGAGAATCAGGGAGGGGAGGATATTGAGAAAGGCCCCAGTTCCTCTTTGACTTCACTTGGGAATCTCAAATGAGTCACGAGGCGGAGTGGAGGGGAGGGGAGCGGAGGGGAGGGGGATCTAATAGCAGGGCACTTGGCCTTCCTAAAGTAGCGGTGCTGCCACAGCGGAATGGGGCCCAGAGTTGCCAGCTCTTCCAGTTTTCCAAGAGAAGCTGCAAATCCAAACTTGCACGCCAGATTTTTAACTATTGGCAGCTAATTATTTTTAATTGTAAACACCATGAGTGACATAAAACACACCTGTAGGCCATATTTGATCGTATCTGATTGGTATCTGATTGGTCTCTTTGAAATCAATAGAGGAAGAAACAAATTATTTTATCCTTGAGTCCTGGGTATTGTTCAGATACCAGGAGAGTGTGGAGGTGGTGTCCCCTACACACTGAGAAAATTTACTGTGAAAATAAGAAAAATAAATAAATAAACGTGCCCCCCCCCCCGCTGTGTTACTTTTCCAAGTATAATTGCATTTTAATAATCTGGGGCTAATTCTGAAGGTAATAATTGTTTGATTCTCACTTTGGGTTTGTGTTGATTATTTTAGAAAATGTGTTGAAGCATATTTTATTTTCCAATCCTGTACCACTTCAATGAAAATTCGTTACCAACAGAGCTTTCTGAACTGAAAAGGAAGAAATAAAAAATACACAACTGTATGTAAATTAAAGTAAAGAGGCATGCTAAATAAATAATTTGTACATGAGGTATCTGGCCCATACTGATGAAATACAAACAAGGGAATATTTCAGCCTTAGAAATAGAACAAAAAACTATGGAAAGAATAAGTAAATGAAATGATACTATGTCAAGGATCATTTGGGACAGCTATGGTGTAGGAGAGAAAGCATTAGAATCATAAGATCTGGTTTAAGTCCAGACTCTGCCCTTCTGGATAAATTACTTAACTTCTGGATGATAAGATTATATATACCTGCTCTGTTGGAATCATTCCTTTGGCCAATAAAAAGAGCAGAATCGAGTACATTTACACGTAGGTGAAGCTTCAAGAGCTTGTGAAAGCTTTTCTGTGCTTTTCTTTCCTTTTGATACAGTGATCAGCAACATTCCAGGTGGTGGATACTCTGTCACCAGAGTTCTATCATGAAAATAATGATGCAGAAGAGGGTCTCAGAGCAACCCACCATGGACTTGAATATGAGCAAGAAATAAACCTTTATTGTCTTAAGCCACTGAAATAGGGTGGGCTACTTGTTACTGCAGCACATTATACCCCATCTCCACCCCAGTCTGTAAACAGAATCCTTATCTTTAAAGGAAATTTTAAAATACCTACCTTAGAGCATAGTGATGCATGTTACCTCACCCAGCAATGAGGACCCTGAATTACTCATTTTTCTAAGTATACCTCATGTCCTCTACTCCCCATTATATATTTTACATATAATTATATGTTGATATTTTTGTTATATTGTGTTTCCTGAAGACAGGAATCCTGTCTTTTCATCTATAGATCTCAAATAACAACAAAAATCAAGCCATTTCAAGTTGGGCTTTTGCACCCAAAGCAAAATACATCATTCAAGGCACCATAAGAAAGACATCCTAAGCTCATCTTCCTGCTACAGAAAGAGACGGCATTTGGTGGGGGCCGGAAAGAGTCCAATAGCTGAACCGCCCAACCGCAGTGCAGAACCGCAGCCCAGCTTGAAGGGCCAGATGCGAAGGGGAGACCAAAATGAAAGCTATCAACAGAATAAAAGAACACACAGGCAGGAAAACAGCAGGAGGGCTGGAGAGAGAAAGAGAGAGAGAGAGAGAGAGAGAGGCACAGGGAAACACACCAAGAACATGAAATGTGCTATCACTGATTTGCATGTTGGACTGGGCCGATACACACCATTTTTGGAGTAGAAAATGAGTAAGCATGTTTTTTAATGAACAAGAGGAGAGAGATGCCGGCAGATTCACGATAACCTGGGAACGGGACCAATCTCTTCCAGCCAAAATTAAATGCCCACAAAAAGAGGGGGTGGGGGGCTTCCCTGGTGGCGCAGTGATTGAGAGTCCGCCTGCCGATGCAGGGGACACGGGTTCGTGCCCCGGGCCGGGAAGATCCCACATGCCGCGGAGCGGCTGGGCCCGTGAGCCATGGCCGCTGAGCCTGCGCGTCCGGAACCTGTGCTCCGCAACAGGAGAGGCCGCAACAGTGAGAGGCCCGCGTACCGCAAAAACAAAAAGAGGGGATGGGTATGTGAATAAAGACCCATTTTATTTCTTTCTTTTTAGTTTTATTTTTGGCTGCATTGGGTCTTCGTTGCTACGCGCAGGCTTTCTCTAGTTGCGGCGAGCAGGGTCTTCTCTTTGTTGTGGGGCACAGGCTTCTCACTGCAGTGGCTTCTCTTGTTGTGGAGCACGGGCTCTAGGCGCAGGGGGCGTGGGCTCAGTAGTTGTGGCTCGAGGGCTCTAGAGCACGTGGGCTTCTGTAGTTAAGGCGCACGGGCTTAGCAGTTGTGGCACACAAGCTTTGTTGCTCCACGGCATGCATGTAGGATCTCCCTGGGCCAGGGATCGAACCCATGTCCCCTGCATTGGCAGGCAGATTCTTAAACACTGCACCACCAGGGAAGTCCTAAAGACCCATTTTAAACAAAGAGAAGAAAAGGTATTTGGGGTTGAGAGATACCGTTGTCCTAAGGCAGGCTCGTTGAATCTTTAAGCATAATAAACACACATAAGGAGAATAAATGCTTCTTAATGTATATGGTTCAGCGGCTGGAAGCCCAAGAATAAAAGGCAGGAGTAGAAAACAGGGCATTTTTGCCATCCCAGGTCACTGATGTTGTCAATCATTTATTCCATGTACATTTAGCAAGCCCCAAGCCCCTGGCGTTCATGACCCAACTTGGACCGCGGGATGACGTCACCCTCCCTACCTCATTCGTTGTGCCTTTTCTTCCCCAGCACCTCACTAAAGGTTCATAAATGCTTTCCTTCCACTCTGTACCCCTCTGCCTTGGGCAAGCCCCCAACCCCCTGTGTTCCTGACCCAGCCTGAACCACAACCCCCAACATTCCCTCCCAAGACAGAGGATCAGAAGTATGTCAGAGCATTTGTGTTGATTTCTTTTAGAAGTGATAATATAGGGTCTTTTTAAACTACTTATCTTTGAGAGTTCCCTACTGAAATATTTATTAATGGAATGATATCTTTGGAATTTGCTTCAAAATAATATTGGATAATATTACATAGCAATTTTTAAAAACAAACAAATGGATGAATTTCACAGACAACATTGAGTCGAGAAACTACACCCCAAAATAGTATGATTACCTTTAGATGAAGATCAAAAACAGGCAAAACCAACCTTTTGAGAAACAAGTTAGAACAGTGGTTAGAATGCCTTGCGGGAGATGGGAATAAAGACACAGACCTACTAGAGAATGGACTTGAGGATATGGGGAGGGGGAAGGGTAAGCTGTGACAAAGTGAGAGAGTGGCATGGACATATATACACTACCAAACGTAAAATAGATAGCTGGTGGGAAGCAGCCGCATAGCACAGGGAGATCAG
>NC_041231.1:47732067-47734173 GCF_002837175.3 Physeter macrocephalus | reverse complement strand
GGAGGGAGACGCAAGAGGGAGGGGATGTGGGGATATATGTATATGTATAGCTGATTCACTTTGTTATAAAGCAGAAACTAACACACCATTGTAAAGCAATTATACTCCAATAAAGATGTTAAAAAAAAAAAAAGAATGCCTTGCAGGGAGTGAGGGTGATAGAAATCAGAATAGTACCTACTTCTGGGTGGTGGATATTGACTGGAAGGGGACAGGAGGGAACTTTCTGGGATATTGAAATGTTCTACATCTTGTCTTGCTGATGGTACCTAGGTATAGATAATTGTCAAAACTCATCAAGTGCTCAAGATATGTGCTTTTCATTATATACTAATTATATTTCAATAAAAGTAGGTTTTAGTCTCTTGCTATCATAATAGTTATTTTTTACCTTAAAGAACACTTACTCTGGCCATCAGTTTTCTTCATGACTAATGCTATGGACATTCTCTTTGTACATAAATCTCTGTGCAAGCGCACAGGCATTAATTCTCCTTACCAGTGAAGAAATGAATGAAAATAACTGTACTGTTATTTAGCTATGAGAATAATTCTCTCCTGGAGCCAGAGAAACTTAGAAAAACCCAGCAGGAGTTTGTCACTAACAAATCATCCAATTAGGGATTTTCATTCTGAATTACCACTTTTTCTTATGAGGTATGTCAATGATCCATACCACACAGGACCAATGAATATAAAATGAATGTTCTCATTTGAGAGGCCAAAATGCACCATATGCAGTGAGCCAGAGAAAGCCCAAACCCAGCTGTCTAGGTGAAGCCAGGGACCTCTCTGCCCTTCACTGTCAGGCACTGGAGGGCATTAGGGTGGAGGTGACCCACACACACCCCTCACAAGTCTAAGGGTTCTTCATGAAGAAGTGAAGCTGTTCCCCAGGAAAGAACTTGAGCCTTGGAAGCTAAGCACATTTTGAAAATAAACATTCAGTAACTCAACAGAGAGAAGGAGGATCTTCCCAGTCCTAAGAATGATGTTGGATCACCTAGAGGGTCACCTTAGTCAAGGTTAGCCTGGCTCTGAGTAGCAGGACAATTGTGACCTGAAGACTTAGAAGCTCCGGTGTCAGCCTGAATTTATTCCTTCTTCCCCTGGTGTTGTTTATAGTTTTAAAATATCTGGCAGTTGGGACTTCCCTGGTGGCGCAGTGGTTGAGAAGCCACCTACTAATGCAGGGGACACGGGTTCGAGCCCTGGTCCAGGAAGATCCCACATGCCGTGAAGCAACAGAGCCTGTGCTCCACAACTATTGAGCCTGTGCTCTAGAGCCCGTGAGCCACAACTACTGAGCCTGCGTGCCACAACTACTGAAGCCCGCATGCCTAGAGCCCGTGCTCTGCAACAAGAGAAGCCACCACAATGAGAAGCCTGCGCACCGCAACGAAGAGTAGCCCCCACTCGCCGCAACTAAAGAAAGCCCACGCGCAGCAACGAAGACCCAACATAGCCAAAAATAAGTAAATAAATAAATTTATTTAAAAACATATATATCTGGCAGCTTTCACCTGATTGGCGTTTTTGTCAGTCTACTGAATTAATTCAGTCTACTGAAGTTTGCTGGCATTCTGCAGCCATTTCACCTGCTGAGGATAATTCAGTAGAATTATAAAACTTGATTCACATTCTGTCTTGTGCTCCACAGATTATACATAGAGCAAGAGATTAAAGATTAGGGAGATGATTCAGGCAAGAAGGGAACAGGATATTTACATAAACCCAAAATATCTCCCACAAAAGTACTTATTAACTACAAAAGGAAAAACAGGAATTTAATGGTGGAAAAATCTGATGGACACCACCTTAACCAAATGATCGACATTCATAGCATCAATAATGAAATCAACCCACAATGTATGCCTCATAAGATACACTGAGAAGGACACAATATCACTTCTGGGATATTCTTGGCCAAAATGCATAATCTGAATCTAGTAACGAGGAAACGTCATAGAAACCCGTTATATAATGTCAAAGTCATGAAAGACAAAGAAAGGCTGAGGAAGTGTTCCAAATTAAAGGACCCCCGTGGGCTTCCCTGGTGGCGCAGTGGTTGAGAGTCCGCCTGCCGATGCAGGGG
Organism: Physeter macrocephalus; assembly: GCF_002837175.3. Lineage (NCBI taxonomy): Eukaryota > Metazoa > Chordata > Mammalia > Artiodactyla > Physeteridae > Physeter > Physeter macrocephalus. Next base: position 47,732,078 of record NC_041231.1, on the reverse strand, counting down.
ACACGGGTTCG
>NC_041231.1:47730483-47732033 GCF_002837175.3 Physeter macrocephalus | reverse complement strand
AGCCTGCGCGTCCGGAGCCTGTGCTCCGCAACGGGAGAGGCCACAACAGTGAGAGGCCCGCGTACCGCAAAAAAAAAAAAAAAAAAAAAAAATTAAAGGACCCCTGAGAGACATGAAAACTAAATACAATGTGTGATCCTGGGTTAGAATAAAAATAGCTATAAACAACATTAATGGGATAATTGGCTATACTGGAATGTAGACCATAAATTGGAAAATAGTATTGGATCAATGTTAAATTTCCTGAATTTGACAACTATGTTGAGGTTACATAAGAAAATATTCTTGCTCTTGGATATTTCCATGGAAGTGTTTAAGGATGAAGGGACAGGAGGCCTTCAATTTACTCACAAATGGTTCAGAAAAAAAAGTGTGTGTACTCATGTATGTGTATACATACACATACACACACACACACATATATATACATATGGAGAGAGAGGATGATAAACCAAATATGGAAACTGTTAATACATAATTGGTGAATCTGTGTGAATCTTTTTACAAATGGGGTAAAAATGAGGGTGGATATCTGAACAAGGCTCATCCCCTCTCCGGATCACTCTCATACCAGAAAAAGTCAGAAGAATTCTCAGTTGATCCCAACAGGAACAGATTGAACTGGTTTTTGGGTCTATGTGTGTCCAGCTAGAGGACCTAAAATGACTCAGATCACCTTCGTTTTTTTCCCTTTGTTTCCATGGCTAATGTGCTCTCTCACATAACAGTACCACTTTTTTCTTAGAAATGTCACATGCTTAAAATCTAGGCACAAGTCAAATAAAGTTGTAAACAATGCCAAATTTTGCTCCCTTCCTCATCAATAAGGAAAGATTAAACGTGCTGCTTCTCACGTTGTTCATTTCCCTTTTGCTAATAACAAGCACTCATCTACTAATATACATTTGCTTTTTTTTGGGCTGCGTTGGGTCTTCATTGCTGCACGCAGTCTCTCTAGTTGCGGTGAGCAGAGGCTACTCTTCGTGGGGGTATGCGGGCTTCTCATTGCTGTGGCTTCTCTTGGTGCAGAGCACAGGCTGTGGGCACGCGGGCTTCAGTAGTTGTGGTGTGCAGGATCAGAAGTTTTGGTGCACGGGCTTAGCTCCTCCGCAGCATGTGGGATCTTCCTGGACCAGGGCTCTCGAACCCATGTCCCCTGCATTAGCAGGCGGATTCTTAACGACTGCGCCACCAGGGAAGTCCCTGCTTAATGTTTTAAGATAATCTTTTCTGCATGTCCTTATAGTAATCCTATCATTGTGGGAGCAGTTTGTTCAATTTAGAAACAAACTAGGATCTGTAGATATTATTTGTATTTTAATATGTAGTGAGGGCTGTTTTACAATTTATAGCTCATGAATCTCTATATATTTACTGCTTGGTCTTCTGGTGACATTAAGTTACAGCTTGAATTAGGATGAGGGTAATAACTACTTATACAAAGATGCTTTAGTAATTTATTTCTTCATAAAGCACTTATCGAGGGATTTCCCTGGTGGCGCAGTGGTTAAGAATCCGCCTGCCAATGCAGGGGACATGGGTTCGATCAC
>NC_041231.1:47701479-47730383 GCF_002837175.3 Physeter macrocephalus | reverse complement strand
GCCTAGAGCCCATGCTGTGCAACAAGAGAAGCCACCGCAATGAGAAGCCCATGCACCGCAATGAAGAGTAGCCCCCACTCACCACAACTAGAGAAAGCCCGCGTGCAGCAATGAAGACCCAACGCAGCCAAAAATAAATAAATTAATTAATTTTTTAAAAATCCTTTATCTAAAAAAAAAAAGCACTTACTGAAAGCCTTCAACATGTCAGGCACTCTGTCAGTTATTTGGAATGAGATAGCTGTATGAGTTAGACATGTCAGCCAATCATGGATTATTTACTTTTCTTATACTAAAAACAAAACAAAACAAAACAAAAAACCACCACAATGGCTGCAAGTTAAAATGAGAACCAACAATTGATGCCTCCTGATCACCATCTTTCAGCACCAGGTTCACAGAGATCTACTTATCATTCAGTTTGGGTTTCCATGTGAAGCGTGAGTTGGAAAGCCAGAAAAGAGTCCAACAGCCCCACAGCCAAGAACTAGACTAAATATATCAAATCCCAGCCCGGACAATTCATGGTCAAGTTAACACAGTAGCTCCCAGCTCTCAGTTTCTAAATAATCTTCCCCAAACCAGGGCTCCTTGGAGAAATGGTTGATTTCAGGGCTGGGATGGGAATTATCAGCCAGAAAACACAAAAATGATCAAAGACTAATTAGGACATGGCCAGAGGACACAAAAGCCCGATTGAAAGGGCTCCCAGTGGCCAAATGTGGGATAATTTAAGAATAATAAGAGGAAGAACTATAATTGATTATAATACATTGAATGATAATTTTGTAAAAAAGCATGAGTCCACAGTGATACTTAGAGTAAAAGGGGATAAAAAGATATTTTTTTTTTTTGGGGCCACACTGTATGGCTTGCAGGATCTTAGTTCCCCTACCAAGAAATGAACCTGGGACATGGCAGTGAAAGCGTGGAGTCCTAAGCACTGGACTGCCAGGGAATTCCCTAAAAAGATCTTTACAGAAGAATACTGGCTAATAAACATAGAAGAAATGATAGAACTGGAAAAGTACTCTCTTGCAATCCTCAGTGACCGATTCAGGAAAAAAATCATTAATGGATTCTAAAACGATTATACGAAAGGTTGTTGGGGAATAAGAGATTAGCATGATGCTGAAGTATCATGCCATAAATTATATAGTGATTTCAACGAGAAAGGTACTTTTACAATGGAAAGATCTAGTGGTCACCACCTTAATCAAATGGTCAAACTTAGGGTCATTAATAGTAGGGAGTCTTGGCATTTAGTGCCTCCTGAAATGCAGTATGAAAGACACAACATCACAAGTTTTTTACAGAAATGTTTGCCAGAACCTAATCAAACCTCTAGACAAACTTCCGGGATACAGGAAATAGAGAAGAGAGGAACAAGTCAATCCCCAGAGGAAGTAACCAAACAAATCAAGACTGGGGGACATTTTACAAGACAATGTTTTTTTAAATTAACTACCCTTGTATTAGCACAAAACAAACCAACCCAGCAGCCCCAAGGCCCAAGAATAAGTTAAGACACAGATAGGCAAGGAGTGATTTTCCCAGGCCCAGGTATGGTGCCCCAGGCCTGCGTGGCACAAACTTCCTGAGCAAACTCCCAAGGGGAATAGGAGTTCAAGGATGCTGGAGGGGCTTTTCCTTTGAGATGAGGGAAATGGAGCAAGGTGTGGGTCCAAAAAGGGCCCAACTGTGAACATGAGGACACTGGATCCTGTCTGGTGGCCTTGCCCGGCCATCCCGCCAGTGGCTTACCTCCACAAGTAGGGCCCTTGATGGCACAGTAGATGAAGCTCACATTAGACTCCTGGGACCAACAACAGGAATCTAGGCAGGAAGAAGGTGGTGCTGGAGACACCTGGAGATGGGCCACCTCCAGGCCCACACCAGTCAGGATCAGCACTCTTACTTGTGATATCATAAGGAGAAAATAAACCTGCCCTGGATCTGCTTAAAGCAGACACGGAATAAATGGAAGCTGTTCCTCTCCTACTCCCCAGTCCCAACAGCAGGAGCAGGAAGGAGGCCAGCACCACCTGGGGGCTCTTCTGCATCAAAGAGTGTTGAGGTTTCTCTCTAAAAAACAGCTAGCATTTTAGGTTCGGGTCAGTTGATGTTCCCTGGAGGTCTCTGCCAGCTTGTTTCTCAATGTCTCCATAACAGACCTAGGTTTGGGGGTAGGTAGAAAAATCAAATAGAATGAGCATGTCATCTTTCTGGGGGGATATATGTTGTAAACAACATGGTAGGGCTTCCCTGGTGGCACAGTGGTTGAGAGTCTGCCTGCCGATGCAGGGTACACGGGTTCGTGCCCCGGTCCGGGAGGATCCCTCATGCCGTGGAGCAGCTGGGCCCGTGAGCCATGGCCGCTGGGCCTGCGTGTCCGGAGCCTGTGCTCCGCAACGGGAGAGGCCACAGCAGTGAGAGGCCCGCGTACCGAAAAAAAAAAAAAAAGAACATGGTAAATCAGTCAAGGACAAGGCAGAAAACATGATGCAAAGGCTCATCCAATGACTTATCAGAGCTTACTGCGGCATCTTGGCATATTGTGGATGTGGAAGGGTGATTAAGAAAGCGGCTTGGGCTTCCCTGGTGGCGCAGTGGTTGAGAGTCCGCCTGCCGATGCAGGGGACACGGGTTCGTGCCCCGGTCCGGGAAGATCCCACGTGCCACAGAGCGGCTGGGCCCGTGAGCCATGGCCGCTGAGCCTGCGCGTCTGGAGCCTGCGCGTCCGGAGCCTGCGTGTCCGGAGCCTGTGCTCCGCAACGGGAGAGGCCACAGCAGTGAGAGGCCCGCGTACCGCAAAAAAAAAAAAAAGAAAGCGGCTTGTGATTTGGGGTTTTTTTTGTTTTGTTGTTCTGCTGCTGTCAATCATCAAGATGTGATGATAATTGTTTTTCCTCTCCCAGGAGAGTAGCCAGGTATCTCACAAACTAAAATCTGGAGTTTTCTCTCCCTATGGGGTCAGTTAATAAGTGTTTATCTTAAAAAAAAAAAAAAAAAGGAAAGAAATAAAAAGAAAAAAAAAAGCAAATCAGAGTTTAGCATGAAAACAATATCTAAAAAATAGGCATTTGCTGTTAAGAGTATAAATTTGTTGAGGGCATTAACTAGACTGGGGAGAGGATGCAATGCAGGCTTTGTGCTTTTCTGGTTGGGAGGGAAATCTAGAATGAAGGTAATTGTTCCCCCAGGATTGGGAAGAGAAATGGTAGGGATGGGGACATGAATCGTGCATATTCAGAGGGTCTGAGGTGGCAGGACTGCAGGTGAGTTTGTCCACTGGTCCTTGGGAGGACTGAACCGTAAGCCCTGCAGTGTGGCAATCTCTGGGGATGGCACAAGGTAATCTGTGTTTACGAAGTCCTCTGGATCATTTTTAACACGTTCAAGTTTGAGAAGAACTGGTCTATAGTATAATTCCATTGGGGGTTTAAAAAACTGAGCGAGTACGTGTATACACATTCATACATACGTACGTATATTAAAAAATCATACATACACACAAACATATGCAAAAAGACCAGATAACGTACACTCTAACTGTTCACAGTAATACATAGATGAAGGATTCAGATGGCAAAGAGTACAATTTTCTATTTTTTAATTGTGTATTATTTTATGTTGATTGTATCTTTAAAAGATATTTCAAAAGAAAAGATAAGGTGTAGTGTGACCAGGGCTCCCCTCCTCTAGCACTCCCTGGGCTCTGCCCTCTGCCATCTTGTCTGGCTCCCCTCAGGCTCACAAGATGACTGCAGGAGTTCTGAGCACCACATCCAGACATGACAATGCCTAAAGGCCACTTGCTATGTGTCTCTTTCGTTAAGAGTGAGAAATGTACTCCTTGAAACCCCTGAGAAGCCCTCCTTAGCGTGTCATCAGCTAGAATTACAGCACATTGCCATGCCCTGGCTGGTTTAAAAAAAAAAAAAAAAAGGGGGTATGGGTCCAGCATGATCAACTTGTACCAAGCAGCGTTTACTCCTTGGAGATGCCCCCCTGCTACATGTGGCCAGTGGAAGTAGGGAATGCTGAACAAAATCTGGGTAGAAGGAAGAAAGGGATTGGCTGTTTTGTAGGCACCCAACAGTAGCTGCCACATATGTTTATACTGCTCTTCACAGAGTTATTAATTTTAGATAGAAATCTGTTGAGTTCTATCTGGTTGTGTTCATGAGGATGTAATTTTTTACATCTCATTATACTCCATCATTCTCCCAATATAATTATAACACAAATTTTGGTTATAAAAAATGTAGTGTTTATTTATCATGACTGTAAATATTGTTACTTGATAAGCCAAGGTGTGTTTTATGATTTATGACTACATTTTCTTACTCAACTTTTTGCTTTTCCTGTACTTCACAGTTGCCTGTATTTTTTTTCTTTTGTAATTTGCTTTGTTTTGTATTACCCCTTATTATTTTTTTCCAAATTCTCCCACAGATCTGTGAAACAATATTTTTTCTGAACACTCAAACACTTCAAGTAATCTATTAGTTCCTTTTTTTTTTCCTGGCCATGCCACGCCTCATGCGGCATCTTAGTTCCCCCACCACGGAATGAACCCGTGCCCCCTGCAGTGGAAGCACAGAGTCTTAGCCATTAGACTGCCAGGGAAGTCCCTATCAGTTCCTTTTTTGTTTGTTTGTTGTTTGTTTGTCTTTCAGCTCTCTCTCCCACAATGCTTTATCCTTTTATTCCAGTCTGGACTGGTTACTGTTGCCTTCTTGGGGCTTCCTTTCTCCTTCTCCTGTGCTGGATTTCCAATTTCCTAGATCTTCTGAACTTTTTCTACATTACCTTCTCATTTTTCTGAAGCACACATATTCTTGTAACATGATGGTTAAATTATTTAGTCCTTGAATATCCAAAAATACATTTATATTACTTTTTTTATATTTCAAACTTATAGAATGGTTGTAAGAATAAGAATAGTACATGAAACCTGTTACCTTTTACCCACATTCACCTACTATTAACATTTTGCTCCATTTTCTTTAGTATTTGCTTTTTCTTTCTCTCCCTCCTTCTCTCTCTCTCTCGTGGGTGGGTGGGTGGATGGATGGATGGACAGAGATAGATAGATGATCATTTTTTTCTGAAATATTTAAGAGTAATTTGCATACATTGTGGCCCTTTATCCATAAATACTTCAGGGGGTATATTTCCTCAGAATATTCTCTTACATAATAACAATACTGTTATCTTTAGTAAAATTAATATTTTTAAAATTTTATTTATTTATTTTTGGCTGCGTTGGTTCTTTGTTACTGCGCGCAGGCTTTCTCTAGTTGCGGCGAGCGGGGGCTACTCTTCGTTGCGGTGTTGCTGAAAAACGGGATAGACTAATAACCCACAGAGACGAAGAGAGAATTAGCGTACGTCATTGCACACGACGTAACTGTCTCCTGCATCTCTGGGACAACAGCACCGACGTCAACTTTTTCAAATGTGAAAAGTAGTGCCATTTACTATCTATAGATTAGCTCTGGAAAAATAATAAAAGAGCGAAATAGAACAAAAGGTATAATAGGGGCAGGGTGGGCACATGGCTGTTAGTGCAGGGCCGTTAGCGAGCATCCGTTAGCAGTCCCGCTCGGCCATTGGTTGGCATCACAGGGGCCCCCTCCCCCTCCTCTGTGTGAAAGGAGCCCGAATTCTGACTGAAGGAAGATGGTTCTTTGTCACACTAGTCTGCCATCTTCCCGTTCTGCTAGCTTTCCCATTAAAGCCATTATTCCTTGCATCAACAACTCGTCTCCCGATTTATTGGCCTGTTGTGCAGCGAGCTGGACGAGTTTGGACTCGGTATCAAAGGAACCCTTAGTTTATGAGAAATGTGCTATTTCTTTTATTTAAAAAAAAAAACTGTAGACATCAGCTAAAAAATAATAAATCATGACTGTGTCAACCATGTATGTACTAGGTGTTCATCAAAGTATTTAAAACGATTCAAAATGGAAATATCCTAAATGTTCATTAATAAGAGACTGGTTCCATGAAGAAATCCATGCAGTGCAATATTATGTAGCTATTAAACATGACATTATAGATCATTTGTCAACTAGGACATGTGCATGGTATTCTGCTAACTGAAAAAAGGAGTCTATGATAGAATATGCATATTACAGAATGCACATTCATTGTGGGTGTGTGCGTGTGTTTGTGTGTTCACCAAAGTATTAAATGTGGTGAAATTCAGGCCTAGATACTTTTCTAGGCAAGATTTTTGCTCAAAACATGTATTTCTAATTAGAAAGAAAAAAACTTAAAAAAATTTAAAAGCTATTTTATATGATCAAGAGATTAAAAGTGGAAATAATGTAGACACCTCTTCTCAACTGCTTATAAAATACTCAGACTTCTTGTTTATGGAAAATGAAAGAGCTGAGAAGGTACAAGAAAACTGCCCTGTCCAAGCACAGCAGTGGCTATAAAGAGAACCTCCTTTTCAGGAACGGACACAATTTGGCTTCACATTTCTGCTACCTATACATTTGAGACTCATTATTTGTGCTTTTGCAATCTAATGGAAATCACTCCTTCCATAATTAACCAATTTGCTAGTAGTCACTGAAGAACAAATTACAAGTAAGCTGCTAAGACTGCCTGCAAAACAACGGCAAGAAAAAAATAATCTATCCCATGTAAGTAATTACTTGATACACTGAAAACTCCTGCTATACTTGAGACTGTTTTTCTTAGAAAGTTAAAATCAGAGCTGAAAGGGGGCATCGAAATGCTTCAGTTCTGTCTCTAGCCACTATGTCCCTTAAGCAAGATCATTTACCGTCTCTGGAGTTTCTTTTTATACAAACCTGAGATAGAAAATCTAACTTGGGGACTTCCCTGGTGGTGCAGTGGTTCAGGATCTGCCTGCCAATGCAGGGGACATGGGTTCGATCCCTGGTCCAGGAAGATCCTACATGCCGTGGAGCAACTAAGCCCATGCGCCACAACTACTGAAGCCCGTGTGCCTAGAGCCCATGCTCTGCAACAAGCCACCGCAATGAGAAGCCTGCGCACCACAATGAAGAGTAGCCCCCGCTCGCGGCAACTAGAGAAACCCTGCACGCAGCAACAAAGACCCAACACAGCCAAAAATAAATAAATTTTTAAAAAATATCTAACTTGCAGTGCATTGTGCTTTAATATTGCATGGTAAACAGCATGGGGAAAGTATATATTTTTATCATTAGTAAAATCCAAGGTGTCCTTGAGAAGGTGGCAAAGGTGTAAATTGGAAATTCTGACCAACCGAAATTTCCTGTAACACCACAAATCTATTGTAACTAGTAGGTAGATTGGTAGAAATGAAATAACATTCATTACTGATTCATTTATGAGAAATATATGAGCCAGCCTTATAATTGGGCTTCATGTAATAAAAGTTTCAAAATGTTTTCTTTAAGCAATATATTGTTTTCTATATTATCTAGCTTTTAAAACAATGTATTTAGGTTACAGAACTGATCTACTTATGTGTGTTAAGACATTTTGTAAAGTACTTTGAGAATCAATTAATTCAAGATATTTTAGAAACAAAATATCTACTATTGTTTTCAGAAAAGAGATAGGGAAAAGGCGGGGGCGGGGGGTGGTGCTGGACCACTGGGGGGCAGCATTTGGGACTGAGTTCCTGGAATCTGGGACAGAATCAGAGAAGCAGTAAGAGGAAAATAAAGGAGGAAGGAGGGGAGAGGAATAGAAGTATATTTTCTCAGCCTGTGCCACTGATGCTTGATCACACTACACTTTATTTCTCTATAATTCTGTATTTTGTATAAATGTGTATAATTTTGCATAAAATGTGTTTATTTCTAAACAGTATATTGTTGCTTTAATTCATATAAGTCATATTACAGTGTATCTTAGGTTCTGGGGGATTTTGCTTTTGCTTTGTTTTTGCTTTGTTTTGTTGTTTTGATGATCAATATATTCAATATCTGGTAGCACAAAATCTCCCACTTTCTTCAAAATTGTCTTAGCTATTGTCCTTTACTCTTCTGTATAAATTTTAGAATCAATTTGTAAGGCTGCATGTGTGCGCGCGCGCGCACGCACACATGCACACACACCCTTGTAATATTGATTGGAACTGCTTTTAACATATAAATTCATTTGGCAAAAATTGTAATCTTGATATTGACCTTCTCTACCCATGAATATAGTGCATTCTTCAGAGATTTCGGTCATTTTCTGTGCCTGTGATGAATATCTGCTATTTTATAGCTGCCCAAAATATTTTGAAAATCCTTTCCCCATTTTAGGACTTCTCCACATTATAAATCTCACTTTCCCAGGTAGAATCCAAAAACTATTTCCCAGAAGCCCTTGCTACTTACATGTACACATACAACCAATTTCCACTGAGCAGGTACAGCTTCTCAGAAGATGGAAATAAAGGTCATGAGACCATACAGTCAGTATCCTACCAAAATGGTTGTGGGTGTACTTGCTTTTTCTCAGAATATGTAGCAAACCTCCTGGAGATCTAGCCTCTCTCTTCAGTGGGGTGGGGTGGCAGTCTAGTAGCAGGCACCAGCAGCTGCTGGGTTTCCACTGGAGCCTCTTGGTACTGTCCTTCGTCATTTTTCTTGGCATCTGTCTATGTGGCATCCCAGCTTGTTTCCTTTTTGGAAATTCTGTAAGCTACCTAGTGGTAGGTGGGAAATCCCTTTCTGCTTAAACGTGTTAAAATGGATTCTGGGGAATTCCCTAGTTGTCCAGTGGATAGGACTCCGTGCTTTCACTGCTATGGGGCTGAGTTCAATCCCTGGTCGGGGAAACTAAGATCCCACAAACCACATGGTAAGGCCAAAAAAAAGAAAAAGATTAATATTGAACAGAGTGACAGCGGGCCACAAGCTAACATCTTCAAGGAACGAGGGCATGTGACCCAGAGGTTCCAGCCTGATGACATAAGATTCAAAGGTGGAGGTTTTGGGGAAAAGGGAGAGGTGAAGAATGGCCTGAAACTGGCACAGAGAAAGAGGAGGACCCAAGCTATGTGATATTAGGAATGTGGAAGAAATATAACCACCATTTCAGAGGGTGCCTGGGAAGAAATAGCACCCTCAAGGGATGAGCAGGTTTTGATTACAGCGAGAAGGTAAAGGCAATGTTCAGCGATGCTGAGTACGAAGGGACCTTCATTACCAATGGGTCGTCAGCTTCAAAGAGTGGAGTGAAGTTTTCAGGAGTTGGAGAAAGGGTAACACACGAAGACAAAAAGGGGAATTGCAGAGATGTAGAGGATTACATTTGCAAGAGGTGGAGGTTACCCTTGAGTTCCGGGTTCCTTGTGACTGAGATAAACACATAGTATGTGCTGAGAACGTTCTGACAGTCTCAGGACTGTTAACAATGGGAAGGCTGAGACTGCAGGATGGTGGGGGGGTCTGGACCCCTAGGGAGCGAGGCTCTTCATTCCTGCCGCCTGAGGCCAGGGTAGTCTTACTCCAATACTTGGGGCCTCCTCTTAATACGGGCTGATGAAGGCACAAAGCCCTAGACTTCAATTCTGGGAAATCTCCTTGAAGTACTGATATTTCTTTTATGACTTCCTCCTCTCCCATGTCTCTATTCCTCTCTTTACTGCCTACTTAACTATTAGGTCACCTATCCTGGACCTCTTTTTACCACTTTCACCTCTTCTTGTTATACTTTCTGGGTGATTCCCTTGACTTTATTTTCCAATGCTGACACTGAGTGTCTCATTTCTGATATCAACTTTGTTTTTAAGAGTTCTTTTTTGTTCTCTGAATTTTCCCTTTTTACAGCAATCTATTGTCTCAGGGTTAGTTGCAAACATCTTCTGTAACCTTAGGATGCTAAATTTTCTTCTTCCTGCATAGTCTATTTCAATTGGGCTTTCTTTCCGCGCACCCCCCCGCCGCCGCTTCAGACTTTTTCACATCCTTGGCTTTTTTTTTTTAATATTTAAAAATGGAGCATCAGTGGGACTTCCCTGGTGGCGCAGTGGTTAGGAATCCACCTGCCAACGCAAGGGACACGGGTTCAAGCCCTGGTCCGGGAAGATCCCACATGCCGTGGAGCAACTAAGCTCGTGTGCCACAACTACTGAGCCCGCGCTTTAGAGTCCGTGAGCCACAACAACTGAGCCCACGTGCCACAACTACTGAAGCTCACGTGCCTAGAGCCTGTGCTCTGCAACAAGTGAAGCCACTACAATGAGAAGCCCGCGCACCGCAATGAAGAGTAGCCCCCACTCACCGCAACTAGAGAAAGCCTGCACGCAAGAACGAGGACCCAACACAGCCAAAAATAAATAAATAAAATAAATAAATTTATTTTTTTTTAAAAAATGGAGCGTCAAAAAGCTGGTGAGAAGTTCTGCGTGCACAGTTGGCACTTCTCTGTGGAGCTATTTTACTGAGGAATCACTAGTCTCTTCACTTTACTTGATCAGATCTCCCAAAGAAAGTTGTGATTTCCAGCCTAGAAGGTGCACAAGTGCAGGTTCTGGATAGAACCAGGAGTAGAAGGTGAGGGGGCGACAGAGAAGAACCTAACATTCAGTGTTGTTCCCCAACATTCAAAATTCCTGCTACACTGCTCCAGAGAAGAGAGACGTGGGGAAGTGACCGGGAATCTAAGTGCTTCTTCCCCTGCATCGGCAGGCGGACTCCCAACCACTGCGCCACCAGGGAAGCCCAGGAAGTGCTTCTTAAAGACCTTTAGCCAATTTTCCTGTTCTTCACCCCACCAGCATCCCCTTCTTCCAGAGGTTTCTGAATCTTCAGTTCCTAAGCCTTTCTGGGAATTCTGCCACATGGGGGTGCTGCTCAGCTTCCTGAAATGTGGCTTAGGTTTACCTTTCTCAGCTCTGCTAAAAGTCACAACTCTTTCACCTGATTTTGAGCTTCCAAAATGTTGTCATCAGCTTATTTCCATTGTTCTTCTGAGTTTATGCTTTTTAATTTTTAATCTCTTTACTATCTTAGTGGAGTTTCAGGAGGGTGTAAATGCTAACATGTTCAACTGCCATCTTTACCAAACCCTGGGGACTTCCCTGGTGGTCCAGTGGGAAAGCATCCACCTTACAATGCAGGGGATGCAGGTTCAATCCCTGGTCAGGGAACTAAGATCCCAAATGCCGCGGGGCAACTAAGCCCATGCGCCACAACTATTGAGCTCGTGCGCCTCAACTAGAGAGACCGCGTGCCACAAACTACAGAGCCCACATGCTCTGGACCCTGCGCGCCACAACTACAAAGCTCACGCACCCTGGAGCCTGCACACAACTAGAGAAGAGAAAACCCACATGCCACAACTAGAGAGAAGCCCATGCCATAACAAAAGATCCCGCCTGCCTCAATGAAGATCCTGCGTGCCACAACTAAGACCCAATGCAGCCAAAAATAAATTAAGTAAATAAATAAATAAACAAACACCAAACTCTGTTGTGTATCTTATTTCTAAGTTTATTGGGAAGGGGGCTGGTGGTCTGTTTGTTCGGTTTTTAGTTTTTGGTTAATTTTTTTGTTTCCCACCACCATCCCGCCCCCCCACCCCAACCTTCTGAATTGCAAGCCTTCAAACTCATTTTCTAAAGAATGCATCCAAGACTGTAAACATTGCTCCAAGTACCACCTTTCGCCACATCCCCTAGACCCTGCTATGATCTATTCTTACTGTTGTTCAGTTCTAAATCATCTGCAGCTTTCACTTTGTGCTCTCTTTCACCCAAGAGCTAGTTTGAAGTGTACTAACTTTATATAAGAAAAAAATTTTCCTCATTCTTTCATCCAACATGCAAATAAACCACAAAAACAGCAAAAGGTAACCAATGTCAACCCCACGAACCTTCTGGCAGTGGAGACCTCAAGAACTCTTCATAAGCTTCATCAGTTCTCTTTGCCCCTTTCTTTTTTTCCCTACAGACCAAATTTCACTTACTTTTCTCTTTTCTTCTAAACTGATATCACCCAAACTACTTTTAGAAGTTTCTCTCCTGAAGATCACTGTGAAATAGGGCAAGCCCTTTATCAAGGTACACCACCCAGGCATTTGCTGCTCAAGGCACCTCTCTCAAAGTGTGGTCCACACTAAAGGTCTGGGCATCACCATGGATATACAAAATCAGAATCTCTGAGAGTTAGGCCAGAAAATTACTCTTTTTATACCAGCTTATTCAGACACATGGTAAAGTTTAAGAACCACTAGTGCAAAGGTTTTTCTGTTAACTGCAATGGAGACACATGTAGACAGCAAAAGCAACTTTAAAAAAATGTTATGGCCCCTTCCATCAACATTTAAGGGTTTACTTTATATTAGTGCTAATACAGGCAGACCTCAGAGATACTTCTGGTTCAGTTCCAGACCACCACAATAAAGCAAATATAGCAAGAAAGCAAGCCACACAAATTTTTTGGTTTCCCAGTGCATATAAAAGTTGTTTACACTATAGTCTATGAAGTATGTAATAGCATTGTCTAAAAAAAAGAACATACCTTAATTAAAAAATACTTTATTGCTAAAAAATCTTAACCATTATCCAACAATGCAGTTTTGTCACAAACCTTCAATTTGTAAAAAACAGTATCTGTGAAATGGATAAAGTGAAGTGCAATAAAACAAGGTGTGCCTGTAATGCATAACTCAAGTTCTTTTTCCAGGAATTACTTCACGCGGTCCTTTGCACAGTTATAAAAGAGTCTCACCTAAGGTCAAAAGCAAGAGCAATCCAAAATTCCACTTCACTAACCTGTCACATAAGCTTAACCACTGACCCGTTACATAGCCCTCTTTATTCCTAAAATACAATTCTGCAGGCATATTCAGATTTCCCCCAAATCGGCTGCTCCTATTTCTTCAGTAATTTGCCAAAGTTCATGTTTACAATTTGGAGAAAAGCCAATGTAGAAACCAGTGCGTGCAAACAGGAAACCAGAATGCACACCAAGAAAAATTTATGCAACAGATGGAGCAAAGATGAATGCCTTGGTGTATATTTACTTAGGAAACCAAAGTTACGAGGAAACATCTAGATATCAAGAGCAAAACTAAAGATTAAAAAAAAACAACTTCATGTTTAAAGACATGATTGCTATTCATCATATAAATGATTGTTATCACTGTATGTTTTCTTTTTTTTTAAACTGGTTATTTCAAATGATCTTTTGCAGAGACGTACAAGATCCTCAATGATCTGTGTCAATAGCAACCCAACTTCAACTGCATGAATACACCACACCTTCACCCACTGAACAATCTGCATTCATTTCTAAAGGCCATGGTTGGAAGCTCATTCCAATTCTCAACTCTGACAGGTCTTAAATGCCTCCTCTGTTTCTCCCAGGCTGCTTCTCTCTAATTACAGGGGCCTAATACGGGGATGTCCTCTCTCTCAAACGTCCCTAATTCACCAAAGCGTCCTATTAGCACTTCGACCACCAGCAGCTCCACAATGCAGACACGGCCGTTACTGTTCAAGCCTGAAAGGGACCAATATGAAGGTCAAGTATTTCCATTTTCTACCCAGAAAAAAACAGAATATATCATACAAACACAGTCTTTAAATATATCTCGATTACAATGGCGTTTATGCCCAAACAGCTGTAACACATGTATGGTGTAAAAGCCACAAATCAAGCTTAAGTTAGGTTGGAGATCTGCTGTGTGTAACAGCCAGAGAAGTGCCAAGACAGAGCTCACGAGGGGTGAGGAGAAGGGGTCAGAATAACTGGGGAAGGCTTCACAGTGGGAGGAAGACCCTGGAAGACTCGTACTATTTGGACAGGAGAAGAAGGGACTCCAGACGCGGGCAGCAGCATTAACACGGGCCCGGAGGCAGGAATGAGGACGGCGTGTGGCAAGGCCAGTGAAGGCATGGCCACAGCCGGCGCAGAGCAGGGGCCCTGGAAAGGCATGGCAGCAAAGGCTGAAGAGGGGCCCTGGGGACACAGCAGGGATGGCCCGAGAGCCTTGCCAGGCTTCTTCTCCACAGGGTGCAATTTCTGATGCTGAACAAAGCTGCCGTACCACTTGAAGGCTTTCCCACATGCCTGACACTCATATGGCTTCTCTCCGGTGTGAACTCTCTGATGCTGAATGGAAGCAATCTTCTGGGTGAACGCCTTGCCACACTCCTTACACTGGTAGGGTTTCTCCCCAGTGTGAATTCTCTGGTGGGCGATAAAGAGTGACCTACACCCAAAAGCTTTCCAACATTCCTTACATTTATAGAGTTTCTCCCCAGTGTGTAGCCTGTGATGCTGAAGGTACGCTGCGCTCCGACGGAAGGCCTTGCCGCACTCCTTACACTCATAGGGCTTCTCACCCGTGTGGATCCGCTGATGCTGGGTCAAGGCTGTGTTGGAGCTCAGACCTTTGCCACACTCCTTACATTCGTAGGGTCCTGCGCCGATGTGGTTCTTCTCGTGTACGATACAGTCATAGCTGGACTTGAAAGCTTTGCCACATTCCTTACATTTGAAGGGCTTCTCCCCAGTGTGGCTCATCTGATGCCGAATGAGCTTTGAGTTATATCTGAAGATCTTCCCACATTCTTTACACTCGTAGAACTTCATTCCACCTCGAAGTATTAGATTGGGATTCAGACTGAAAGTCTGCCATGGTGCCTTGCTTTTAAAATCAAAGTGCTGAGACACTTTTCTGAAAAGCCCTCCCACTGGCACACTGTGCACCTCTGTTTCTTCAGGGGCTTCCTGCTTTACCACTGGCTCTTCTGTCTTAGTCCAGGACTCACCACCTGACCAAAGAAACCACAAGTGTTCCTCGTTACTGAACTGGAAGGGAAACAGGATCCAGTGGTCCTGATTTTCTCTCGTAGGAAGTGATTTTTAAAAAATATACCCATAAGATGGCTACAAGCATCCATAGAGGAGGATGAGACAGAAAGAGAAAAACAATAACATATAACTGGAGAAGTGACGACACTGGAAACAGTCCAGGAAGTGCCTCTTATAAGGAAGGGATGGGGAATGAACCAGGGCAGGTGAAATGTGCAGAATGAGAACGGGAAGGGGACTTCCTTGGCGGTCCAGTGGTTAGGACGCCACACTTCCACTGCAGGGGGCTCAGGTTCAATTCCTGGTTGGGGAACTAAGGTCCCGCAAGTGATGCGGCACAGCCAGTTAAAAAAGGGGAGGGGGGTAAGGAAAAGAGGCAGGAGGGGAAAAAAAGAAAAAAGAGTGGGAGAGGTGAGAGGAATCAGCAAGAAATGGAAACAGGTTTTAAGAGAGGAGACCTCGAAGAAGGGAAAAGACACCCATGAGATGAGTGGCTGAGCAGCGCGGTAACACACAGAGAAACAACGGATCCTAATGCCCCACCTGGAAGCCAAGAAACCACCCTATATTCCGAATTCTAAATAATGGTCTCATAATTCTACTTTTAACTATTCCACATAGGTGTTCCAGTGGTTAGGACTCTGTGTTCTCACTGCTGAGGGCCCAGGTTCAATCCCTGGTCGGGGAACTAAGATCCCATAAGCCTCACAGTAAGGCCAAAAAAAAAAAAAAATCCACAAAATATTCTGGGATAAAACATTAGTTCTTTCAGAAAGTCAGCCAGAACACAAGTTGATTGGAGAGCTGTAGGCCACTGTGGTATTACTGCTAAAGGAACCACTATTTACAACGTCCCAGTATGTGTGAGAAATGAGGCCTGGAAACTTTCTTCCTAAAAGAAAGAAAACCCAAGTAAACAAAAGCTCCCAGGACTGGTAAGCAGTCTCTGGGAAATTTTACGGTGGGTGGGTGTGTTGGGTGTGGTATTGGGGGAATATTATTGCCCTTTCCTCTATAGCCCTATAGAAAACAAATACATCGTAAACCTCAAGATTATGACATCAGGAACTTTTAAATACTAAACATGATTTAAACACTAAAGAGGCAAATAAAATCATAGCTATGGCACAGATAAATCAGTTTGACCCACAGAATAATATTTTCCTTAAAAGTATGGCTGAAACCCTACTTCTTTGCCATGAAAATTGGAATAAAATTAAATATTTTCCTTGGTAAGTGAGAAAAGAGGTGGCTTCAGAGGTAGTGGGTCACAGCTCTTCCATGGGATAGCCATGTGGATGTGGACAGCGTGCAGCTATGCACTCCTAGGGACTGGTCCTTCCGGGCTCAGTGCGGGAACTCAACAGAGGTCAGAGAGTGTACTGAGCACTACCTTATAAAAACTACAGGGAGTTTTGTTCTCTGCTGCAGGAGAAATATTTCTAGTAAAGCAGGAAGGCAAAACCAGAAAGCACTAGGTCCTCTTACTCACCTGGACAGATGCCTCTCAAAATCTCTGCTTCCCAGGGATCTGGGCCCCATGGTGCTTCCCCTCTCTCCAGCTGGGAGATCAGAACAGGTGTGGGGAATGGAAGTGCTTCTCCAGCAAGAAAAAGAGAGAGACAAGTTGAGGGGAGACATCCAGAGCTGTTCCTGAGATCTCTCTGCCCACCTCATCATGGGCTAGTTGGGGAGGGGAGAAGTGGACTGCCCAGGGGACCAATGAGCCACCAGGGGTTCTGAGGAAGGGGTCCAAACTGCACTCCAAGGTATGGCCAGGGAGATAGTGATTCTCCTCAGGGAGAAAGTGCAAGCTCACTGTGACTCAGAAGAAAGGAAATCCCTTCAGGAAGGATGTATGTACTGATATCCTGGGAGGCTCCTCCACACAGGAGAGGGCCCACAACCCACAACACTGGAAGAATGGAGGAACAGAGGTCTCCCGGGGGTACCCGGGAGAATCCTCTCCCTCAGGGTCCAGAACCACGCTCTTCCCTGGGAAGTAATGAAGTCCAATTTCAAAGCCAAAGGGAACCTGGGATTTCCCCACCCAGCATCTCCAAAGGCTGATCAGTGCAGAACTCCCCTCTGAAGCCATCAAACCTAAGGACTACTAGAATCCCCAAGACATCTGAGAAGACGTGAAACTATCACAGAGGGCCACTGAGAGAGACCTTACCCAGGGAAGCCACATTTGCATAATTCTCCAGCATCACCTCCCTGTACAGGGCCTTCTGCACAGGCTCCAGGCTGGCCCACTGGTTCTGGGTAAAGTACACGGCCACATCCTCAAAGGTCACTGGCTCCTGAAACAACAGGTTCCTGCTGAAGCCTTGAGTGAGGGCCAGAGGGGGCAGTCTGAGCTGCAGGGAAGAGATGGACTTGCCAGGTCTGTGACTCTGAGCCCCATGGAAGGTTTGCTCTATGGACAAGAGCATTCAGCATCCCAGCCAGAGGCCAGCCCTCAGCCAGTGTTCCCACCTCCAAACTCGGAACGCCAATGCTCTCCCACCTACTCAGCTCTGGGGCTCCAAACTGTCATCCTAACCTCATAACTTGGCATCTGGGGCTCTCCTGCCTGGTAACTGCATCAACCCCTATGTTCATTTCTCCATGGATCTGTCCCTCTAGCACCTGCTGCCCTCATGTACTCTTAACCTGTCACCTAATTTTCTGTACACCAACCACTCTCTCTGTCTCCACTCAGCCGAAGTACATATGCACAGCTGCATGTACTCCCTGCCCCAGCTTCTCCTGGCCTTCCCCAACAGCTTCCACTATACACAGAGGGGCCACTCCTTCGGAATAGTCCCAGTGCCGCTACAAGTAAAAAAGTGAAGTTAGAACATTCTTTAACACCATACACAAAAATAAACTCAAAATGGATTAAAGACCTAAATGTAAGACCAGATACTATAAAACTCTTAGAGGAAAACATAGGCAGAACACTCTCTGACATAAATCACAGCAAGATCTTTTCTGATCGTCTCCTAAAGTAATGGAAATAAAAACAAAAATAAACAAATGAGACCTAACTAAACTCAAAAGCTTTTGCACAGCAAAGGAAACCATAAACAAAACAAAAAGACAACCCAAAGAATGGGAGAAAATATTTGCAAATGATGTGACCAACAAGGGATTAATCTCCAAAATTTACAAACAGCTCATGAAACTCAATATTAAAAAAACAAACAACCCAATCCAAAAATGGGCAAAAGACCTAAATAGACATTTCTCCAAAGAAGACATACAGATGGCCAAGAGGCACATGAAAAGATGCTCAGCATCTCTGATTATTAGAGAAACACAAATCAATACTACAATGAGATTCACCTCACACCAATCAGAATGGCCATTAACAAAAAAATCTACTAACAATAAATGCTGGAGAGGGTGTGGACAGAAAGGAACCCACTACACTGCTGGTGGGAATGTAAATTGGTAACAGCCATTATGGAGAACAGTATGGAGGTTCCTTAAAAAACTAAAAATAGAGCTATCGTATGATCCAGCAATCCCACTCCTGGGTGTATATCTGGAGAAAAACATGGTTTGAAAGGACACATGCACCCCAACGTTCACTGCAGCACTGTTTACAATAGCCAAGACATGGAAGCAACCTAAACGTCCATTGAGAGAAGAATGAATAAAGAAGATGTGGTACATATATACAATGGAATATTACTCAGCCATTAAAAAGAATGAAATAGTGCCATTTGCAGCAACATGGATGGACCTGGAGATTATCATACTAAGTGAAGTAAGTTAGACAGAGAAAGCCAAATACCATATGATATTGCTTATATGCAGAATCTAAAAAAAAAAAAGATACAAATTAACTTATTCACAAAACAGAAACAGACTCACAGACTTAGAGAATGAACTTATGGTTACCAAGGGACTGGTGGTGGGGGGAAGGGATGGATTGGGAGTTTGGGATTGACATGTACACACTGCTATATTTAAAACAGATATCCAACAAGGACCCAATGTATAGCACAGGGAACTCTGCTCAATATTCTGTAATAACCTAAATGGGAAAAGAATTTGAAAAGGAAAAGATACTTGTATATGTATAACAGAATCACTTTGCTGTACACATGAAACTAACACAACATTGTTAATCAACTATACTCCATAATAAAATAAAAATTAGGAATCATCAGGAAGATGGTGGTGTGGAAAGATGCAGAGTTTGTGTCTCCCCACAACTAGGGCGCCTGCCAGACTCTGGTGGGGGACCCCGATTCCCAAGGAGATGGGAATAAGCCCCAAGTGAACCGGTAGGACGTGGGGGGACTGAGGGGGGAGGAGAAGTGGAGGCTGGATAGGACCAGCGGCCCTGAAGGGTGGCTGACGGGGGGAGGGGTTCCCATGACTGGTGGGACCCTCAGGGGCTCGGATCATGGAGAGCACACCCAGTGTTTCCCCTGCCCAATCTCCAGGACCAGAGGAGCAAAAGAGGAGCAGAGGGCGTTTGCACCACCCACTCGGGCCCACTGAGATTGCTAAGCTCCCAGGCTGATTCCCCAGCCCTCCAAAGCCCACTCCAGGCCACATGGATCCTGGGGAGGGAGACCGGGGAGAACAGGAGAGGCAGGCGGCAGGGGCCCTCCAGGACTGGAGGAGCAGGAGAGGAGCAAGGGCGTTTGCCCTGCCCACTCGGGCCCAGGATGCCTGCTGAGCTCCCAAGTGGGGTCACCCACCCTCTGAAACCAGAGGTGGGGGGTACGCCTGGGCCCCTTCTGTTCTGTTGGGCCTAAGCCCCACCCCCCACACCCATCAGGGCCTTTTCCAGCCCTGTGGGTCCTAAGCATAGGCTCTGCCCACCACCCAAACCTCGCCCCTGCTTAGGCCGTGCCTTCCAGAGCCAAAGCCTTTTCCAGCTTTTTTTTTTTTTTCTCCTCTTTGTTTTTACTATTGTGGTTCTGTTCTACCTTCTGGTTGTTGTTTCATCTATATTTTTATTGTTATATTTTTTCTAACATATCTGTTAGTTTCCTAGTTTAATTTTATTTTTTACTTTGTTACTGCTCTCCTTTCTCTTTCAAGCCATCCTGCGCGGCTTGCAGGATCTTGGTTCACAAGCGGGGGGTCGGGCTGAAGCTCCTGCGGTGGGAGCTCCAAGTCTGAACAACTGGACTAACAGAGAACCTCAGACCCCAGGGAATAGTCATTGCAGTGAGGTCTCCCACAGGTCCTCATCTTGGCACCAAGACCCAGCTCTACCCAACAGCCTACAAACTCCAGTGTTGGAAGCCTCAGGCCAAACAACCAGTGAGACAGGAACACAATCCCACTCACAAAAAAAAAGGGAAAAAAAAAAAAGAAGATGGCAAAAAAATATGTCACAGATGAAGGAACAAGGTAAAAACCTACAAGACCAAATAAATGAAGAGGAAATAGGCAATCTACCTGAAAAAGAATTCAGAGTAATGATAGTAAAGATGATCCAGAGTCTCGGAAATAGAATGGAGACATAGATCAAGAAAATAATGAAAAATACACTAAAAGAAATCAATAACAGAATAACTGAGGCAGAAGAACGAATAAGTGAGCTGGAAGACAAAATGGTGGAAATAACTGCCGAGGAGCAGAATAAAGAAAAAAAAATGAAAAGAATTGAAGACAATCCCAGAAACCTCTGGGACAACACTAAGTGCACCAACATTCAAATTATAGGGGTCCCAGAAGAAGAACTCTCCTTTCTCTTTCAAGCCATCCTGCGCGGCTTGCAGGATCTTGGTTCACAAGCGGGGGGTCGGGCTGAAGCTCCTGCGGTGGGAGCTCCAAGTCTGAACAACTGGACTAACAGAGAACCTCAGACCCCAGGGAATAGTCATTGCAGTGAGGTCTCCCACAGGTCCTCATCTTGGCACCAAGACCCAGCTCTACCCAACAGCCTACAAACTCCAGTGTTGGAAGCCTCAGGCCATTAATCAAACTAACAAAAATTAAATTCAAAGAAAAAAAATTAAAAGCAGCAAGGGAAAAGCAACAACTAATATACAAGGGAATCCCCATAAGGTTATCAACTGATTTTTCAGCAGAAACTCTGCAGACCAGAAGAGAGTGGCACGATAAACTTAAAGTGATAAAAGAGAAAAATCTACAACCAAGATTACTCTACCCAGCAAGGAACTCATTCAGATTCGACAGAGAAATCAGAAGTTTTTCAGACAAGCAAAAGCTAAGAGAATTCAGTACCACCAAACCAGCTTTACAACAAATGCTAAAGAAACTTCCCTAGGCGGGAAACACAAGAGAAGAAAAAGACCCACAGGATAGAAAGCCCAGAGTTAAGCCCATGCACATATGGTCACCTAATTTATGACAAAGGAGGCAAGAACATACAATGGAGAAAAGATAGCCTCTTCAATAAGTGGTGCTGGGAAAACTGGACAGCTACATGTCAAAGAATGAAATTAGGACACTCCCTAACACCATACACAACAATAAACTCCAAATGGATTAAAGACCTAAATGTAAGACCAGACACTATAAAACTCTTACAGGAAACCATAGGAAAAACACTCTGACATAAACCACAGCAAGATCTTTTTTGACCCACCTCCTAGAGTAAAGGAAAGAAAAACAAAAATAAACAAAATGGGACCTAATTAAACTTAAAAGGTTTTGCACAGCAAAGGAACCCATAAATAAGATGAAAAGACAACCCTCCGAATGGGTAAGAGAATTCAGTACCACCAAACCAGCTTTACAACAAATGCTAAAGAAACTTCCCTAGGCGGGAAACACAAGAGAAGAAAAAGACCCACAGGATAGAAAGCCCAGAGTTAAGCCCATGCACATATGGTCACCTAATTTATGACAAAGGAGGCAAGAACATACAATGGAGAAAAGATAGCCTCTTCAATAAGTGGTGCTGGGAAAACTGGACAGCTACATGTCAAAGAATGAAATTAGGACACTCCCTAACACCATACACAACAATAAACTCCAAATGGATTAAAGACCTAAATGTAAGACCAGACACTATAAAACTCTTACAGGAAACCATAGGAAAAACACTCTGACATAAACCACAGCAAGATCTTTTTTGACCCACCTCCTAGAGTAAAGGAAAGAAAAACAAAAATAAACAAAATGGGACCTAATTAAACTTAAAAGGTTTTGCACAGCAAAGGAACCCATAAATAAGATGAAAAGACAACCCTCCGAATGGGAAAATATTTGCAAATGAAACAATGGACAAAGGATTAATCTCCAAAATATACAAACAGCTCATGCAGCTCAATATCAAAAAAACAAACAATTCAATTAAAAAATGGGTGGAAGACCTAAGTAGATATTTCACCAAAGAAGACATACAGATGGACTAGAAACACATGAAAAGATGTTCAACATCACTAATTATTAGAGAAATGCAAATCAAAACTCCAATGAGGTTATCACCTCACACTGGTCAGGATGGCCATTATCAAAAAATCTAGAAACAATAAATGCCGAAAGGATGTGGTGAAAAGAGAACCCTCCTTCACTGTTGGCGGGAATGTAAATTGATACATTTACAATATCAACATCATACATATGGAGAACAGTATGGAGGTTCCTTATAAAACTAAAAATAGAACTACCATATGAACCAGCAATCCCACTACTGGGCATATACCCTGAGAAAACCACAATTCAAAAAGAGACATGTATCACAATGTTCACTGCAGCACTATTTACAATAGCCAGGACATGGAACCAACCAAAATGTACATCAACAGATGAGTGGATAAAGAAGATGTGGCACATATATACAATGGAATATTACTCAGCCATAAAAAGGAACAAAATTGAGTTATTTGTAGTGAGACAGATGGGCCTAGAGGCTGTCATACAGAGTGAAGTAAGTCAGAAAGAGAAAAACAAATACCGTATGCTAACACATATATATGGATCTAAAAAAAAAAAGGTACTGATGAACCTAGTGGCAGGGCACAATAAAGACAAAGACATAGAGAATGGACTTGAGGACACGGTGGGGAAGGGGGAAGCTGGGACGAAGTGAGAGAGTAGCACTGACATATATACACTACCAAATGTAAAACAGATAGCTAGTGGGAAGCAGCCGCATACCACAGGGAGATCTGCTCAGTGCTTTGCAATAACCTAGAGGGGTGGGATAGGGAGGGTGGGAGGGAGGCTCAAGAGGGAGGGGATATGGGGATATATGTATGCATATGGCTGATTCACTCTGTTGTACAACAGAAACTAACACAGTACTGTGAAGCAATTATACTCCAATAAAGATATATTAAAAAAATTTGTTTTAATGAAATAGTCCCAGTATTTTACAAATTTCTTTTTATACCTTCTTACCTTATCAGAAAGCTAGCTCTCTTGAAGGAAACCTGTAGCCTGCCCATTGTGGCCTCTCCTCCGAACCACCTGTCTTCAAAGAAGGCTGGCCATGTGCTATCTCTGGGCACAGGCATGTCCCCCTGTCTTGAGCTCCATCCCACCTGCAAAAGTGTGCCCCCTCTGTCTCCCTTGGGCCACCTCCATCTTCCCAAGAGTGAAGGGAACTCATATTTGTGGATTAGCCCCTAGACATCAGGCTCCTGGGTGGGTACTTTTTTTTGTTTTTAATATATCTATTTTACTTTATTTATTCATTCATTCATTCATTCATTTATTTTTGGCTGCGTCAGGTCTTCGTTGCTGCGTGTGGGCTTTCTCTAGTTGCAGTGAGCGGAGGCTATCTTCGTTGTGGTGCACGGGCTTCTCATTGTGGTTGCTTCTCTTGTTGTGGAGCACAGGCTCTAGGCACACAGGCTTCAGTAGCTGTGGCATGTGGGCTCAGGAGTTGTGGCTTGTGAGCTCTAAAGCGCAGGCTCAGGAGTTGTGGCGCATGGGCTTAGGTGCTCAGCGGCATGTGGGATCTTCCCAGACCAGGGATCGAACCCGTGTCCCCTGCACTGGCAGGCGGATTCTTAATCACTGAGCCACCGGAAAGCCCCACTGGGTGGGTATTTTTAAATCTTGTCTTTGGGACTTCCCTGGTGGTCTAGTGGTTAAGACTTCGCCTTCCGATGCAGTGGGTGCGGGTTCAATCCCTGGTCAGGGAGCTAAAATCCAACACGCCTCGTGGCCAAAAAACAAAAAACAGAAGCAATACTGTAACAAATTCAATAAAGACTTTAAAAATGGTCCACATCAAAAAAATCTTGTCTTTCATTTACTCTTTACAACATATATATGAAGTCAGAGTTGTTACTCCCATTTTTCAAAGGATGAACCTAAGATTCAGAAAAATTCATTACTTTGCCCAAGATCACACAGCCAGGAAGTGACACAGCTGGGACTTCAACCCAAACCTGTCAAACAGCAAACCTGGGCTCTTCCCACATAGCATACTGCCTCCAACACGGGGCTCGTGAACTTCTCCGAACACACAGCTAACCCCTGAACCTCATCATAACCTGGTGTTGCCCCATCTTTGGAGAACATCTTTTCAAACCCAACTTCCAAAATTACCTATCAAGCCATCTTTACTGTGCTCCCTCCAGGCCACGTGGGGCCCCTCCCCCAATCTACACTGAGGGATCAGCTATTTCAAAACCGCACACACCATCCTAGGAGCCAGAGCCTCTGCATCTTCCATGAGATGTAGGAGCAGTTTCTTACGGTGTCCACTGTTTACCTTCTCTGCTTCTAAAGACAGCACAGTGCAGACCACAGAGACTGGGCTCAGCCTGGAGGGGTTTCCTGCCTTCTGCACCTTCTCACCTTCATGACCCCACAGATGATTCCGTCTCCTAGGAGATTCTCACCACCCTATGCAGTCAGCCTTGTTCTTTTCAGCCCAGTGAAAAGGAAGACACCTACCCACAGGGGCTAAGCTAAGCCCCTTACTCTTTGAGTGTCCCAGTCTCTCCTAGCAGCCTGTGCACTGGAGTCAGCAGAGGGGACAGGGAGAAGGGAATGCTCTCACAACTGCTCCTGGGGGAAGCAGGGAAAAAACATACCCCAAGCATAAATGCTGGCAACTTAAACTGCTCCCAGCCACTCTACTGGCGCTACACTCAGGTCCTTCTGAGGGGGTCCTTTGCAAACAAGAACTAGGGAACTCAGTTCAAAAGGAGACACTGAGATAAGAACAAATTTAGAAACTTCTCAAAGGGAGAGTTGACCCTTAAGCTGGGCAATGATGAGGCTCAAAGGGCCCCCCAAATAGCTTGAGCCCCAAATCCAAACATCAGACAGAACCATGATGTCCTGTGACTAATCAGTGCTTCAACAACAAGGCATCAGAGGGCTTCTGAGGACAGCGACCACAGGCTCACAGGAAAACCAAAGTTCACCTCTGCGTGCACCAAGTCAAACCTCACTCCCTCACATCTTCAGAGCTGTTCTCACAACTCTCTCCACCCATTACCATCTTCCTCTCCAAATTGTTCTTCCCATCTGCCGTCAAATAACCCCAGGTATCATGAGTCCCAAAAAATGCCTATTATTAAAGGAGAACTTACTTTTTCAATAAAGTTAGGTTGTTGATACATTCTTCTTCCTTCTATGGATGGTCCCTATGTACCTCAACTTATTTTATTTTTCTCCATAGTATTTTTCATCATCTGACAAATTATACTTTTATTGTCTATCTCCCCCTACCAGGTTGTAACTCATGAGGCAAGGATTCTGTTTTGTTCATTATTGGTTTACTAGCACACAGTACATTTGCCTGGCAGATGCAAGATGATTAATATGAATTTGCTGAAAGAATTAACTTCAAAAATGGTTTGATCAATAAAAATTTTTACACTTATGAAGAAGTGTAAAACAACAGCAAATACCACCTTAACAGTGAAGTGCCAGAGCACTTCCATTAAAGCTGATGATTGATAATTTACCATGCACTGAGGTTCTACTTTCTGTGAAAGACTGGAGAAGGAGCATAAATATAGGAAAGAAACATAAACATCTTTGCTTGCAGATGAAATAGCTATCTGCCTAAAAAATATCCAAGATGCAGGAGAATAAACAAAAAACATT
This sequence comes from Physeter macrocephalus, assembly GCF_002837175.3. Taxonomy (NCBI): domain Eukaryota; kingdom Metazoa; phylum Chordata; class Mammalia; order Artiodactyla; family Physeteridae; genus Physeter; species Physeter macrocephalus. The sequence continues at coordinate 47,704,587 of NC_041231.1, read as the reverse complement.
TAAAACTGACAAAATAATTCATTAAGTTAGCTAGCTATAGGATAAGTGAACAAAAAAGATTAGCTTTCCTAAATACCACCATAAACAATTAGAAGACAAAAAAAAGAGAAAATAAGATGCCATTCATATGAAAATAGCTAAGAACAGACCTAACAAAACCCTGCAAAACCAAGACAAGAAAACTAAACGTTTATTAAAATAAATAAAAGAGGAACTGAATAAATTGAAACATACAATGTTTCTGAATGGGAAGAATCAAACTTGTAAAGAAGTCAATTACCCCAATTTTGCCTATGAATTCAAAAAAATCCACTCCCCCACCAAAAAATCAATGAGATTTATACAGGGGTAGGGGATCATTTAGAGTAATCTGAAAAAAGTAAGTGTGAAACACTAGCTGAGAAGGTTTTGAAGGAAATACATTTTTGAAAGAAATGATGAGGAGGAATTAAACCCTACCTTAAACGGACAATACTTCAAGAAAACGAGACTACAAGCCATAGATAGTGAGAAAATATTTTAAAAGACATAATAAAGGACTATTATCCCAAGTATATAGAGAACTCTTAAAACTCAATAAGAAAATGAACAACCCGATTCAAAAAATGGGCAAAAGACCTGAACAGATACCTCACCAAAGAAGTTACACAGATGGCAAACAGGTATATGAAAAGATGCTATACAACAGCGGTCCCTAACCTTTTTGGCACCAGGGACCAGTTTCGTGGAAGACAATTTTTCCACGGACTGGACGGGGGTGTTGTGGGGGTGGTTCAGGCGGTAATGCGAGCAATGGGGAGCGGCAGATGAAGCTTCGCTTGCTCGCCGCTTACCTTCTGCTGTGCAGCCTGGTTCCTAACAGGACCAGTCCAGTACCAGTCCTTGGCCTCGGGGTTGGGGACCCCTGCTCTACAACATATGTCTTCAGGCAAATGCAAATTAAATCAATGAGATACCACTACATATCTATTAAAATGGCCAAAATCCAAAACACTGACAATACCAAATGTTGGCAAGGATGTGGAGCAACACAAACGCTCATTCATTGCTGGCAGGAATACAGACTGGTGTGGCCACTCTGGAAGAAGTTTAACAGCTTCTTACAGAACTAAACACTCTTACCATATGATCCAGCACTCATGCTCCTCTGTATCTTCCCAATGAGCTGAAAACTTATGTCCACACAAAAACCTGCACAAGGATGTTTATAGCAGCTTTATTCATAATTGCCAAAACTTGGAAGCAACCAAAATGTCCTTCAGTAGGGGAGAAATAAACTGTGGTACAATCAGTCAATGGAATATTACTCAGCACTAAACAGAAATAAGCTATCAAGCCATGAAAAGTCACACAAGAACCTTAAATGAATACTGCTAAGTGAACAAAACCAATATGAAAAGGTATGATACCAACTACACAACATTTTGGAAAAGGCAAAAAGATCAATAGTTGCCAGGTAGGGAGGGCAGAACACAGAGGATTTTTAGAGCCTGTGAAGAGGCTCTGTATGATACTACAATAATAGATACATATCATTACACATTTGTAACCCAAAGAATGTACAACACCAAGAGTGAACCCTGGGCTTCCCTGGTAGCACAGTGGTTAAGAATCCACCTGCCAATGTAGGGGACATGGGTTTGAGCCCTGGCCAGGAAGATCCCGCATGCCGCGGAGCAACTAAACCTGTGCGCCACAACTACTGAGCCTGCGCTCTAGAACCCACAAGCCACAACTACTGAAGGCCACGTGCCACAACTACTGAAGCCTGTGCTCCTAGAGCCTGTGCTCCAAAACAAGAGAAGCCACTGCAATGAGAAGGCCTCGCACTGCAACGAAGAGTAGCCCCCGCTAGCTGCAACTAGAGAAAGCCCACGTGCAGCAACGAAGACCCAACGCAGCCAAAAAATAAATTAAATAAACTAAATCTACTAAAAAAAAAAAAAGAGTGAACCCTAATGCAAACTATGGACTTTATGTGACTATGATGTGTCAATGTAGGATCATCAATTGTAACTAATGTACCACTCTGATAATGACGGAGGCTCTGCATGTGTGGAGCCAGGAAGCATATGGGGACTGTGTGCTTTTTGCTCAATTTTGCTATGAACCTAAAACTTCTCTAAAAAAAATAAAGTCTACTAAAAAAGACAGGGAAAGAGGCAGGGAGAGCAACACTTAATCTCTTACCTGGACTGCAATATCATCCTGACTCACACTCTTCTGCAACCAATGCATCACTACGGGCTGAAAACCTTTTTAATATATAAATCCAACCCTTTCAACTCCCCTGCTTAAAATCCTTTAGTGTCTTCCTACTGAACCCAGAATAGAAACCAAAGTCTTCACAGTGACCTCCAAGCCATGTGCTAGTTGTCCCACCTCACAATGAACTAACTACTTCCTCTGACCTCTCCCTGTCTCCAGAGTACACCCAGCTTTCTCTCCCAGCCCAGGGCCAACGCATTTGCTGTCCTCTCTGGAAAGCTCTTCTTTACTTCTTTCTCCAATAGTTTTCAAGACTATTTCTACCTCATCCTTGAGGTCTCAACGTCATGTGACCACCTCCATGAGGGCTTCCCTGACCACTACCTTCAAAGGTAGCTTCTTTGGGGCTTCTCAAATTTGAGAAGGTACATAAGAATCACCTGGAGAGCTTGTTACAACAGATTCCTAACCCCACTTAGCCTCCTCCCCAATCTGACTCCGCATCTAGGGTGGGACTAACAATTTGCAATTCTAATGAGCACCAAGGTGATCCTGATGCTGCCCATCTATGGACCACACTTTTACGAAGCACTGTACTTTAGCAACAGGTAATTATGGTAACTTATTTGTTTTTGGTAAAAGTACCCTCCATGAGAAAAGGGAACCTGTCTGCATTATTCAGTACTATGCACCTAGCATTTAGAAAGCACATATGGAAAAAACAATGCTGGTCTCTCTGGGATACATCTACTACTTGTGGAGCAATCTCTTCAATAAAGAATTTCTCCGGGGCTTCCCTGGTGGCACAGCGGTTAAGAATCCGCCTGCCAATGCAGGGGACACGGGTTCGAGTCCTGGTCCGGGAAGATCCCACATGCCGTGGAGCAGCTGAGCCCGTGC
>NC_041231.1:47695664-47701396 GCF_002837175.3 Physeter macrocephalus | reverse complement strand
GCCTGCGTGCCACAACTACTGAGCCTGCGTGCCACAACTACTGAGGCTGCGTGCCACAACTACTGAAGCCCACACACTTAGAGCCCACGCTCCGCAAAAAGAGACGCCACCGCAATGAGAAGCCCGCGCACCGCAACGAAGAGTAGCCCCCACTCGACGCGACTAAAGCAAGCCCGCACACAGCAACGAAGACCCAACGCAGCCAAAAATAAATTATTTATTTATCTATTTATTTAAAAAAAAAAAAAAGAATTTCTCTGATCTCGGCAGGCAACCTTTTTTTTTTTTTTTAAATCCCACATTCCTAATTTATCCCCCACCCCCAACTCATTTCCCCTTTGGTAAGGCTGTTTTCTATATCTGTGCTGGCAACTTTTATTTGTAGAACATGATCTAGATTTCCACGTTCAGGGGGGAATTTCTTGGCTTGGGTCCCCCTTTTTCCACTTAAACCTATTCATCCAAACTCATCACTCTGTACACACAAGACTCTTATTTCCTCCACCACGTATTTACAACCATAGCCCTGGGGATGGACTCAAGAGGGAAACCATAGCCTGGCCAAGTTAAGCCTTCTTGGTCCTTTCCTGATTACCTGATAGCTAACGTGATTTTTAAAAGACTGAAAAGAAGCTCAGCTCACCTGAGGCCAAGTGGTTTGGAGCATGGCTGATGTTCCCTGGCTCCGTGCACTGTCTTCTGGGTTTGCAAGAGCAAGAACCTTAAAAGCTAAGAGAAAAAGAGCCATGAGTGCAACAGTCCCTGTGCTACGTCACCCACAGCCGCCTACAGTCCTCCGTCTTTTCCTTTCGAGCACTGGCAGGAGACTCTATCAGCCCCGCTCTGGCTGATCGCCCCAAACTCCTCATGAATTGCACTGCCTGGTCCTGGGGACAATCCACCACCTGCCTGCTCTGCCCAAGAGCGTTCCGGGGCCCGTTCACATTGAGCGGACCTAGGGATCCAAGACGAATCCTGTCCCTACAGTGCTGGGTCTGAACAAACAAAAACCTAAAAAAGCGCTTAGAAGGACCATGACACTGACCCCAAAAAGGGTGCCTTTGGAGAAGGGAGACAGGGGTGGCTGGATCTGGACTGAGCTAAAATACTCAAGTGTTCCAGTGGGTGATGATGATAGGAGACCCCAACGGGTTCTCCACCCAAGGAAGCAGGAGACCCCAAACATCAGAAACTTCGGTACCGGGCACGGGAGGCAGTTGGGCCAACTTCTTTAGGGCAAAAAAGAGGATCACGCCTCGGTGGGCAAGGGACTGGACCAGGGCTCTAGGAGGCCCCGCAGCCACCTCGGTGGCTTCTGCGAGGCCCAGACACCCGAGCACCGGGTCAGAGAGGCGAGTTCAGGGGCGGGGTGCTAACGAATCGCTAAGGAAAGCGAGGAAGCTGGCGCCGGACGAGACTAGCACGAAGAACTCGCCTGAAACGAGCCTGCTCCCCTCAGAACCCCAAGAGGTGAGTCTCCGAAAGCCGACACGGAACCGATAACCGGCGTCGACCGCCCCTCTAGGCCGCCCGGAGGCGGCCCATCTCGGTGGTCCCCGGGGCGCGGCCTCACGTGATCCGTGGGGCGGGGATTAGGGCGGGCTCTTGCCCGTGACGTCATTTGCGGGCGCCGCACCGCCGTGCTAGCGACGGGTGCCTCAGCCCCTGTACTTCAACCGCTGAGCCGACTGAGGGCGGGCCGTGAGGGCGCTGATGCCACCTTGTTCTACTCAGATCTCGGCCTCTAGACCTAGGTGGGGCCCCAGTTAACCGACTGCCCCATCAGCTGTCGCCGCCTTTATTCCCTGGGTCACCTGGAGCCTGGGCTGTGCAGGTGTGGAGAGAATGGCTTCTGTTGTGTCATCTCCTAGAGGCCCATGCCAGGCATTGTGCTTGGGTCCTAGGCTGGGCAGCCCTTAGGAGAACCATGGTTCCCATCTACCTTTTTAAAGCCCTCTCCCTTCCTAGGACCTAGGCGTGTGTGGGACCTTTTAGGGCAGATTCATTTAACAACCAAAATAACAGTGACTAACGTTGCCAGGCATCCTGTACATACAAGTCCTATATTAAATGATTTTGTCCTGTATTGACTTTGGCAGGACGCCCTAAATGTCCTGTGTTTAGCTTTTTTCAATAGAGTACAAAAATTCTGTAGTTTACAGCTATTCCGGCTAGTTAACTGGAAAGTAACTTAAATTTCAACACTGGCTGAAAAAAACAATCATACCTCCACAAATGAAGATCTGGATAATCCCTTAGTCTCTCCAGCAGGTTTGGCTGAGGAAAGGAAAGGGCGGGGGGCGGGGGGCGGCTGAGAATTGAAACATTAAAAGGACTGTTTTTCAGATTCAAGAAAGGAAAAGACTGTTCTTTGACCAAAGTTCGAAGCCAAGAACGAGTAATTGCCCTAAAGAACAAGTAAATGCCGTTAATTTACATAACTTCGGGTCAACACACATGCTCTGAAAATCAGCCAATGACAGTGACAGTCTCACTTTGGTGACCCCTGCAACTATGCTTCTGAGAGTTATCATATCAATGGCAGCCCCAATCTTCAGAACATGAGCCAATCAGTGACAAATGCCCTTGAAAGCTAGCCGATCAATGACAGTCCTACCCACTGGACAACAGCTAATTAACAAATGCATCACTACAGTGATGATGCTTCTGAAAATCAGTGGGTCAACAGCAGCCTTACTTCAGTGACCACTTCTTGCCAGTGTGGTTGCCAACATGAACAGACTTTTTCTTAGACCACTGATAGGTCTACTGAACACAGTTCCATATATATGGTTCCTACTCACCAAGCACTTCAGAGCTAAAAGGGGAAATTGGCCTCCCACTGCTAGAAGACAGAATGACCCTAGATATCTGTATATATGACTCTATCCCAGGAGTTACTTACTATACAGTAAAAATTACAAGATATTGCTGAAATTAATAGAAATCTAAATAAACTGATTTACCATATTCACGAATCAAAAGAGTCTATATAATTAAGATGTCAATTTTACCAAAACTGATCTATAGATTCAATACAATCTCAATCAAAACCCCAGGATATATTTTATAGAAATTGACAAACTGATTCTAACATTCATATGGAAATGCAAAGGACCTGGAAATGCCAAAACAACAAAAAACAAAGTAGGAGGACTAACAATATATGACTTGGATACTTAAAAAAACTATAGTAATTAATGCAGTGTGTTAATGGCATCAAGATGGACAAACAGATCAACAAACAGGAACAAAACAGAATCTAGAACTAGACCCACACATATATGGACAGTGGTGCTACAGCAAGTTACCCATTTGAAAAGGAAGGGAACATGAGAGAGAGGGAGGAAGGAACTTGGATCCATACCTCATGCCCTATACAAAGTTTAATTCAAAATAGATGACAGAACTAAATGTAAAATCTAAAACTATAAAACTCCTAGAAGGGGGGCTTCCCTGGTGGCGCAGTGGTTGAGAGTCCATCTGCCGATGCAGGAGACACGGGTTCGTGCCCCGGTCCGGGAAGATCCCACATGCCGCAGAGCAGCTGGGCCCGTGAGCCATGGCCGCTGAGCCTGCGCGTCCAGAGCCTGTGCTCCGCAACGGGAGAGGCCACAACAATGAGAGGCCCGCGTACCACAAAAAAAAAAAAAAAAGAAATGCCACTAAAAGCACAGTCCATAAGGGAACAAACTGATAAATTAGACCTCATCAATATTAAAAGCTTCTGCTCTTCAAAAGATATTGTTAAGAGAATGAAAAGACAGACCACAGGCTGGGAGAAAATGTTTGGAAATCACATATACGAAAAAGGACCCGTATCTATAATATATAAAAACATCTCAAAGATCAATAAAAAGAAAAGCCAGTAAAAACATAGGCAAAAGATATAAACAGAGACTTTACCAAAGAAGACATAATGGAAGGCAAGTAAGCACATGAAAACATGCTCAACATCAATAGTCATTAGGGAAAGCAAATTAAAACCTTAATGAGATAGCATTACACACTTATTATAATAGCTAAAATTTAAAATGCTAACAATATCAAGTGTAGGCAAAGATGTATTAGAAATGAAACTCTCACACAATGCTGGTAGGAAGGTAAAGTGGCACAACTTCTTGGTAGAACAATCTGAAGATACTTAAAAAGTTAAATATACACATACCTTATGACTCAGCCTTTCCACTTCTGGTGTTTACCTAAGAGAAATAAAAGTGTACATCCTTACAAAGACTTGAACACAAATGTTCACAGCAGCTTTATTTGTAATAGCCAAAAACTGGAAATAACCCAAACGCCCATCAAGAGGTGAATGGACAAATAGATGGTGGTATATCAATAGTAGAATACTACTCAGTAATAGAAAGGAATGAACCACTGATATTATGCAACATGGATGAATCTCAAAATAATTATACTGAGTGGAGTTTCCTTAAGGTCTAGTGGTTAGGATTTGGAAAAAAAAAAAAAAAAAAAATTATGCTGAGAAAGACACCAGACCAAAAAGAGGAATACATACAAGGTGTTAACATTTGTATAAAATCCTAGAAAAGGAAAGCTAATCCAAAGTGACAGAAGGAATTCCCTGGATGTCTGGTGGTTAGGACTCCACGCTTTCACTGCCAAGGGCCCAAGTTCAATCCCTGGTCATGGAACTAAGATCCCACAAGCTGCAAGGCGCAGCCAAAACAAAAAACAAAAACAAAAAAACCCCACAGTGACAGAAAGCAGATCAGTGGTTGCTTGGGGAGAGCCAAGAGGGAGGGATTACAAAGGGGCATAAGCGAAGTTTTGGGTGTTATGGCTATGTTTATTATCTTGATCGTGGTGATTGTTTCACTGGTATGTACATGATAAGTCAAAACTTATCAACGACATTATGATAATAAATAACACTTTTGTTTATTATGCTCCGCTGTTCTAACCACTTCGATGTGTATTAATGCAGTTAATCCTCAGCACAGTCCTGTGAGGTAGACGGTCATCCCTATTTTACAGATAAGGAAATTAGTGCAGTTTCCGTAACTTAACCAAGGTCACACGCCTGGGTTCATACCAAAGTTGGCCTGGCTCCGAATGATTAACCACTACCCTCTGCTGCCTGCAGTGGGCAAAGTCAAGCTGTCTGCATGAGTCGATGCTACAACAGAACATATTTGCTTCTCTTGTAAGCACAGGTAACAGAAAATAATGGTGGCTTCTTCCAGATCATAAAAACTAACTAGATGAAACTGCAAGGGAATGTTTGCTGATGGGAGGTCACTTGGAACAGTAATGAGATGGACAAATTTAAGACAAATAGGGCCTTGCATCTGATTCAAAGGGTACAAACACCCCATTTTTGCAAAGGCATAGACTGCAATTGAGTAGCGAAGAGTCACTGCAGAGTCAGAAGCAGTGAGGGTGGGCACTGTACCCAAGGTAGGTCTCTGGAAGTCTGCACCCTATTAGGACTGTCCTTCCAAGATGCAGATGGCTCCACACAGACAGGGCCCCTCTGTTTTTGTGTTTAAGAGACTTCCAAGGGCTTCCCTGGTGGCGCAGTGGTTGAGAGTCCGCCTGCCGATGCAGGAGACACGGGTTCGTGCCCCGGTCCGGGAGGATCCCACATGCTGCGGAGCGGCTGGGCCCGTGAGCCATGGCCACTGAGCCTGCGCGTCCGGAGCCTGTGCTCCGCAACGGGAGAGGCCACAAACAGTGAGAGGCCCGCGTACCGCAAAAAAAAAAAA
>NC_041231.1:47676739-47694262 GCF_002837175.3 Physeter macrocephalus | reverse complement strand
TTTCACTGGTATGTACATGATAAGTCAAGACTTATCAACGACATTATGATAATAAATAACACTTTTGTTTATTATGCTCCGCTGTTCTAACCACTTCGATGTGTATTAATGCAGTTAATCCTCAGCACAGTCCTGTGAGGTAGACGGTCATCCCTATTTTACAGATAAGGAAATTAGTGCAGTTTCCGTAACTTAACCAAGGTCACACGCCTGGGTTCATACCAAAGTTGGCCTGGCTCCGAATGATTAACCACTACCCTCTGCTGCCTGCAGTGGGCAAAGTCAAGCTGTCTGCATGAGTCGATGCTACAACAGAACATATTTGCTTCTCTTGTAAGCACAGGTAACAGAAAATAATGGTGGCTTCTTCCAGATCATAAAAACTAACTAGATGAAACTGCAAGGGAATGTTTGCTGATGGGAGGTCACTTGGAACAGTAATGAGATGGACAAATTTAAGACAAATAGGGCCTTGCATCTGATTCAAAGGGTACAAACACCCCATTTTTGCAAAGGCATAGACTGCAATTGAGTAGCGAAGAGTCACTGCAGAGTCAGAAGCAGTGAGGGTGGGCACTGTACCCAAGGTAGGTCTCTGGAAGTCTGCACCCTATTAGGACTGTCCTTCCAAGATGCAGATGGCTCCACACAGACAGGGCCCCTCTGTTTTTGTGTTTAAGAGACTTCCAAGGGCTTCCCTGGTGGCGCAGTGGTTGAGAGTCCGCCTGCCGATGCAGGAGACACGGGTTCGTGCCCCGGTCCGGGAGGATCCCACATGCTGCGGAGCGGCTGGGCCCGTGAGCCATGGCCACTGAGCCTGCGCGTCCGGAGCCTGTGCTCCGCAACGGGAGAGGCCACAAACAGTGAGAGGCCCGCGTACCGCAAAAAAAAAAAAAAGAGACTTCCAATATACAGATTGTAATAGAGGGTCCACATAGCTTGCCTTTTTGTTAACCCTTGTTTAGGGCTGCACATCTGAGAGAGGATGCAGGGGAGATAAAATTTTAAGAGGTACAAGGTCTGAAATGTCTTTATTCTATACTCACACTTGAGGGTATAAAATTCTGGCAGAAATCATTTCCCTTAGAATGTCAAAGGCATACACCATTGTCATCTAACTGTCAAGGTTGCTGTTGAGAAATCCAATGCTATTCTTACTCCTGATCTTTTGTTTTCCCTCTCTAGAAACGTTTTAACATCTCCTCTTTAAACCTGGTGCTTTGATCATTCACAATGATGGTCTTTGATGTAGGTTTCCCCCCAATCCATCTTGCTGGGCACTTGGTGTACCCTTTCAATCTGGAAACCTTCCTTTGATGTTTTTAAGTTTGGGGGTTTGTTTCTTGTCTTTTCTAACTGTAAAGAGAGTTCACCTTGGGGAAACAAGGGTTAAGAGAACCTGAGGAAAGTTTCATGATGGAGGCTGAGAGTCTGAATTAAACATCTTAGTGGGACAGGCCAGAGGAGCACGCGTTGCAGTTATGCAGAGAGAAGCAGCAGATGTTTAAGAATTAGCACAGTTAGGGACTTCCCTGGTGGTCCAGTGGTTAAGAATCCACTTTCCAATGCAGGGGATGCGGGTTCAATCCCTGGTCAGGGAACTAAGATCCCACATGTCACAGTGCAACTAAGCCTGCGAGCTACAACTAATGACCCCGCACACTCCGGAGCCCACGCCACAACTAGAGAGAAGCTGGTGCGACACAACGACAGATCCTGCATGCTGCAATTAAGACCCCACGCAGCCATAATAAATAAATAAATAAATAAATAAATAAATAGAATTAGCACAGTTCAGAAAAGGCAGTGAGGACATTGATCAAAAGCATGAAGATGGGGAGAAACAAGAAGAGGCACTGGGAGCCTAGCTGTGGAGAATGCTACTCTTGGATAGATGTCTTCTGCACATGGAATTTCTGATGCAGGATGAACCTTCCACACCAGCTAAAGGTTTGCCCACACACCTTACAATCGTAAGGTTTCTCACCAGTGTGGACATGCTCATGAGGAACCAGGGTGATTTTCTGATTGAAGGCCTTCCCACACTCTTTACATTCAAAAGTTTCTCCCCAGTGTGGATCCACGGATGCTGAGTCAGGGCTGTGTTGGAGCTTAATCGTTTCCCACACTCCTTACATTTGTAGGGTTTCTCCTCAGAGTGCATTCGCTGATGGACGATGAAACTTGAGCCACAGCTGGAAGTTTTCCAACATTCGTCGCACTCATGGAGCTTCTCCCCAGTGTGGAACCTCTGGTGCTGGAAGAAGACGGGGCTGCAGCTGAAGGCCTTACCGCACTCCCGACACTCATAGGGCTTTTCTTCAGTGTGGATTCTCTGATGCTGAATCAAGGCCATATCTGAACTGAGACCTTTCCCACATTCTTTGCATTTAAATGGTTTCTTCCCAGTGTGGATTACCTGATGCCGGATAAGTAAGGAATTATATCTCAAGCATTTTCCACATTCTTTGCATTCAAAAGACTTTTCACCAGTGTGACATCTCTGATGTCTGTGGAAGTCCGCCATCCGAATGAAGCAACTGTCACATTTTCCACACTTATAAGATAGCTAACCACTAGAAACTGTCTGATTCGTAGTGAGTTGTGTGCTAACACTAATGTATTTTCCCAGTTTCTCACACTTCTCCCCGCTCTCTACAGCACAGGCCTCCTGATGCCTGGTTGACCCATCTGTGAAATCTCTCCTCTTTGACTTTGTCCTCTTAACCATCCCGTGGCTGTGCTGTTCTAGGCGGCTCCTGAAGCCAAGGTGCTGGGGAACATTCCCTGGCAGCCCTCCTAATGTCAGTCCGTGGGACTCTGCTTCTTTGGAAATGTGTTCTTTTGGCGTTGATTCTTCCTTGTCAGTTCTGGTCTCCCCGCCTGGTATCATGAAAAGAAAATACAAGTGTCAGCCCCCAATATCACAAAGAGAAAATACTTATGCTAAAGAGGAAACAGGATCAAGTGGTCCTGATTTGCCCTGAGTAAGGGGATATTTTCCAATATGTACACCAAATGATCAAAGACCACCACACAGCAGAGCCCCACAAGTGGAACTCTGTGAAAGAGGCCAGGGAGGCCAGCAGCCAGGAGCATTCCCGTAAAGAGTGTGAAGACTGGAAAACAGCAGAGTCTGTTAACTAGGGCAGACGGACCAACTGCTGTCTCCCAAGTGGATCGGATGGATCAGTGCAGATGTAAAGAAGTGACGAATGGAGAGCCCGAGGTGAGAGAAAGACCGCTAAGTGTGAGAAGAAGGGGCAGTCGAGCAGCTCAAGTCCTACAAAAGGTCCCACAGGCTGAAATTCCTTAAGAGCTGCTTATTTTTTTAAATGTTATCCATGTCATAATCTTTGAGAGAGACCCAACCTCTGTCATCAAGTTGGCTCTAGTAAAGCAGCAGGCTCCTATGCTGTGGCTGAGGGGACCACGCAGGGCAAACAACACAGCATCCAGAAGGAAGGGGAAGACGTGCAGGCTTGCCTCTAAAAGAAAAGAGCACTGGAGATGTGAAGAACCCTTCCAAGGATGGACATCAGTCCTAGAGACAACCACGTAATGACCGTTGTCCTTTTTCCTAAAACTCTATACAGGATGTATATACAGTCTAACACGACAATATGAAATGTGAAATCCTAAACTAACTAAAAAGGAAAAACTAATATAATCATCAGCACTGGGCCAGAGAAAAACCTCATGTGTTTACAAGCAAACTGTTTAGAAAATATTTTTTAACCCAGACAACCTGAAGTCTTGGGGTCATATCCAGAAAAGCACACGAGGCTGGAGCAGGGAGGTGGTGGGGAGCAATGTGCATTATTTTTTTTTAATAGTTATTTATTTATTTGGCAGCGCCGGGTGTTAGTTGTGGCACGCGGGATCTTGGTCGCGGCGTGCGAGATCTTTTAGTTGTAGCATGTGGGATGTTTAGTTGTGGCATGCAAACTCTTAGTTGCAGCATGTGGGATCTAGTTCCCTGAGCAGGGATCGAACCCAGGCCCCCTGCGTTGGGAGCATGGAGTCTTAGCCACTGGACCACCAGGGAAGTCCTGCGATGTGCATTATTAACGGACATTCTCTGTAAAGAGTCTGAAGAGCACAGGAAATTTTAACAGGCAGAGAATGGGTGAAGCAGAATAACAAAGGCAAAAAAAATATATATATATATATATATATATATTTCTAATTCTCATATCAATACCTCTCAAAATGAGAAAGCCATTCACCTTTCATTTACAAGTTTTGCTTCAAAAGTTCATCTGTTTAAAAATACATATATATATATATATATTTTTTTTTTTTAATATTTATTTATTTAGGCAGCACTGGGTCTTAGTTGCGGCACAGGGGATCTTCATTGTATTAACATTGTATCATGCAGACTTCTTAGTTGCGGCATGCGGACTCTTAGTTGCGGCAGGCATGCGGGATCTAGTTCCCCAACCAGGGGTCTAACCGAGGCCCCCTGCATTGGGAGTGCAGAGTCTTACCCACTGGACCACCAGGGAGGTATCCATATATTTTTAAGTGTCCATGGAGGGAAGATGAAACAAGAATGGCAGGATATAGGTGGACTGTTGAGGTGGGGTACACTGGGTGCATTTGGCTGGTGTCTGCATATGTGTGAAAATTTCCATTATAAAAATAAATTTTTAATATTTGTTAAGTTAGTGTTTGGGAACACATACTTCAATTTCCCATACAAATAATGTACCCTATGCATATGTAGATTGCCAGACAGGCCCCCAGAACTCTATTTTCCTCATAAGGTGGCTGACATCCTCATCTTTGCAAAAATAAACTGATGGAAAAATAAAATGTTTCCACATGACAGGGATGAAAAGAGCTGCTCAGACAGTGTCCCTTGGCAGGTGGTAAGGTGGAGAGGCAAATGTGAACACGCGAAGAAATCTTGCAGCCACACCCTTCTTGGAAGAGAAGGGCCCTTCCTCACTTGAGGGAGGCAACCACTATGAATGCAGAGCATCACATGTAACGATTCCAGAGTAATGAAAACAGTCTCAAAACTAATGAAAACAGAGAAGAAACACTCTGTGCATATTGAAATGTGAAAACAAGAAAGCAAGCTAAGCAAAAATGGTAGGGTCTCATACTCACCTGGACAGACTCCTCTGAGGGCCTCCCTGCCCACAGGTTCCCAGGGATCGAGGCCCCATGGCAGTTCCCCTGGCTCCAGCTGAGAGACCAGAACAGGTCTGGTGAACGAAAAAGCTGCCCAGGGAGAAAGAAACAGGGAAACAAAGGTAGAGGGAATCATGAAGCAGGGTCACCTCTCAGCCCTCTTTTTCTCCAGTGAGCCAGGTGGGGAGAAACAAAGTGAAGTCTGCCTGTGCATCTTAGAGGACAGAAAATTCCCACAAAGCAGGGTAGAGTCTTGGAATAATCCTCTACTCAAGTTCCAAATATTCAGAGAACTTGAAGACAGAGGCAAAGGCTCTGGTGAGCTCCTGTCAGCTCTTCATTTCCCTCCACGCATGGGGCAGAGTCCCTCCCAGGGTTAGAGGATAGTGATTTCAAAACCTGGGAACCCAGGGCTCTCCCAACCCAGTAGCCTCTGGGGAGCTCAGCCTCCAGAGCAACTGCCCACAAGGGTTATTAGAGACCCCACAAAGTCAAAGGAAGAAAGAAGCCAGGATGCTCAAAGGGCAGAGGCAGACAAGAGCAGGGAGAAAAGATATCTCACCCAGGGAAGCCACATTTGCATAATTCTCCAGCAACACCTCCCTGTACAAGGCCCTCTGCGCAGGATCCAGGATGACCCATTCATTCTGGGTGAAGTACATAGCCACATCCTCAAAGGTCACTGGCTCCTGAAACAAGAGGTTCTTGCTCCAGCCCTGGGTGAGGGCAGAGGAGCCTAAGTAAAGGGAAGAGACTTACTGGGGCTGGTGTTATTGCCGAGGACAGCTATCCAGTGCTCAAGCCCCCTACACCCCTCTCCGCAGGGGCCAGCCCTCAGCCAGCATTGCCCTCATCAATAGGGGAGCCCCAGACTCACTGCATCCCTTGTGGTCATCCCCAGCAAACAGCCCTTCCTTCACCTGCCGATCTCTGTGTCGACTCTGCTGTGTCCTGCTCCATGTGCCTATGGGTCCCTCTGGCTCCTCTCCCCTACGTGGGTTTTGTGTGAACATGCACAAGGGAAATCTGTATAAACACAGCCCACAGAACTTTTGTACTGATCTCTACTCCCTCCCTAATCCCGCTAAGGTCACTGGAACACAAAGGCCCAACAGGAGAAGAGTCAAATCAGACTAGAGGTATTATCAGAACTTGGAAAGGCAGAAAAAGGATAAATGGTAACTGACACAGAAGAGATGGGAAAGCTGAATCTTAACTGATGGTAGAGGAGGAAGCAAATAAAAAGGAGCCTGATTCACACCACAGAACAAAGGATGAGCTCTGGATATTTTTGAAGTGTGAACTGCTTTTTGTAACTTGGTAAAATATTCTTTTTTTTTGAGTTTTTTTTATTTAAAAGGAAGTTTGTTGTTTTGGGGTTTTTTTTGTTTTCTGATTGAAGTATAGTTGATTTATAACTTGGTAACACATTCTGTTTCAAAGCATCAGGGAGGAGAGAGGACCCCCAGAGTATACAGGGAATGAATGAAAAATACCTACACAAAAGCACATCACTGAGAAGCCTCAGAAAAAGAGACTTTAAAAAAGATCCTAAAGGCTTTCAGAGAAGGAAAACAACACAGACATGAAGACTTGGGAGTCGAGATGGCAAAGTAAAAGGAGTCATGTTTTTTAAATGCTGAGGAAAAACTTGCACTTCTTATCTGGATGGAGTCAAAGGGAACAGATTTATCCTCCTGCCTGAACCAAAATAAGACAAATTACATAAAACAATGGTTTTCAAGATACTGGGTATCAGGCAATGAAGGACACCAATTCCTGAGAGATGGGAAGCAGAGAGGTGAGCCCTGGGATTCTACAAAAACACTGCTAGAATTGCTTTAACCAAGCAAAGACTTTTTCAGTCTTGTGGACAGAAGTGAAAAGGGTCTTCCTTGTATGCTGTGATGCAGATTTCCACTTTTTAGTGGATTTCCATTTTTCAGCTCAAACTGCCAAATCTATCCCAATCAATCCCCCACACTCACTTGTTTTTTCCATCCTGATTGTGTCTTAGTTTGGGAATTCTCATTTCTGCACTCCCCTTAACTCCTCCCCTTCCCCAAACACACCCGACAATGACAGATGCACAACGGAAGCCACAGGCCTGGACCTGGATCTGGATGCAGAGCTGACACCTGCTCTCTTGACATCAAAAGGGTGAGAGGGCAGGGAAGGGGAGCCACAGAGGCTGAAAGGATGCTCGCTCACCGGGCGCCAGGTGATCTGGTGCATGGCAGGCGTCTCTGCTTCGCACACTGCCCTCCAGGTCCTGAGATGTGACACTGAAAGGAAAATACAGAGGCACGGGCAAGAGTGATGCTGCCTCACACCCTGCAAATACCTTCCGTCCGCCTCGGCCCCTTTCCATTCCGCTACCCCCTCACCACAAAGGCAAAGCGTTTGGAGAACCCGGTACTACACCCGGGGAAAGCGAATCTGTTACCCGGACACCGGCACCCGCATCCCAGGAAGCCACTAACCCCGCGCGGTGCAAGCCAAGAGAAAGCATAGGACTGCAGCCGGCCTCTGGGAAAGCTTCCAACAGGTTCAGTGGCAAGTGCGTTAACCATCTCCCCTCCTCTCTAGGAACCTGGGAAGTTTCCCATCTCTGTGGTTCCCTATCGCAGCCGCAGCCGTCCTGTCCCTACTTTGGGAGACGGCAAAGGACAGAGCTGCTGGCCGGAGGCTCGGGTCCTGCAGCGCCCCCATTCGGTAGCTCCACGGAATGTAGGCCGGCTGGCTCAAGCCACAGAATGGTTTCAATCCTGGGAATTACCCAGGGTTCTCTGGCGTTCACTACTTCTGGTTGCCCTTCCAGGTACTGAGGGGACCATTGCTCCACATGTGCCCAAGAGGCCTGGGTTCTGTGGCTACACCAATGTGGGAGGATTGGAAATTGGAAGAGTGGAGCCCATCACTTCAACCGCCAGATGTGTATGGGTTGAGAGCATAGACAACCTGGTCCAAAAACCTGGCCGCTGTACAACTTACTAGCTGTGGGACCAGCAGAAAGTTGCCTTCCTGTTTCATTGTTAAATGCGTATGATGGTGGTACCAACCACAAAGGGCTGTTGAAGGTTAATAATTAAATGAATTCATGGATTGGCAAAGTGTTTACAGTAGTGCCTGACACGTAATAAGTGCTTACAAGTTTGTGTTGTTTTTAGAGATACAAGTGCTGCTTGGGCCCCAATGTGTGACAAAGACACAGTGTAGGGAAACAGCTATTAACATTTAGCCTTAGAGCCCTTTCCCACCGTATACCCAGATGTGTGTTCCAGGCCCAACCTGGAGAAATTCAGTGCTTCCACCCAGAAAGGTTTTAATTGCAAAGGCATCTTCAGTTAGTTCAACTACATGACAGAGGGCCTGGACAGTAACAGGAATGGCTTCTCTTCTGTGACCACAGGTGCTACAGTATCCAGAGACTTTTCCTCTGCTGTCTCAAATGCCCAATGATGGGGGCCTTTCACGCACAGAGTAACCAGTCTCCTGCACTTAGGCATCTGCTGCACATTGCTCCAGCCCAGCTCCCTTTTGTAACTACTCATATAAATAGATATTGAAACCAAACAGAATCTTCTAGACAGCAACCGCAATCCAAAAGGAAGAACTGTTTTTAAATACATTAAACAAATGTATTACTTTGTTGCAATCAATTATATTCATTAATTAAACTTCCTTGCACTAGTCACTTAAATGGTCTTTATATAATAGCTAAGATTTATGGGAGCTTAATAGGTGCTAGAAACTGTGCTAAGGCTTTATAAGCATCATCACTTTTCATTTTCACTTCTGAGATTGGTACTGTTACGTTCTTCATTTTACAACTGAGGAAACTGAAGGCAAAGAGGTTTAGAAGTAATCCGAGGCCACACAGCTAGAAAAGCCCATTAACCAATACCCGTGCAGTTTCTCCTGGGAGCTGGGAAGCATTTTAAACACCATGGAAACATGACACAGAATTCTCTGGCTCCACACCCCACAGCCTCTGCTGCACTACTCAGTCCTCCTTTATTTCCCCAATAATTGTCTGAACTGCCTAATGTCAATGGTTTTGCAGTCCTCCTCCTGCCCCTCCTAGATTCATGCTCTACTCATCTAGCATCCCCAGGGTGTCTTCCAAATTCTTCTAAGTTCTATGGCCTCCAAGGACAGGTGAGAACTACTGGCACAGGAGACCTGCCTCTTGGTAGACTTCATCTGTAGAAACTGATGTGGATTTCTAGCTCCCAGAAAATTTTACTGGCAGTGCTTCCACCTCATGCAATTAAATGGATCTTCTGAAAATCATGTCCTCTCTGTAGCCAAAGGTATCTCCCACTGGGGATAGTCTCATCTCACCTCAAACCACTTTTCCCCAAACACACCCTCACCCGCATAGACACACATCCACAGCTGCCTGGCAAAGGGGAACCCAAGTCAGGCCCGAGTCTGCCGCAGACTTCTCTGAGAGCTGATCTAAGAAAAGCTGTCAGGAAGCCAGCTCACCTGGGACCATGCTGTCTGAAGCATGGCTGCCGTCCCCTGGCTTCCTGCAATGCTCTCTGATTTGGGAAGAGGAAGAGTCTCAGATCTAAGGAGAAAAGAACTACAAGTGAAACTGCCCCTCTCTCACAGCCTGTATGTGCATTACTCCCCTTCATATCTCTCACCACCATCCCTGGACTCCCTTAACTCTTAGGACAATGACTGCCCTACCATTCCATGGCAGCCCGGCCTCTCCCCTCACCCACAGAGTTATAACTGCTCCATCCACTTGCTGGCAAGGCACAAGGCTTCTCAAAATATGCCACAACACTACATTATCCAGAACTGAGTCTCGGCTAGAGGAGAATCCTGGCCTCAGTGACTGCTTGGGTTGGAAAAGAAAATTTTTACTGAATATGTCCTGTGACCCTGACCAGTGACAAAGATTCTGTCCTTGACCAGACTCTTGGCAGTCTCCTCTGAGCCCTTTCTCCGCTAGGTCTTCAAACCCTGGCCTATTGGGCTTCCCTGGTGGCGCAGTGGTTGAGAGTCCGTCCGCCTGCCGATGCGGGGGACACGGGTTCGCGCCCCAGTCCAGGAAGATCCCACTTGCCGCGGAGCGGCTGGGCCCTTGAGCCACGGCCGCTGAGCCTGTGCGTCCGGAGCCAGTGCTCCGCAACGGGAGAGGCCACAACAGTGAGAGGCCCGCGTACCGCAAAAAAAAAAAACAAAAAAAAAAAAACCTGGCCTATGAAGACATGAACAAGACATTAACATCATCTCTAACAGTTCAAGGCCACATCCCTAGGATGACCCTACCCCCTCTTAGAGGATCTGTTTGAGAAAATTCAAGGTTGTCTAAAGAATGTAGTGCTTGTTCCACCCAACTCCTGAAGATAGGGCCTCCGTCTCCCAGTCTCTGTGGGAGGGGGTAGGAGCCTAACTTCCATAAGTGCCAGTTAGCAAACCCAGACGTGTTTCAATTGATTGCCCTGCTTTACTGAGTCTCCACTCGGCCCCTCTCTACTCTCTCATTCTCCCTTTCAAAGACCGGGTCACCTCGGTACAAGCCGAAGCTGAGTTCAGTTCACCCTGGACACTTTGACACGATGACCAAGAGAGGTCTCCTCTGGAGAGAAAGAGGGCGCCTGGACCGAGAGGGGATACAGCACAAAATGCAAGTGGAGGTTTGGCAGCGGGTCAAAACAGGAAAAAGAGATGCTCAAGTGGACCGGTGGGTGATGCTGGGCGCACGCCCGCTCGGAGCGGCGGGAAGCAGGCGACGCCGACATCTCCAGCCGCCAACAAAGAAGGCGGGCACAGAAAGCCCTTTGGAGGAAGACGAACGAACCCGCCACCGCGGGCAGGGGCGCAGGCGTCCTCGGCCAGGCTCTTCCAGGTGAAGGCTCTCAGGCCAGCCAAGACCACGAATGCGCTGAGCCACCTCACCTCCGAGGCTAGGCTCACCGCGGCAGACAGCCAGCACAAACGACCACTCTCCCGCCGGAGGGCGGGCTCCCCCAGCCAGCGCCGAGCCGGAAGGACGGCAGGAGCCCACCGTCCGCTCTAGGAAGCCCGGAGGTTTCCTCTCGGTGGTGCCGGTCCAGGGCGCTCACGTGACCCTCCCGCTTCGCCAGGCCCTCTCTCCGCAAGTTGGAGATGGCCTGCGGCGGCAGCGATGGTCTTGTGGCAACCCTGCCTGCCTAGATCTCAGCGGCTGGCTGCAGATGGGGCCGCAGCAGGGCTGGTGCAACTGTGATCGAAAAGCGGGCATTCTTGGCCTCCAGGATGTGACATCATATATGAAAACAAATGTTTGTATCTCTTCTTAATCCCTCCCTATTCCTGGGACACAGTCCAAGGGTGGACTGGTAAAGATTAACCTAACAGTCTGAAGTTGGCTCAATCGCTGTTCCTTCTAACTTGTTAACAAGGCAAAATTTCACATACTAAGTGCTAACTTTCCCGGAGAAGGCTAGAAACTAGAGAATTAGCTCGATTTCACACTATAAATGCTGAGGACTGTCAGCGGAGCGCATTACAATTTAAACTCAACTGTAGGAACAGACAGAGGTCTGCCTCACAGCTTGCCTAATCTCTGTTATGTGTAGGGTACAGGGGGTGTACAGAATGAGATCTCCCTGAAGGTGCTGCTTAGAAGTCTCAGCTTGGTGGGATGAGGGCAGGGGTGGGGGCAGTTAAGGGAGATGCAGGGAATACCCTGCTGGAGGCTTATTCCTTCAGGAGGTGTGGCAGTGGTAGCTAGATTAAGGGAGAAATCATGCAGCCACATTGTTTTTCTGATCAACAACCCAGCTTCCACTTTGGAGTGACTGTGAACAGAGAAGGAAAAGTGGGAGAACTATAACCAGAAATGAACTAGATGGAGAGCTATAACCAGGGAGTCAGCCTTGCCACTGCTGGGTCAACTACACACATACACCCCAAAGGAAAAGGCCCAAGAGCCACAGAGATTCACCCTCACTCAACCCATGGCCAGAAGTACCTGTCTACCCCAAACACAGAGCACAGAGGAAATCAGAGGGGTTATCACTTCACATAACCCCACCAGCAAATCTACCCTCAAACCAGCCAGTCACAAGCCAACAACAAACGAAAGTCTGAATGCACAGACCGAGCTTACTGTGAGCCAGGAAACGTTAATGGAGGATGATCAACACATCCAATGGAAGACTATCAAAGATAAATTGCCCAAAGATTCCAGGCAGTAGGGGAAAAAATATCCTGAAGCTATCTTCGTTGCCAGGAGACATGGAGCAATAGAAATGAGGGAAAAGATTGTAATCGAAGAAGTCAGCAACAGATACCTTTTGGATATTTGCCCCCTTACCACAGGGTGGGGCCCCAGCAGCCTCATTACACTGTATGAACCATCCCCCAAACCCCCACCAGAGGAGAGTAGGCCAGAAGTGAACACCGAAACTGGGCAATTCAGACTCTCTCTCCTAGGAATTTGGAATTAAGTCTGGGAGAGTCTCAATTCGGGCTGGTCCCTGGAGTGGAGTTGTAAACTGGGACCTGTGGCAACTTCTGCCTTGTGCCTGGGGATAAAGAAAACAGGAATTCAAAGAGGGGAGAAGAGATGGGAAGCGAGGAGCCTGCTGACACTGAGCCCGACTGTGCCGCCTGTGGTTCTGATTGCTTGGGTTTCCAGCCTCCGGACCTCCCGGCTTCAATCTTGCCCTTGGGTGTCAGGATGCACACAGGAGTCCTTATAATAAATTAAGTATATTTTAGTTAATTCAAGTAGGTCTCTGCTATTCTTTTTTTTTTTTTTTTTTTTTTGCGGTACGCGGGCCTCTCACTGTTGTGGCCTCTCGCTTTGGGGAGCACAGGCTCCTGAACGCGCAGGCTCAGCGGCCATGGCTCACGGGCCCAGCCGCTCTGCAGCATGTGGGATCCTCCCGGACTGGGGCACGAACCCGTGTCCCCTGCCTCGGCAGGCAGACTCTCAACCACTGCGCCACCAGGGAAGCCCAGGTCTCTGCTATTCTGAAACAGAGTCCTACATAACGTACTAAGCCAAGTCACTGGTAAAGGCAAAAGTCTCAAAACTGAATAACTCAGGTAAAATGACACCCACATACCTTTCCAGAGGGGAGCAGGCAGTCCTCATGAAAATTGGGGTGCACGGGACGGTCAGCTGGTTATACTGTTATTTCACTTTCAGAGAAAATAGAAACTCCTGAAAGAACACTAAGTTATTTTTTTAAATTTTATTTAATTTATTTACTTTTGGCTGCATTGGGTCTTCATTGCTGCGCACGGGGTTTATCTAGTTGTGGTGAGGGGGTCTACTCTTGATTGCGCTGTGCGGGTTTCTTAGTGCGGTGACTTCTCTTGTTGTGGAGCACGGGCTCTAGCTCGCAGGCTCAGTAGTTGTGGTGCACGGGCTTAGTTGCTCCGCGGCATGTGGGATGTTCCCGGACCAGGGCTCGAACCCGTGTCCCCTGCATTGGCAGGCGGATTCTTAACCACTGCACCACCAGGGAAGCCCCAGAACACTAAGTTATGTGTGAGTTTATTTTTACACGTGTCCTTCTGTGAGCTACATTATGGCCCTTTTCAAAAAAACTCCTGAGTGTCTAATTAAGTGCCAGACACCTGGCAATGCTGGTCGCTGCGTCAGAAAGGACGGCACGTCGCTCACCTTTCAGCACCTAGTAGGTGCTATGAAGGCTGTGTAATAACATTCAATTAACAACAGGACAAAACTCTAAATGCCTGTTGAATTAATGAATAAAGGAAGAGATAAATGAGAAAATAAAAGTCATCAAAGTCAGAAACCCATGAATCTCTTGGCTCTGAGCACTCAAAAGCCACTTTCAGCCCAGAGCAGATGTTTACTTTTCCCTCACTCCTTGCTTTCTTCTCATGGTATATCTGCTCCCTTCCAAACTATATTTAGAAGTTCCCCTTTTCTGAAGTCTGGCTAGTTTAGAGTCTCTCAGGCTCACCCTTCCTTGCTATAATCCTCCCAGGTGCCCTGAGCCCCTTCCTGTTTAATGGTGTTTTGGGAAAATAAATAGGACAAAATTTATATAGTTACACACATATATATACACACACACACACACATATATATAGATACACACATATTACATATAAATATATATTGTTTTTGACACACACATATACACACATATATGTGTTCATGTGTCAGAAATATGTATGATAAAGAAACCACAGTTATTGTCATTTTCCTATATTTTGACTGCTTTTCTTAACAATGATTCTGGATGAGGCATCTTTGCATATTCTGGAAGCTCTGACCACAGCTGGGTAAGTTTGGTTTCTGTCTTTTAGTCCCCTGAATTCTATGTATTGCACAAACTTTATCAAGGAATGAAAATAAAGAAAATATCCTTAACATCCTGCCAAACTTTTAAATTTCTCCCTGTGCTGAGGGAAGTTTTTGGGGTAATAGAACTTTTCTGTATCTTGGTTACACAAATGTATTCATTTGTCAAAACTCACCAAACTGTATACTTTAAAAGGGTGAATTTTACTGTCTATAAAGTATATCTCAATAAGCCGGACCAAAAACAAAACCAAAACCGCCTTTCTTTGCCCTCCCTTACAGACATAATTTTATGGTGTTATAATGACAATGTATCCTTTTCTTAGTACTTATCCCCATGTAATTATTTAAAGTACCCTTCCATGTCACTACACTGTCCTGAAGCAGTGATTCTGAGAAAGGTCAGGGCCTCTAACCACTGGATGGACAGTGTAGCCAAGCCAGTGAGATCATAACATCTGGTAAGATTAGCGTCCTTTAAACTCTTCTCTTTGGTGTTACCAAAGTCGTTCATTAGGAAATTAATTCAAAAGCACCACCCATCACAAATGAATGATGTGGAGTAGGTGTGATAACAGGCTGAGGCATGTATGGTAACTGGTCAGGAATGAGCTCTCTTCTAAGGCAGGAGCTACAGAAAGTCACTGTTGGGTTTCTCTTCTTCCCTCTGGTGTTCCCCAGTGTGATGCCAACAGCATCACCCCATGTATAATTTAGATATACACCCAGGCACCTGCCCTCAATTGCACAAGCCCAAGTCACTTTTTGTACCTACATAGTTGAGTGGGCACTAAAAGTAAACAATGATATGGATGGGAATAGCAAAGAAACCCAAACAGAAAAAGCACATCCCCTTTCAATCATATTCTTGTCACTGATTATTTCCTTGCACTATAGCTTAGTTACACAAGATCCTCATAATGGTCATTATCAAGGTAACAGAAAATCCAAGGCTCAGATTCCCCACAATGAAATTTGCTACTGGCCCCACCAAATGGCCCTCCTTAAATCCTGAAGGTAATCATTGGATACTTTTTCTGATTACTTCCTCCCACAGACTTTGCGTTTTCCCTACTTGTTGAATTACGATGGCCCATCTCATTGTAATGCCATCCCCCTAAAGCCCAAAATGTTCTGCCAACTCTTCCAACTCTAGTAGCCCCAGAAGGCAGGAGCAGACTGATAGTAGGCCAAAACTGCATATGATAAAGAGCAAATACTACAGGGAGTTCCCTGGTGGGCTAGTGGTTAGGATTCCTGGCTTTCACTGCTGTGGCCCGGGTTCAATCCCTGGTCAGGGAACTGAGATCCTGCAAACTGCGAGGCATGCCCCCCCCCAAAAAATACTACTGTTTGCTACCCGGGGGATAGAAGAGGGTAATCAAACATGGTCCTTAAGCGTGAAACTTAAATGGAGCTGGGAAAACAATAATGATTTACTTATGGAAGACCAGAAGAGTATCATTAAAGACATGACCAGGAGCCCAGAGGTAAGTCTGCTACCCTAGGGACAATGGAGTTGAGAACATGAGGCAGCTCATGGGGAATGAGATAAAGGGTTCAGTCTACGAGGGGATGACTTCCCAGGAGAAGCAAGATCCTGAAAGAAATGCATGATTTGGACAGGTGAAGACTTGGCCATTTCACATGAGGGGAGCAGCACGAAGAGAGGCACAGAGGGAGGAAGAAGCACTGCACGTGGAGAAGACAGGGGAGACCCTGGCATGGCTGGGGCAGGGCTCGCATGTTGGGGAGGCAGAGGGGAGAGGACTGAAGTGGGGCAGTGGGGCTTAACCAGGGACGGCCCTGTAACTTGGGCAGGTTTCTTCCTAGTATGCAGTTTCTGATGCTGAATGAAACTTGCACTCCATTTGAAAGATTTCCCACACACCTTACACTCGTAAGGTTTCTCCCCAGTGTGAACTCGCTGGTGCTGAACCAGGGTGATTTTCTGATTGAACGCCTTCCCACACTCCTGGCATTCATAAGGTTTCTCCCCGGTGTGGATTCTCTGATGTATTATAAAGCGTGAGCTACAACTGAAAGTTTTCCAACATTCATGACACTTATAGAGATTTTCCCCAGTGTGGAACCTCTGGTGCTGGAGAAATACCGAACTCCGGCGGAAAGCCTTGCCGCACTCTTTACATTCGTAAGGTTTCTCCCCAGTGTGGATTCTCTGATGCTGAATCAGGACTGAATTCGAGCTGAAGCTTTTCCCACACTCCTTACATTCATATGGCTTCTCCCCAGTGTGGATTCGCTCATGGATGACGCAGTCATAGCTACACTGAAAGGCCTTCCCACATTCCTTACATTTAAAGGGTTTCTCCCCAGTGTGGATTCGATGATGCCGGATAAGTTTTGAGTTGTAGCTGAAGGTTTTCCCACAGTCCCTACATTCATAGGGTTTCTCTCCCCCATGGAGTTTCTGATGCTGAAGGAGGTGGGAGTTTTGACTGAAGGCTTGTCCACATTCCTGGCACAGGTACGGTTTCTCCCCAGTGTGGATTTTCTGGTGCCGTGACAGTTTTGAGTTATATCTGAAGGCTTTCCCACATTCTTTGCATTTGTAGGGCTTCTCATCCGTGTGAATTCTCTGATGCTGGTGAAGGTCTGAATGTTGGTTGAAATATCTGCCACTCTCACCACATTTATTAAATACCTGTTCTCTAGGGAGGCCCTGCTTTGCAATGAGATGTGTGTGGACACCACATCTTCCTTCCAGTTGTCTGGCTATCTCTTCTCTTTCAACAGTGGAAGATGTATGATCCTGGACTGGCAAATCTGTGAAATCGCCATTCTTTGAGTTTGTTTTCTTCCCCATGTCGTACAGCTTCAGCTTCTCTAAGCTGTTCTCAAAGTGAGGGTGCTGGGGAACATCCACCAGCAGTACCTCCATTATCGGTCTGTGTGACTCTGGTCCTTTAAAAGTGCTCAGCTCTGGAGTTTGCCCTCCATTCTCAGTCTTGGTTTTACCACCTAGCATGATAAAAAGAAAACATAATATAACTGAATCACATTGCTGTACACCTGAAACTAACACAACATTGTTAATCAACTATACTCCAATATAAAGTAAA
>NC_041231.1:47644533-47676410 GCF_002837175.3 Physeter macrocephalus | reverse complement strand
CTCCCACTGTAGTGTAT
Source organism: Physeter macrocephalus (assembly GCF_002837175.3). Lineage (NCBI taxonomy): Eukaryota > Metazoa > Chordata > Mammalia > Artiodactyla > Physeteridae > Physeter > Physeter macrocephalus. The sequence continues at coordinate 47,676,393 of NC_041231.1, read as the reverse complement.
CATGGAAAAAAGGGATCTCTCTCTCTCTCTCTCTCACACACACACACACACACACACACACACACACACAGAGAGAGAGAAAGTGAAGGGATGGAAAAAGATATTCCATGCAAAAGGAAACAAAAAGAAAGCTGGAGTAGCAATATTCATACCAGCTAGAGTAGCAATACTCATACCAGACAGAATAGAGTTTAAAACAAAGACTGTAACAAAAAAACAAAGAAGGGCATTACATAAAGATAAAGGTATCAAAGAAAAAAAAAGGAAAAGAAAAAAGAAAACATAACAGTCACCTATTTATGCTAGAAGGAGAAAGGGATTAAGCAGTACTAGCTTGCCCGGGACATATGTACTTTTTGGAGGGAGACACAGCCTCCTGATGGTGCCCTGAAGGAACAGTTAAAAATAGTGGAGGTGGAGAAGGAAAGCAATGCCATTAAGACAACAAAACCAGTGCAGACAGCAGAAACTGTTAATGGAGATGAATGGAAGAAGAAAAATGGGAATGGGGTGGAGAAACTGCTGGAATGGAAGGAATTAAGAAAAGTAGAGGGAGGGAATTCCCTGGTGGTTCAGTAGTTAGGACTCAGCGCTTTCACTGCTGTGGGCCTGGGTTCAATCCCTGGTTGGGGAACTAAGATCCTGCAAAAGCGGCACAGAGCAGCCAAAAAAAAAAGGGAAAGCAGAGGGAACTGAGGTAGAGGAAAGAGATCTCTGACCTACAGCAAAGAGCTGGGTAAGTAGCTCTCATGCCACACAGCGTCCAGAGGGCTGGGAGATGCTGTCCACAGAAGTGGATCTCAAGGCCCTGTAAAGGCAAGAAACTGTCCAAATGCTTTAGAGTATTCTGTAATCTTTAAAGAGATGTGCTCTAGAGCAAGTCTGACTGGGGAAAAAACGGTTTGTAACACTGCCAGTTGTGAGGGGTTCATAAAAGGACCGCAATTTCAAAACCTATGTGCTGTCCCCTGGGAGAGAGTTACCCACGAAAGGACAAAAGACATGGCTAGTCAAGACCCTTCTAGGACTGGAGATGGCAACTGGCGGGCAAGGGGGACCCACACTCTCACTGGTGGCACGACAACAGGGAAGCCATTTTTGCCTTTTCAAGCACCAAAGATATGACAAGTGAAACTTCTAGCTTAGTGTTTCTTGAGTTATTTTGACCATGACTCACTCAGTACACACATGCTTCCACACAAAAACATATACACTCGTACAAAACTGAAACAGAAACAAAAGTTTTGCAGAATGATACCCTTAATAAGAATGATGAACATATGACAGATTTTATACAACTTTGGTCTATTTTATTTAAGCCTAGCACAGTCTAGTCTAATTTTTAAATGCTGAGCACAACTCATTGAGGAATTGCAACCCAGAATTTTTAAAACACAGTTCAAGATTCTCAAGAACAGTGGTCCTCAACGTGTGGTTCCAGGACCATCATTATCTAGGAGCTTGTTAGAAATTCAGATTCTCAGGCCCTACCCCAATCTGCCAAATTAGACTCTCTGGAGGTGGTGTCCAGCAGTCTGTGTTTTAACAAGCCCTGCAACTGATTCTGATGCACACTAGGGTTTGAAACCCAGTGATCTAGAAACTGAAAGAGGCAGTTGGAGGTTGTTTTTTAATGGTTTTAGGCTGCACTGTCTGATTAGGTGGTCACTAGCCACATGTGGCTATCTAAATTTAAATTAATTAAAATGGAACAAAATTAAAAATTCAGTTCCTCAGCTGCATTAGCCATATTTCAGGTGCTCATGTGGCTAATGGCTACCGTATTGGAGAGTGCAGATACGTAACACTTCCATCACTGTAGAAAGCTTTACTGGACAATGCTGGTTTAAAGCTGTTGGAAGGCTAACTAAACAATGTGTAGCTGTGGCAAAGGGAGACACTGACAATTGCAGGTGGGTCCCTGGGAAAGGGTTTCATCAAGGTGACCTGAAGTGCTGGAGTCAACCTAAAGGTACCGATGAAAACAGAGTGTGGGTGAATAATAAAGGGGCATTTGGTTTACAGAGGTTCTGAATAGCATTAGCGATTGAGAGAGTATAAGAACAGGGCCAATTGAATGAGAAAGGCTATACACCAAATATCTGGATGGTTCTTTACATTTACTTCAATTCAATATCTTTCAAAAAAGGAAACCACTCATTCCCAATCATGCTTTTTGCAAACCAACCAATACTTCACATTAATAGAATGAATGAAGAGAATCGTATGATCATCTCAATAGATATAGAAAAAGCATTTCGCAAAATTCAACATCCATACACGATAAAAACTCTTAACAAATTAGGCATAGAAGGAACATATCTCAACATAATAAATGCCATAAATGACATGCCCACAGCTAACATCATATTCAAGGGTGAAACGTTGAAAGCTTTTCCTCTAAGATCAGGAACAAGACAAGGTGCCCACTCTCACAACTCCTATTCAATACGATACTGGAAATCCTAGCTAGAGAAAACAGGCAAGAAAAAGAAATAAAAGGTACCAGAAATGGAAAGGAAGAAATAAAATTGTCTCTATTTGCAGATAACATGATTTTATATATAGAAAATTCTAAAGACTCAACAAAAAACTGTTAGATCTAATCAATGAATTCAGTAAAGTTGCAGGATATAAAATTAACATACAAAAATCTGAATAATTTCTATACACTAACAATGAGTTTTCTGAGAAATAAAGAAATTGATCCCATTTACAACAGCACCAAAAACAATAAAATACTTAGGAACAAATTTAACCAAGGGGGTGAAAGACATCTACTCGGAAAACTACAAGATATTGAGGGAAAAAAATAATCAAAGAAGACACAAATAAATGGAAAGATATCCCGTGTTCATGAACTGGAAGAACTAATATTGTTAAAATGTCAATACTACCAAAAGTCATCTATAGACTCAATGCAATCCCTATCAAGATGCCAATAGCATTTTTTACAGAAGTAGAAAAAACACTCCCCAAAATAAACAGGCTTTCTTCCAAAAGCTAATTTATAACTTAGTGTTCAGGAATTCATAAACATTCTGTTCTCCTGTACAGTTTCACACACACCCATATAAAATATTCTTACAGAAACAAGTTCTTACTATATTCTGTTTATATTCTTAAGTTGACCAACAGAAACCTATTTTCACTACAAAAGGTTTGAAATCCTTTAGTTTTACAAAGAAAAATGACAGAAAATGAAATGTTTGGACTCGTCTTTTCCAGTTTGGGTCTGAAGCTCCAGCAAGGGAACCTTTTTCATGTTAAATCATTAAAAGACCGAAGGAGGCAAAGATGAAGAGGAACATGGTAGGTTCTCCTGCTTACCTGTGCAGACACCTCTCACCTCTCTCCTGATGGGTGTCCAGGGATCCAGGCCCCCTGGTGCTTCCCCTTGCTCCAGCTGGAGTATCAGATCTGGTTTGGGGAACGGAAATGCTGCTGAAGGAGAAAGAAAAGGAACAGGAAGCTGAGGAGAGTCTTCTCTGACCCCTCTCAGCCCACCCTCTGCTTTGCCAGGTGGAAAAAGAAGTGATGTCCTAGGAGATGAAGTGAGGCCAGTGTGGAGAGACTCTGGGGTGTAAGGAGAGCTCAAATTGTTTTGCTCAGGAGGAAGTTTATTCTGGCTCTGAGAACAAAGAAAGTTCCCACTATCATTGGAAGTGTGTATGGGGGGCCCCAGGAGACTCTCACACAGAGGAGATGGGGCCAGAGTCTCCTCCAGGGAATTGAAAGAGTGAAGGAGCAAACATAGAACCTTCTCAGTGCTCTGTGCCCAGAACAAAGCCCCTCCCAGGAGAGTTCCCACAGCGAATGAGGGGAAGTCTTTTTTTGGCCACACCTTGCAGCTTGTGGGAATCTTAGTTCCCCGATCAGAGGCTGAACCCGTGCCCTCGGCAGTAAAAGCGCAGAGTCCTAACCACTGGACCACCAGGGAATTCCCGAGAAGTCTCGTTTAAAACCAAAGTGGCAACTTCCCTGGTCGTTCAGTAGCTAAGACTCCACGCTCCCAATGCAGGGGGCCCGGGTTCAGTCCCTGCTCAGGGAACTATATCCCACATGCTGCAACTAAGAGTTCACATGCTACAACTAAAGATTTCACATGCAACTAAAGATCACGCATGCTGCAACTAAAGATCCTGCATGCCACAACTGAAGATATCGCAGGCCACAACTAAGACCTGGCACAGACAAAGAAATAATAATTAAAAAAAAAAACAAAACAAAGTAAACCCAGATCTTTCTCCAGCAGCTACTCCTACAACTGGGGATTGGGGAGCTCAGCTCATGGAGCATCAATCCTGGTAGTATTTAGAGATCCCAGATCCATTAAGGAGGAAACCAGGAGCCCACAATGGCAAAAGCTGAGTTTTAGGAAGGAAGGAGGACTCACCCAAGGAAGTTACATTTGCATAATTCTCCAGCATCACCTTCCTATACAGGGTCCTCTGCGCAGAGTCCAGGCTGGCCCATTGGTTCTGGGTGAAGTACACGGCCACGTCCTCAAAGCTCACTGATTCCTGAAACAACAGGTTCCTGCTCAAGCCCTGGATGGGGCAGGGAAGGGAGGAATCTCCTGGAGTCCATGGCTCTGAGCCCCAGGGAGGGTGTGTACTGGAAAGAAGAGCCACACAGCACCCGTCAGGCATAGCCCTCAGCCAGCATCCCCATTTTCAATGTGCTTGCCTCTGGGGCCCCACTACTGTCATCCCAAGCACACAGTGCAGCACCTACTGCTGTCTGCCTGGTGATCACAGCAACCCTGGGTCTGGTTCCATGGGCTGGGTCCATCTTTCTGGCATGTTTTCTAAAATGACCACAGCAGGTATCTTTTGCCCAGGCTCCACCCATCCTGAAGCCCCCATCAGGGCCTCCCGCTCAGCTCCTCTCTGGACGGCCCCCTCCATATCTTTTAGTATAGACAGAGGGGCGATTCTTCCTCTTCCCAACATCTTGCCTTATCAGGAAGCTGTTTGTCCTATGAAGGCAATGTCACCTCCTCCTTTCCTAACACATCTGACTCCAGGGACAGAAAGGCAGTCTCCATTCTTCAACATGGACCTGTCCCTGATCACCTAAGCTCTGTCTGACCTGCCAACACTGTCCTCTTCACCAGGTGTGTCTCTTCCTGCCTCCCACTGGGGCCGTTTCCACCCTCCCAAGGGAGAAGCAAAGTCATAGCTTGTTTAGGCCGTTGTGCCTTGTCCCGTGTCAGTTTCTTTCACATCAATTAGCTCAATCCTTAGAACACATCTGTGAAGTAAGAATTATTATTCCCATTTCTAGATGATGGGGGTCAGTGATAGTAAGCACTTTCAAATAGACAAAAGTAAGTCCTCTTTATCTGAGTATTTATTACAAGGTTGAATAAGGAAGCAAAAATTTCAAAATGAACTGACCACTTACATAAATTAGTCCTACTATAATATCTCTCCCTGAATCACACTGTCCCCTATCCCAGTCTGTCATGTCAACAACCATCTCTTTGTGCTTAGTCCCTTATGGGTGGAAGAAATAACCGAAGAAGTATCGGAGGGTTGTAGCCATCATTGTAAAGATTGGTTCAGACAAGAACCATCGCTGGATGCTAAATCTAGGTGGAAATTTTGATGAGGAGCAGGATATGTGCATGCTCTTAAATGTTTCCCAACAGATTTATCAGTTGCAAGGGGAAAATAATAACTATACAGTGAAGAAATTAGATAACACCTTGACCAGGAAATCTAAACATGGCTAGTGTAACTGATGAACTGGATTTCTAATTTTAATTTTAATAGGCACCTGTAGCTAGTGGCTCCCTTACTGAACAGTGGAGAGAACAGACACTTTGCTGATCCTGAATGTAATATTCTGTCTTTACTTCCTTGAGAGTCAACAGCTGAGACCATGGTCCTGACCTTCTTCCTTCACATTATGGCTTCCACCTTCCTCTCCTCTCTAATTATCGATGCGTCCTTTGTTCTTTGTTCTCTGCAACATTCAGCTTCTCAACATCCGGCTCCATCTCTCATCACTCTGCTTTGGTCCTTTGCTAGTACTTCCTCCTTCTCCGTTACTAAATCAACAGCGTTGTAGATTCCTCTATGTGGGAAGCAGATAACAGAGCAGCACAGCATAATGGCTAACAGCACAGACTTTAGAGCTGTGGTTCTCAACGGGGGGTGGGGCGGGGGGAGATATTGTGCTCAACAGGTAATATGTGGCAATGCCTGGAGATGGTTTTAGTTGTCACAACTGTCGGGTGGTGGTGATGCTACTGGCACCTAGTGGGTAAAGGCCAGGGACGGATGTTACTGTGGGGGACACAGGAGGGTCCCCCACAGCAAAGGGTTACCTGGCCCAAAATGTCAACAGTGCTGAGGTTGACAAATCCTGCTCTAGAGCCAGACTCCCTAGGTTCAAATCCCATCCCTATAGCCATTAGCTGTATGAACTTGGATGAGACACTTAACTTTCTGTGCCTCAGTTTCTTCATTTGGAAAACTGGGATAACAGCAGTACCTAGATTATGGGGCTCTTGTAAGGACGGAATGAATTAATATGTGTAAAGCAAACATCACCTGGCACATGATGTTATATAAATCTCAGCACTTATTACAACCACAGATGAGATTAGGGGAACTTCCTAAAAGATTCCAAATAACAAATGTTTCTCATAGAGACTGGAACAAAGGCTGACAGTTATATCTATCTGTATATCTATCTATCTGTCTCACTTCTGAGAGGTCCTAAAAGAGAGCAACTCAGCTGAGAGGTTTGAGTTTTTAGCATCTCTTCTAGCTGGAATGCACATGACAGCTGGAAATCAAGCAGCCACCTTGGATCATGAAGTAACCTTTGGCATGAGAGCCAGTGCTAGGACAGTGTAGCAGAAAGACAGAAAGAACGTGGAGGACTTCCCTGGTGGCGCAGTGGTTAAGAATCCACTTGCCAATGCAGGGGACACGGGTTTGAGCCCTGGTCTGGGAAGATCCCACCTGCAGCAGAGCAACTAAGCCCATGCACCACAACTACTGAGCCTGCGCTCTAGAGCCTGCGAGCCACAACTATTGAGACTACGTGCCACACCTACTGAAGCCCGCTTGCCTAGAGCCCATGCTCCGCAACAAGAGAAGCCACCTCAATGAGAAGCCCGCGCACCACCATGAAGAGTAGTCCCAGCTCGCTGCAACTAGAGAAAGCCCGCACGCAGCAATGAAGACCCAACACAACCAAAAATAAACAATTAATTTTAAAAATGAAAGTAATTTATTAAAAAAAGAAAGGACCTGGATGTGTGATGACAGTGGAGCTGCCACACTAGCCCTAGGCTGCCTCTCCCAGACTTCTTTGCTGTGAGAGAGAAGCTTCTATCTTGTTTAAGTCACTGTCGCTTGGGGTTCTCTTAGTGGAACATAATCCCCCATGACTACTATAGTCCAGGCAAAGCACTTGGAGAGAACAGACTGTCCCCAAAGAAGTTTAAACATTTCCTGACACAGAACTAATGTTGGCTTAAGTGCTGAAACAGAAGTGGATGGTCCAGTGTCCAGAAAAATGAACCAAGTACACATTGCTCTTAAGTTTCTGGGATGGACCTTTCTCATTATGTGATACATCCGTTACATGATATACCCAGCTTTCTCATTACATGATGTAGGACTCTGGAGAAAAATTTACTGAAATTGTCCTGTACCACTAAGAAAACTCTGGAAGGAAAACTTCCTCCAATGCTGCATGAATTTGTGCCAACAATGGATACAGCCTCTTACACAGGTTAAGCTGCAGTCTTTGAAATGGGCTAGAGGCACTGGCTTCAGCTCCAAACTCAGCATTCCTCCAAGAATTCACCTCCTTCATCAATCCACACCCTCCAATGCTCCCTGTTTGGGCTTCATTGTACCCTGACTCTGTGGTCTGCAGAGTAAACTCCTCCTGTGGGCGTGCCTGTTTAATCTTAGGAGGCAGCCTTCCTCTGTGCATTGTCACGCAGACTAGCACTCCCCAAATTTTAACTTGCCCATTAATTCCCCAGATGTTGTACAAATGTAGCTTCTGATTCAGGAGATCTGAGATTCTGCCTTTCTAATGAGCCCCCTAGTGAGACCAAAGCTGCTCATCTGTGTACCGTACTTGCAGTTTGCATTGACGTAGATTCTCAAGTTTCTAGGAGAATTTCTTGGCTGGTGCTCCCCTCTTTCCCAACCTGATCCTCCGAAGTTTATCGTACTTTCCCTCATCAACTCCCCTAACACGCTCCTTTGCCATACTCTTTGATGGATGCAAAGCTAAGCACAGGACTGTCCAAGGCAGGCTACGGGTCCTGTAAAGCGCTTTCATATCTGTTTTGAATACGCAAAGCTGGAAGAAAGCTCAGCTCACCTGGGACCATGTCTGGAGCATGGCTGATGACCCCTGGCTTCGCGCGGTGCCCTCTCTGTTTGGAAAAGCAAGAACCTGCAGAGCTAAGAGGAGAAAGAAACACAATGAGACTGACCCTGTCTTGTTTCCCACACTTGCCACCTCTTCCTCCCTCAGTCTCCTCGCCACTATCCTTGGAAACATACTCTTAGGACACTGTGGATGGCCTCACTGCACCCTCGCTAGGGATTCATTGTGTGCCGCAACTGCTCCTTTGTACACTCTACAAATTTGCCTGGTGAGGATGTAAATTCCTAGAAAGAATCTCTGAAGCAAGAGTCAAGGACTGCAGTGTATTCATGGCTTTTAAGAAAATCCCTGACCCACTGTGAATGCATTACTAAGTAGTCTGCACTGAATGCTTCTACTGATCATGAATGGCAGACTCTAAACAAGCTTCTGGAGAGAAAGTAGGGTAAAAAGGGTCCGTGGACCTCTGCACCGGCTGCAGAAAAAAATGCAAGGGGTGTTCTGACCCCGGGAGGAAAAGGTAAGACGCTCAACGTCCCTGTGGGCGATGCGGACCGGAGACCACATCCACATCTGAACACTCCACCCTGGGAAGCAGGCGACCCCAAACGTCACCTGACCCCACCTTGAGTACCGCGAATCAGAGGAGATCCGGCCGGCTCTTCAAGGCAGGAAGGTCTATCGCGCCTCTCCGGCAGAAGGCTGGGACCAGGCTCGTGGCGCTCCGAGGGCCCCTCCACAGCGAGTGCCAGGCCCTGACGCCCGAGCTCCGGATGCGGAGGGCTGGGCCACTGGGGAACAGGGTCGCGGAATCCCCAGCCCCTCCCTGAGTGCCGACAGCCCAGCCGAACAGAGACAAGGCGGAAGCGCTCCCGGCCGGCGCCCTGGGCGCCTCTCTAGGAAGCCGGGAGGCTGGCCCTTCTCCATGGTTCCCCCAAGCCAGACCCCAGACTACTGCTCCCGCACCGGCTCTTCCCTATGGCTGCTCACCCCAAGTTGACGATCACTTCCTCAAGGAGAGTTACCACGTTATACTTCTTGTGATGCTTCGAGTTCTGGCGCTAAGGTTTGCTAGCAGCAACTTAACCTAATGAATGTAAAGCCCCATTCTCCCGCTTAGTGGCTGATGGCCTGGACTGTGACCTAAAATCATGAAGTCAGGGGTCTGACTATCCTGGTTCAAATCCTGTCTCCACCATTTATTCACTGTATGGCCTTGTGCGAATTGCTAACCTTTTCCTCAGTTTTTCCGTTGAGAATGGTAATAGTTTCAAACTCATAAATTCAATGGATTAACTGACTCAGTCAATTCATGCAAAGCACTTATCAACTTCTGGTTTTAAACTATCACACAGATATAGGCTGTAATACTGTGATTTAAGAAATACATATTTGGGGAATTCCCTGGTGGTCCAGTGGTTAAGACTCCCCGCTTCCACTGCAGGGGGCGCAGGTTCATCCTTGTTTGGGGAACTAAGATATCGCATGCCACGCGGCCAAAAAATTTAAAAATTAAACAGGGCTTCCCTGGTGGCGCAGTGGTTGAGAGTCCGCCTGCCAATGCAGGGGACGCGGGTTCGTGCCCCGGTCTGGGAGGATCCCACATGCCGCCGAGCGGCTGGGCCCGTGAGCCATGGACGCTGAGCATGCGCGTCCGGAGACTGTGCCCCACAGCGGGAGAGACCACAACGGTGAGAGGCCCGCGTACCAAAAAAAAAAAAAAAAAATTAAACAAATTAAAAAAAAAATACACGTTTGGTCTTCACTTCTTTCTGACACAATTAGTTTCTAAAATCCTTGGAGTCTCCGGAGTAGTGAGACTGCCTTTGTGTTTTCTGATAAGTCAACAGCTGGGGGCTCCTAACTTCGGGGGTGACAGTTGCGGGGGCCTGGTCACCAGAGGAATCCACCAGGGGATTGGGACCACGTGGCTTGAATGCTAACCCCCACCGCCTGGAGCAGAGAGGGGTTGGAGATCCCGCTAATCACCAATGGCCAATGATTTAACAAACGTGCGTACCTAATGAACATCCATAAAACCTCTCAAGGAATGGGGGGCTCAGAGAGCTTCTAGGATGAATACATGAAGGTGCTGACAGGGTGGTAAGCTAGTGAGGGCACGGAAGCTGTATGCCCCTTCCCCCCACACCTTGACCCATGCACTTCCACTTGGCTGTTCCCTAGTTTTATCTTTTGTGACAAACTGGTAACAAAGTATTTCCCAGTTCTGCAATGAGCCTTAGCTCTAATAAACTGTTAAACCTAAGGAAGGAGTCAAGGGAACTCCAATTTTCAGCTGCACAGTGAGAAGTACAGGAGGCCTGGGACTTGCAATTGACGTCTGAAGTCGGGGCAGACCCCTTAACCTGAGGCTCACCTGGGTAGTTAAGGGTCAGAATTTAACTGAAGTGTGGAGAGTTATAGGAATGGTGTGGGGGAAAAAAAACAAAAAAAAACAAACATTCGCTATCAGATGTGCTGTAAAAACTCATAAGCACACAATAAAAATACTTTGACAAGTAAGCATTCAAAAGTTTATTACTCATGAACGTGACCTGGAATACTAGAGAATGCAGTTCATGAAACTTAAAAAAAAAAAAAAAAAACTTAATCCAAGAAGAAAATGTGGGACAGAAGCACCAGTGGTAAACCAAGATACTAGTAGAAGACATCACTTATTTACATTAATACCAAGACTACCAAATGGCATCACCACTGCCACTTTGTTTTGGACTCTTGTCAAGGTAAGGAATACTGCCAAGCTTGACACCATCTGACCTTCCCACACTTGTTCCCTCGTTTCATTCAGTTCAACAGCACACGATCTGAATCTCAGGTTTCACTCCATTTAAAAACACCCTATTCGGGCTTCCCTGGTGGCACAGTGGTTGAGAGTCCGCCTGCTGATGCAGGGGACACAGGTCGGGGAAGATCCCACATGCTGCAGAGCGGCTAGGCCCGTGAGCCATGGCTGCTGAGCCTGCACATCTGGAGCCTGTGCTCCGCAACGGGAGAGGCCACAACAGTGAGTGAGAGGCCCACGTCCCACAAAAAAAAATAATAATAAAATAAATTAAAAAATAAAAACACCCTACAGCTTCCTACACCCCACTGCCCAACACAGACTCAACAACTGGCTTCCGGGTCCAGTGGTCTCTGGCCAGTCCTCTATATTCCTGAGGTTCATACCACCCTTCCCCTTACACCATCTTTCTTTTGGGTGGAAGCTTAAGATTCCACTTTAGACAACCCCCTCAGACAAGGACATATAACCCAAAATTGCCTGTATTTCCTCTATCACAGAAACTATTACACTGTATCACCTGCCTATTAATACCACCAAGCAAAAATGAGCTGTCCTTGTCCCAGTGAGGCTCAGAAGCCAGCTTTTGATTAGAAATGATTGGGAACCAGAAACTTTAAGGAACCAATGTATAATGTATTTGTTTTCCTAGTTTATTTTTGTAAGAAAATTTACTAAACTCGAGCATCAAAAGCAGCTGGGATTTTACTTATTTATGGGAAATATATTTGTACAAGGAAAAAAAAATTAACCCAGTGGTCTAATTATCATGATTTCCCATGAGAACATTACTTATGACTTTGTGTGATGACTTTGAGTCTGGGCAGAGTGGGACTAAGGAACTGATTCTCCAATGACAACATTAACAACTCTACCATCAATCTGCCTCCTAATCCCGGCCCCAGTAACAGACTTTAATCCATACATTAAACAGATTTGCCAGCATGTCAAAAAGAACCTTTATTCTGTTTATAACAGCCTCTTATGCTCTCATGCTTTCTTGCCAGATGCCTTTGGAGCAGGTGCTTTCTGGGCTGGAGCTTTCTGACCCTTCTGAGCCTTTGGAGGAGGTGCTGCCTTCTGGCCTGCAGCTTTCTGGGCAGGAGCCTTCTGGGCTGGAGCCTTCTTACCCGTAGCAGTCATCTTTTTTGCTGGAACCTTTGCAGCAGCTGCCGTAGCTGCCCCCTTAGCAGCAAGTGCTTTCTTGGGAGAAGCCTTCAGGAGAGCTGCCTTTTGAAGTTTCTTAACTTCAAGCTTGATTAGTCTGTTCCTCTGAAAAATTTCAATAGAAATGTTAATCATATATGCATACAAAACACATGTCCATCTTATTATATGTATGGAATATGTATGTATAGAAGACAACCCTTATGATGTCTAAGACTCCTATGAAGTCAACTTTGGTCTATAAGCTTAGGCAAGCAAAATTAACCAGACAAACAAGTTTAGGATTGGAATACAACAATCCTGAATTAATTAAAAACTTACCATTTTCCTTGCCTTCATGACTTTATAACGATCAAAATCTGTCATCTTGGCTTTCTGTTAAACAAAAAACAACAATCCCTGTCATACCACCTTCTAATAATCCCCAGAAAAGGTCCAAATTCAAATTGACTCTAAATCATTACCTTTTCTCTGGCTTCAATCTTCTTGGCCCACCTTGTGGCTGCCCACTTTGCATTGATATCTGCCTTCTCCCAGGCTTTTCGGACATACTTCTGACGGGCACTAGAAAGAGCCAAGACCATAGATTAAGAAATCATCTTTGGGACATTCCTGGTGGCCCAGGTTCGATTCCTACTCAGGGAACTAGATCCAACACGCATGCCGCAGCTAACACCCGCTGTAGCCAAAAAATAAACAAACAGATAGACATCATCTCTGAAGCCACACAGATCCAAGGACAGCTTTTCATCCTCTGAAAAAGCACAATTTATACCCCTCAAATTAAAAAAGCATAAGGAAAATGCCAAAAGAACCCTTCTCATTTTTTCTACTTCCAGCTCTAGTTGTCTCCATAGAAAACACACCACCGGGCACAATGTGTCAATATCTTTTACTTGTTTGAACGGTGTTCACTAAGCCAGGATCTTATAATCTCAAACACACAACTTTAATAAAAATATGCAAGCCATTCCACTTTCTGGGTTTAAAAATCACCTGATCATGTATATAATACCACTCAAATAGTGGGTGTGTAGAAAGCGTTTTCCTTTTCATAAAGAATAATGTAAAGTAAACCCTTATGCCTTATGCTTTTATTTTGTACAATAACGCTTATAAAGATTTGCGTCCAAACACCATAAAATGGAATTATAATCATTTTGAAATTCCTTTCAAATATCAAAACTCTGTTTGCTTAGAAAATAAACTAGTAATATGTCACAGCACATGTTTCATTGCAAACAACTGTCACTTCACAGCAACACACCATAGTGTTTAACTTCTATAAGCTAAATCATGTCAAGAATCACAGAATGACTGCCTTAATCCCTTATAAACAACTGGGAACAGAACCTCTTTGTGGCTGTCATAAGGAGAAAATGTATATTAAATACTTAATAGCCCACACATACAAAAGGCTCAACTAATGATAGAGTTGCAGGAGACAATTGGTAGTTTTGTTCTGAAGCTAAAATGGACTAACATATGTTGGGCGAACCACATATATAGGGAGGCTTTTGTTGTGTAAAACCTGAAAGAAAGGGGAACAAGAGAAAAAGGATGGGAAATCTGGATAAAGGGAAAGCCAGAGAACTACCGGACCGCAGGGCATTTTAGAAGTAAATAATGCCTGTCCACTTCTACGATGTAAATCCCTCTTCTAAACTGCTCTCACTTTCACACTACTTACTATGCTCTCAAGAGAAAAACAACAAAATAGCAAAAACATTTTAAAATTAAACTAAGCAAACTTTTGCTAGCATTAACAAAACTAAGGGAGGGGTGACAGTGGGTGGATAGTTACCTGTGTGGGAACTTGAGGATGAAGTCAGTGAGCTGCATGCATTTGAAAGGCATAGCCTGTCTCCTTACTTGAGTGCAAGGTCCATCCACCAGAGCCTAGAAGACATAAAATCAAGGATCTCAGTGTAAAAAGGTAACAGCATTCAAAATGCAGATATTCTATATGTTAGACCTTTCAGAATCATCAAATCCTTATATTTAAATGCTTTTTTTAAAGGTTAAAAAGACTTAGCAACAGTAGCACAGCATAAAACCCAACTACATATAATTTAAAATCTTTAACCCTTGCATTCCCAACAAATAACTTTATGATTATTCACGGCCTTTGGTCAATCCCTCAGTTGTGGTGCTCTAATAGTGACAATAGCAAATTACGGCTTTCTGTGTGCCTGGCTTCGTTCTAAACCTGCTTTAAACATAATAACTGATTTAAACCTCACCTATGCTTTAGCCCATAATTAGTTAAAAACTCTGCTTAGCTGAAGAAGCGCAAGTATTATTCAAACCCAGCAGTACCCACCAATTCAAGTCTGTACTCCTAATCCCTATCTACGCTGGCTGTTTCCTAAAATAAAGCTACCACCCGTAGTACTCCTATCCTAAGATGGCTGTTGGGACAATTACCATTATCATCTACACTGCATACCATCCACTGCCATGTGAAGGTGTGACACTCTTCCTTTGCACTTACCCTGTTCTGATCAATAACATCTACAATCGCGACCAGCCTCCCGGCATGAGGCCCAAAGGAGACGTAGGCCACCCGGCCAACCTCCACGAAGCGCCTGAACACCTAAAATTGAGAGGTGGGGAGAGAAAATGATTAAACATACTCCCTAGTTTGCAAGGTTTTGCAGCTTAAAGGTAGTGTGGTTAAAAACAGGGAAAAAGAATGTTGAGGGTAACACGCCCAGGTGCACATGGAACAACCCAGATAGACGAAATCCAGAGGCGGCGGCAAAAGCCAAGTTCCCGCTGGCCTCCAGGCCTACGGGGCCTGCACGGCCGGATCACCAGCTCCATCCCGGCTTGGCCCCAGCGGCCCGGCCAAGCGACTGGCCACCCCAGCGGTCCGGCGCAGGCGGCCGAAGCGCGCACGCGTGGCCAAAGCAGCGCCAGGCCTACCGGGCCCCACACGCGCTCGTCGGGCGCGCATCCGGAAAGCTCCCAACTCCATGTCCTGCCCACCCGAGGACCCTCACCGCGCGCTACCTAAGACCCACTGGGCGCCATTCCGCCCCTCCAGTCCCCAACCCAAGCAGAGATGGAACGGCATGGCAGGTAGACCCGGAGCCCACTTCTAGAATACTCACCATATTGGCGGCGTTCGGCGAAAAGGAAGAAAGCCCACCCCACTGTGCGCATGTGTAGAAGGCCGCCCCGCCCCTGCGATGAACGAGACGCCGACGTGGGCACCGATTGGTTGGGACGTTCGCCCGTACGCGCACGCATGCTCACTGGGAAAACAAGCCGGAGCTCGCCGGAGCGTGCGGAAGCTGCGCTCCTTTTCCCGGAATGGAATCGCTGGATTGGCTTAGTTGATACCGCGGGTAATTTGTAGGAAGGTTGTCTCTTAAGACTTAAGGGTGAAGGCACAGAAGCTGTGCTTTCCGTTTTGACTCTGTCCTCATTCCTTTCGACTTCCTATTTTAACGTTTTTCCATCTTTCCTTCCGCTACTCAGGACGTTCTCTCCCGTTTTTTGTCTAAATGTTACTGATGGCTTAATACTAGATTTTTTTTTCTGTAAGTGACTCCAGTAATTTTATTAACCTTTCATCTTAAAATAATTCAGACTTTACAGAAAAGTTACAAAACTGGTACAAATAATTCACATAAACGTTTCACTTAGAGTCCCCAAGTGGTAACATTTTACCATTGCTTTATCTTTTAATCTTTTTTTTTTGAACCATTTGAGAGGAAATTGCAGACATGATGTTCCTTTATCTCTACACACTTAAATGTGATATTTCCTAAAAACAAGGACATTATTCTACATAATCAGTTCACTGGTCGAACTCATGAAATTAATAATAACATAGTCTTTTTTTTTTTTTTTGGCCCCGGCACAGCTTGCGGGATCTTATTCCACGACCAGTGATCGAACCTGGCCCGGCAGTGAAATCCCAGAATCCTCACCAGCCAGGGAATTCCTACATAGTCTATTATTTAATCTGCACTCCTTATTCAAATATTATCAGTTGTTCCATTTATGTCATTTCCAGCAAATGAAAAAAAATCTTCCTGGTCTATGATCTCATGAAGGGTTACAATTTGTATTTAGTTATCACGTCTAGTCTTTTAAAATCTGTAGTAAACCTTTTCTTGTCTTTCATAGTACTGACATTTAAAAATACAGGCTAGTTGTTTTGTAGACGGTCTCTTAAAGTAGATTTGTTGTAGTTTTCTTCATGATTAGATTCAGATTATGCATTTTTTGGTAGAAATGCCGTGCCCTTGATGCATCACATCTGAACACTCGCAGGATATATCTTTGTCCCAATATGGCAACGTTAATTTTCATCCTTAAGGTGTTGATAATTGTGCTGACAATTCCCAAATGTATTTCAGGCCTTTCCTCTAAGCTCTCTGCCAGTGTATATTCCCAGGACTGTTCTAGCAGCTTCTAAGTGACCTGCCCTCTCCATTGCTCCCTTTACTCTGTTCTCTGCTCACCAGTCAGAGGTATCTTTTTAAAAAATAAATCGGATCACATCACTTTCTTTTTAAAGTACTACAGGGAATTCCCTGGTGGTCCAGTGGTTAGGGCTCCACGCTTCCACTGCAGGGGGAACAGGTTTGATCCCTGGTGGGGGAACTAAGATCCTGCAAGCCGCGCTGCACAGCCAAAACAAAGAGAGAAAATGAAAAGACAACCCACAGAATAGGAGAAAATATTTGCACATCAAATATCTGATAAGGGACTTGTGTCCAGAAGATGTATAAATAAATAAATACATAAATACATAAAATAAAATACTTTAGTGGCTTTCTACAGTATTTAGAATAAAATCTAAACTCCTTACTCTGGGCTACAAGGCCCTACATCATGTGTTCCTATATCCAAACACATCTTATGCCATCCCTCCTTCACCATTGTGCTTCTTCAGCCACACTGATCTTGACCAGGCCACCAAGAACTGTCTTGTGCTGTGACTTTTGTACATGGTGTCTCCCCTGCCAGGAATGCCCTTCCCTCTTCATACTCATTGAATATCAGTAGCAACTTATGTCTTGTATTTTTTTCTAGATACCTCTTCTGAGACTTAACCTGACTACCGCATAAAAAAATTGCAGTTGTTCTACTGCTTCCTTTTCTAGCTCAGGTTTTTGTTTTCCTTAGAGCTATTACCATAATGGCAATTGTTCGACTGATTTTTCCACTCACTTAGGTTGTAGTTTTGTGCCAATTGACATAAGTTCCATGAAAGCAGAACCTTGAAATCTTTTCTTGGTACAGTACCTGAATAGGGAGGGGCTCAGTAATTGGGTAGTCTTTAGCCCTTGGTATCCTGCTTTATAATTTATAAAGCAGAAGGCATGAATAAAAATATTCATAGCAGCAATTTCTTGGTAACAGCCCCAAACTAGAAACTACCCAAAGGCCATAAACAAGAGAACGGATAAATTGTGGAAGTTTGCAGTGATGGAGTCAACAGCAACTACATGGGAACAGCATGGATGAATTTATACCCAACACTGGGAAAAATAAAACAGACAGAGTATATACTCTGTGATTTCATTTCTAGAAAATTCAAAACAGGCAAACTAATATATATTAGAAGTAGTCACTTTTACCCCTGGTGCAGTCAGCAATGGCTGGAGGGGGAAGGGGGGTTTCTGAGCTGCTGGAGAGTTTCTTCGTCTGGGTGTTAGTTACACGAGTGTGTTCAGCTTGTGAACTTTCAAATCTCTACCTTTATGATTTGTGCATTTGTTTCCCCCAAATGTGTTTCCTGGCTGTACAACCAGAGAATCTTGATTTGCAGGTCTGCAGAGGGGCAAGAATCTGCATTTAATAAACAAGCTCCCCAAGTGGTTCACTGAATACACTTTGGGAAAGACTGGGATTCTTCAGTTACAGAATTATTTTTCTAGAGTTCACTAAATGGTTATGTTACACTGGTTTAAAGTCCTCCAAAAGTCCATTTTTATCACCTAGTCTACAGAATAAAGTCCAAACTCCTTAGCCATTCAAGGCCCTCCATAATCTCACCCCAACCCCTTCCTAGCTTCTTCTCTCTGGCCATTCTGCGCCCCTCACCCCTAATCCCGCTATAGCTACGTTTCGTGGCTTTTCATGCAGTCAGCCCCCCCTCTTCCTAGAATGTGCTCCCCATCTTTCTCTCTGAAAAATGACAGTGCATCCTTGAAGAAGCATTTTTTTTTTAAAAGGAAACCAGGATTTTCTTTTCTTTTAAAATTTATTTTGTTTTTGGCTGCATTAGGTCTTTGTTGCTGCACACAGGCTATCTCTAGTTGTGGTGAGCGGGGATACTCTTCGTTGCGGTGCACGGGCTTCTCATTGGGTGACTTCTCTTTGTTGCGGAGCACAGGCTATAGGCGCGCGGGCTTCAGTAGTTGTGGCACGCGGGTTCAGTAGTTGTGGCTCTCGGGCTCTAGAGCACAGGCTCAGTAGTTGTGGCGCATGGGCTTAGTTGCTCTGCGGCATGTGGGATTTTCCTGGACCAGGGCTTGAACTCATGTCCCCTGCACTGGCAGGCCGATTCTTAACCACTGCGCCACCCGGGAAGCCCATCCTTGAAGAAGCTTTTTTTTTTTTTTTTTTTTTTAAAAAAAAAGGGCTTCCAGTGCAGGGCACACGGGTTCGAGCCCTGGTCCGGGAAGATCCCACATGCCGCGGAGCAACTAAGCCCATATGCTACAACTGAGCCTGCGCTCTAGAGCCCGTGAGCCACAACTACTGAAGCCCACGTCCCTAGAGACCGTGCTCCACAATAAGAGAAGCCACCGCGATGAGAAGCCCGCGCACCGCAACAAAGAGTAGCCCCCCGCTCGTCGCAACTAGAGAAAGCCCTCACACAGCCACAAAGACCCAACGTAGCCAAAAATAAAAATAAATAAAAATTTAAAAATATATTTATTTATTTGGCTGCACCAGGTCTCAGTTGCGGCACGCGGGACCCTCGTTGCTGCATGCAGGATCTTTAGTTGCAGCATGCTAACTCTTAGTTGCAGCATGTGGGATCTAGATTCCTGACCAGGGATGGAACCCAGGCCCCCTGCATTGGGATTGCGGAGTTTTAGCCGCTGGACCACCAGGGAAGTCTCTGAAGAAGCATCTTAAGACACCTTTCAAAGCAGCACCAGGCGGTTTTCAGAGTGCTTCAAAGCTCCATTATAATGGCAAGATAATTCTCCAAGCAAGCCTTCTTTACCTCGCTACATCGCCGGCGTCCAGTAATAAGCAAGAGTATCTTAAGCATCTATAGGGTTCAAACCCTAGGGAGCTAGACAAAGCACACGCCCAGGTCTGGTTGGCCGGCTACGCCCCTTCCAGGACACCCAACCGGCTCGTCCAATCACCGGGAGGAAGGGCAAGTAGGGGACGACGCCAGGATCCAAGATGGCGTCCTGGCCCCATCCGGTATTTTGCGGGGCCTCTCCCTGCGGATCCACGCCCCTGCCGTACGCCGTCCCTACGCGTCCAATCACTGAGAGGAAAGGCGGGTCAAGGTACGTACCCGCTACAGACTTGGCGACCGCGGAACGCTCTAGAGCTCAGGTCTTTCGTCAGCTGTTGGCGTGAGCTGTGTTGGAAATTGTTCCCCTGAAGCCGCGCGCCACAGCGCCTGTCTGTGGCAAGAAGTGGATGTGAAGGGCAGGGCGGACGTCCTGCTTCGGTTTTCAGCGTTGAGGCTCCGAGCAGAGGGGTAGCGCTGATGTCGGCTCCAGGCCGGGCGATGCGGGGGAGGGCAGCAGCTCGCCCCCTTCCCCGCTGTTTCCAGAAGCCCTGCGGGTGTCAGCGTGGCCGGAGCTGTCCACCTGTACACGCTGGACCCCAGTATACCTGTCAGCTTCAGCTGAGTAGATGTATCTCGGTTTTTTTTTTTTTTCCCTTCAGTCATGAGGGATGGAGGCTTCAGTTTAGCAGACAAACTGTTTGTCTGGGGCCCAAAAGAGAAAAAAAATCTAAGCCTGTTCAAGAAGTGAAGCAAAAGCTACGCAGCACCCTGACATCTTTGTTCCTGTAACCTTTCTGAGTTATGAACCAATCCCGGTTATGGTGGAACTGGCATGGCCGTCATATGTATGCCTACCTGGCATGATATATATTTAGGAATGAAAAATGCACGTTACATCTGTGAAGTGAAGAAACTGCACAACCTAAAAGTTGAGAATTATTTTTTATTTGGTGGCTCTTCTGAGGACCTAAGCCAGGAAGACAGCCTCTCAGATCGCTTTGGGGGACTGCTCCAAAGAGGCAAGGGAGGAGCCAGGATATATACGAGTTTTGCAACAAAAACCAGGTAGTGGAACATCAAAAGATTACTGTTAATAAAACCAAAAACAACTATACCCCAATTGAAAACAAAAAACCAGACATCTCAAGTTAATGAATTTAGGGCGTTTCTGTGTATGGAAAGTTGCAAGAGTCTGGGCTCATTGAAATTATTCCTTTGATATGCACCTTAGCTATCTAGGACCAATATACTGTTCTTTTTTCCATCCTGAATCCCCTCAGAGTGCACAGTTGGGGTGGCTTTAGTGGTTGATGGGTTGATGGCCGCAATAGCCTTTGTTTACTGATATGTCAGGCAACATTTTTCGTTCACACATCTATTTTCAAAATTTTCATCTTAGGAGCTTGGAAGCTGAACGTGACAGGGTCCAAGCCCAATCAACCTAAGGCCACTAAGGAGAGGGTTATAGGATTGTGGGGAGATGTGAAGTTTAGATGAAATTTAAATGAAACGCTGTTTTGATAGACTCAAAGGAAAGCAGGACTTTCTGAAGTGGTCAACATCAGCCCTAGACAGCAAAATGAACCCATGGTCCTGTTTCTTTGAAAATGTTGTCCAGAAACCCCTTTTCTGAAGCTTTGCCCCTGGGTTGTAAATTGAAACTCTTTCATTCTTACTGATAAAATGTAAAACATCAAAGTTTCTGAGAATCTTTGATTTTAGAGAACAAAGTTTCTCAATGAGTAAGAAATCAGTAGTCACTCAAAGAAGAGGGTTATGACCCTTCATAGATGTAGCATCCATTGGCAGAAATATTGTTTCTTGTTAACTTTACAGTTGTCTTTATTTGTATTTGTTTTTCCTGCCCAGTGACTAGCCATGCAGGTTTTACTTTCTCAGAGCTAACTTTAAAAAAAATATATTTATTTATTTATTTATTTTGGCTGTGCCAGATATTAGTTGCATCATGGGGAGTTAGTTGCATCTTGCAGGATCTAGTTCCCCCACTAGGGGTTGAACCTAGGCCTCCTGCGTTGGGAGCGCAGAGTCTTACCCACTGGACCACCAGGGAAGTCCCCAGAGCTAATTTTTGCTTAACAAATGTTGACGATATAGCAGGAAGGTACCCTGAGGGTTTCATCAATGGGGAAATTTTAGATCTTTTCTATTGCAAAGCAGGAGGTAAACTCACCACAGGTGATGACATAAACTTGGATGAGCAAGATGTCCATCATGAGGAGGACACTGGCCTATTAAATCACAGGAACCTGAGTGAGATCAAATGAAGCTTACTTAGCAAGCCAGTGGTTGCTCACTTCCAACTTCAAGTTCCCAAAGAGGCTGATGGACCCTGAAATGGGTCAGGACTCTTGGGATGCAGTGCCCAGTTTCTTTCAGTAGTGCAAGTTTGTCTAATACTCCAAATGCCTGGATGGGGTATTTTGTGGTTTGTCTTTTCTGCTTAACAACCAAGGAGTTAGTGTTGGTTTATGTGCCAATACAGATTGGTCCAGTGTCAAGAAAATATTTGAGGAAATATGGTGATAGAACAAGGGGATTAGCAGATGCTAACTATTATACATAGAATGGATAAGCAACAAGGTCCTATTGTATAGCACAGGGAACTATCACTTTGCTGTACAGCAGAAGTTAACACTGTAAATCAACTATACTTCAATAAAATAAATTTAAAAAAATACTTGGGAAACAGATCTAAGGAACATGATGAGGCCACAGCAAAGTTGGTGGCTTTTGTTGCCTTTGAGTATTAGAAGCTGTTGACAAACAGTTGTCATGCTCTAAAATAGATCATTAAACTCCTCATTTTCTGTGGAACACAGAATATTCTGTTGCATAGAAGGCTCACTAACACCAAGGTTATATATGCGTTCTCACATTATATTACAGAACTGGACCCAGTTTTGAAAGAGAAAATTAGCTACGTACCACATGGTGCTTGAAATAGCTGAACAAATGCAGAATGAACTGATAAGCTAACAGGCCTCCAAACCCAGAACAAGTTCCCGGAGCCGGTAAAAGCAGCCGAATTCTTGAGTGTGATCATAGATGGGAACACTGGTATCTCTTCCAAAGAAAATCTCTCCCTCTTTGTGTGCCGTTTTCACCAGAGTGAAGAAGGTAAGTGGAGTTTTGTTTAATATCTGATTGATTTTGTAGAGGCTGTTGACATGACTGAGAATCTCCCGACAGAATGCTTCTTGCGGAGAATAGCAGTCTGCGGTTTACCAAAGGAATTACTGCAGGGTTTCTGTGATCTGAGGGTGATGCCATGAATGGCCAGCTGGAAGGGTTTGTTCTTGGCTTCTAAGATGCAGGAGCTGGACTCAGCTATTATTTGGTCCTGTGCAGTGGAGTCAGTCACCAAACTTCTAGACACTGTGGGCAGAGTCATGGTACGCTAAAGGCATTCTCAGAGCACTTCACAGCTCAGATGGGTTCGCTGCAGGCATTCCTGAATGAATGGGGTGAACGCTGGGAGGAGGAAGAGGAGTGGGATGTTGTGATTTATAAGGAAAATATATATTTGGTCATCCAGATGGCCAGAACCCTTGGAATTTCCTAAATGTTCAGAGTGATAAAGGTGTCTCTTGTTGTGTTAATGAGGTGCCTTTTAGAAGTAGGATGGGTGTGGGTTGCCAGGAGAACCACCTGTGATTAGAGGGTTGGAACTTTCAGTCCCACCCCCTGATTTTCAGGAAGAGGGTAGAGGAGCCTGAGATTAACTCAGTTGCCATTGGCCAATGATTTAGTCAATCGTAGGTATGTAATGAAGCCTCTATAAAAACCCGAAAGGACAGCTTTTGGTCCCATTTTTGGAGAGCTTCCACCTGGAGAGCGACAGTGTTTCCTCATGCTCACATGAGGGCCCCATGCTCTAAGAGGCCAGAAGTGCCTTTGTTCGGTACCTTGCCGTATGTCTTTTCATCTGGCTGTTAATTTGTATCCTTTAATATCCTTTTATAATAAATCAGTAATCTGGTGAGTACATGGGTTTTCCTGAGTTCTGTGAGTCGTTCTAGCAGATCATTTGGACCCGAGGAGGATGTCCTGGGAACCTCTGATTTGTAACCAGTTGGTCAGAAGCACAGGTAAGGACCTGGGCTTGCGACTGGCATCTGAAGTGAAGGGTGGTCTTGTGAGACTGAGCCCTTTACCTGGGTAGCTAGTGTCAGAACTGAGTTGATTTCTCAGACACCTGCTGGTGTCTAAGAATTCCTTGTTGGTGTGGGGAAGCCTCCACACACACACAGATGTTGGAATTGATTCTGGGAACCCTTTTCAAGGAGGAACAGAGTAGTATCAGAGAAAATACCAGGTGGACAGCATCTCAGTGTCTGTGTCTTTTCAAGGCTAAGTGTACAATCATCCTCAAAGTTTTTCAGAAAATAGGCACGCACAAGGGTGCTGAAAGACCTTTTTTTTTTATTCCATCACCAAGTTTGACTTTCTAGTGATGATGGTGTGTTGAATAAACCCTTTCACATACCAGCTCCTTGCCTCAGGACATGCAGCAGGCTGATACTGACCTCATTCACTTGTTTAATGAAGCCACCTTGTAATCCAGAGGTTCCTGAAAATGAAGGACAGTGAGACCCAGGCTTGATGTCCTTGTACAATGAAGTAAAGCATGGAAATAGAAGAATCTCCTCCTACTCTGCCCATGTTGTGTGGCCAAAAATTTCCGCACAATGTCTTCACAGCCACGGGCCTCCAGGAGAGCCCCAGAAAGGCCTTGTTTGTTCCCCTTCTGAACCATGTCATTTTTGAAGTGCAGGAACAGCAGAGTTCTTGCTGTGATTAATTGCTTAGTCCCTCATTCCAAGCAATCTGTGTTTGCTGGAGAATGGTGAGGCTGAGGTGTCACTGTATGAGGCTTTCAAGGGAGATATACTCCCTACATGGCCAGGTGTAGAGCACAGCTTCAGAGGTAGATGGCTGGGTAGATGGATGTTCCCAGGCAAGAACAGCCAAATAATAGCCTTGCTGCACTGTAACACTTGAACCTCATCTCCTTCCCCAGCATTAATGCAGCCCTCTCCATTCTGGCCACTCTTTTGGCCACTATACCTGTCCATGTCCTGCCTGGAGGGTGGAGAGTATCAGAATCTGAAAGAAGCACTCTGGAAGGAAGCAAGAGCTTGCCTGGGCTGCCCCTGACATGTATTCCTCAGGACAGCTGATATGCATGAGGTCTTGGATGACTTTGACCCATATTCACACTGACCGTGGTTGGAATGTTTTCTGAGTTGCTGAATATATGGGTACTTGGAACTTGCCCCAGGGCAAATGTGTCTGCTGAACATGTTTTTGGGATTTGCTGTCTGTTTTATAAGATTGTTTTAGGGAATTCCCTGGTGATCCAGTGGTTAGGACTCCATGCTTTCACTGCTGTGGCCCGGGTTCAATCCCTGGTCGGGGAACTAAGATCCCACAAGCTGCGCAGTGCGGTAAAAAAAAAAACGTTTTAAAAAGGCTTTCCAGTAAATGGAGTTTGTACTTGTACTAGGGGGAGTAGTTTTACCAAGGAAATGGCAATTCCTCGGTTCTTGTCCTCCCGAAGAAAAGAATGCAATCGAGAGACGTAGAGCAGTTTTTAAGCAGCAAGAGTTTTATTAAGCAAAATGAAAGTATGTTCCCGGGAAAGGAGAGCAGGCTGTCTGGAAACCAGAAGCAGCCTCGCAATGGGAATAGGGTTGGGTTTTTTAGGGTGGTGGTCCCTCCGTGTGTCCTGTGTTATTTGACAAGTTGATTCACTGACAGCTTTAGCTTATATAAGTTTTCTCCTGTGCTCAGGCGCTTACCCAAGTGAAACCCACGGGGTTGGGGGTGTGTGCAAAACTGTAATGTTAATTTATTACAAGTATGGCATCATGAACCCCAGGTTACTTTGTGCTACTTTTTAGTTTTTGGTGCACCTGTGCCAACCTGTGCTGCTGGTTTGTTTTGTTGTGTTTTTTTTTTTTTTTTTTTGCGGTACGCGGGCCTCTCACTGTTGTGGCCTCTCCCGTTGCGGAGCACAGGCTCGGGACGCGCAGGCTCAGCGGCCATGGCTCACGGGCCCAGCCGCTCTGCGGCATGTGGGATCTTCCCGGACCAGGGCACGAACCCGTGTCCCCTGCATCGGCAGGCGGATTCTCAACCACTGCGCTAGCAGGGAAGCCCTGGTTTTATCTTGCTTGATCCTGATGAGGCTGGAAACTTAGTGGTCCTGACCACAAAACGGAGGATCTCTGGGTGTGTTCTGATCACCAGTGTCCAGGTGGGGGGAGGGAACGATGACCCTGTCCAGGACGGGGTGGGGACTTGCTCATGTCTGACTAACTACTTAACGGTAGATCCTGCAAACCTTTAGTGCAGTTAGGTTGAGAGACAATAGCATAAGAGGCAGGCAGGGATGTTAAATACATTTGAAATCCAATCACTGTGATTCAGTAAAGAAAACAGAGTTGTGTGCGGATCTCTTTTTTTTTTTTTTGCGGTACGCAGGCCTCTCACTGTTGTGGCCTCTCCCGTTGCGGGGCACAGGCTCCGGACGCGCAGGCTCAGCGGCCATGGCTCACGGGCCCAGCCGCTCTGCGGCATGTGGGATCTTCCCGGACCGGGGCACGAACCCTTGTCCCCTGCATTGGCAGGTGGACTCTCAACCACTGTGCCACCAGGGAAGCCCGTGTGCGGATCTCTTAAATGCAAGTGGCCTTTTAAATTTTCTTTACCTCCTGTTATTAGAACATGAAACTTTGCAGAGAAACCTTGGGTGGAAACTCAGGCACACTTGTTAAAAAGGCAACAGTATCTAGTATAGAATCATTAGTACAGTCAAGGAATCCTTTTTATGGAACCTGAGACAGGGGAGAGGGAGGAAAAATGAGACCTTTAGGGAGAAGGGAAGAGATAGAGAAAAAAGAAGGGCATGCCTGTGGCGTGGCAAGGAGTGGGCAGACACATTCAGTCATTGCTTCTGGTTCTCTGGCAGAAACACAGGCTGTTGAGTCCTCTCTGGGTTCACCCCCGCCCCCTGGCAGTGTGAAGTTGGTCTGAGTTACTTAATCTCTTAATCTCCTTTCCTCTGTGAAATGGGGTTTAAAAGCTTTCTCTATTTCCCTAAACATTGTTAGTAGGGTGAGTTTAGATAGGGGATGTGAAAAATAATTTGTAAATTATAAGACTGTATATGTGTTTAACTACCCTGGTGCTGAAAGGTTTGTAACGAGACCATTGTTTTTTGATTAATTTATTTAGCAAACGCTTATGAACACATAACGATCATAGCTCTTATTTGTTGGACATATTTTTTTGTGTCAAACCCTGTGCTAAGTAGGCCCTGTGGGCAATAAGACATGCCCTGCCCTCAAAAAACTCTATCCTGGGACGACTCTTTGCTCTAGCCTTTGATAGCTTAGTGCTGCAGCCTGGGATGAATTCACCTGACTGGACCCTGCATCCTAGCTTGGGACTGCCTTTCCCTCTGGAGAGTTGGATCTGGTTTACTCTCGCCTGTGTGCTCATTTGAGCCTGGGAATGAGGGCTTTTCCTCAGTGTGGGCTGGCAGAACTCTGGCAGAGATGGACAAGAGTGTCCTTTATGATGGCTGTGTTGAACCAACTGTAGAATGAATTTACCTTAGAAGGTCAGGCTTTCTGCTGGAGGAAGGGGTGATAGAGATATAGGGGGAATCTGTGGGAAGGAGTAGAGTGTTGGTTGAGATCCCAGAACAAGGTTGGTGCTCCTGCACCAGTGGACAGGGTCACTTCTGAAAAAGTAAAGGGACAAAGATACATGGGATGGCCTTTAGCTCCAGTGAGAGTACTCATGATATCTTGGCTGGCTCAATACTTAAATACCTTGGAATTCTATGACCTACTGTGTCCTCTCATTGATTCCTTCCAAGACAAAGTTCCCATGAGGTGGGGAAATGACTCTAACAGGAGACCAAATGTTATTGTCAAAAGCCAGTTTTATCATGTTCCCAATACTTAATGTCTGTGAATCTGGGCAAGTCATTTGCCTTCTCTAAACCTCAGTTTCCCTTGTGGTAAAATAAGGGTGAAAAATGTCAACTTCCAAGGGCTGTTAGGACTAAAAGGAATAATCTATATCAGGAATCAGCAAACTTTCCTTGTAAAGGGTGTCATAGTGAATATGTTAGACTTTTTGGCCATAGAATCTCAGCCACAACTATTCATCTCATTCGTTTTAGTGCAAAAGCAGCCATAGATAACACGAAAATGAATGGGTGTGGCTCTGCTCCTATAAGCTATTTGCCCAAACAGGCAGTGGCTGGAATTGACCCAAGGGCCATGGTCTGCCAACCCCTGGTCTAGATGAGGTCCTTAACCTATCACAGAATCCATCTTCAATTAGTCTCTGTAATAATGTATTGAATAATTGTGTGCCAGGTGGATGTTCTAAGAGCTTTTTAAAAATTAATTAATTAATTAATAATTAATTAATTTTTGGCTGTGTTGGGTCTTCGTTACTGCGCTCAGGCTTTCTCTAGTTGCAACAAGGGGGGGCTACTCTTTGTTGTAGTGTGCGGGATTCTCATTGTGGTGGCTTCTCTTGTTGCGGAGCACGGGCTCTAGGTGCGCAGGCTTCAGTAGTTGTGGCACATGGGCTCTAGAGTGCAGGGTCAGTAGTTGTGGCGCACAGGCTTAGTTGCTCCGCAGCATGTGGGATCTTTCCAGACCAGGGCTCGAACCCATGTCCCCTGCCTTGGCAGGCGGATTCTTAACCACTGCACCACCAGGGAAGCCCTGAAGACTGGTTTTAGAATTCTTTTGTCTTTTCGCTCCTTTTCCCCATTCCCTTCTCTCCCCTCCTCTTTTTAAATTGAGGTATAGTTGATTTACAATGTTGTGCTAATTTCTGCTGTACAGCAAAGTGATTCAGTTATACATATATATATATACATTCTTTTTTAAATATATATATATTTATTTGTTTATTTTATTTTTGGCTGCGTTGGGTCTTCATAGACACTCTCGGGCTTTCTCTAGTTGCGGCAAGCAGGGGCTGTTCTTTGTTGCGATGCGCGGGCTTCTCATTGCGGTGGCTTCTCTTGTTGCAGAGCATGGGCTCTAGGTGCGTGGGCTTCACTAGTTGCAGCACACAGACTCAGTAGTCGTGGCTCGCGGGCTCTAGAGTGCAGGCTCAATAGTTGTGGCGCATGGGCTTAGTTGCTTTGCGGCATGTGGGATCTTCCCGGACCAGGGCTTGAACCTGTGTCTCCTGCATTGGCAGGTGGATTCTTAACCACTGTGCCACCAGAGAAGTCCCTATATATACATTCTTTTTTTTTTAATGTTCTTTTCCAGCATTGTTTATCATAGGATACTGAATATAATTCTCTGTGCTATACAGTAGGACTTTGTTGTTTATCTATTCCATATATAATAGCTTGCATCTGCTAACCCCAACCTCCCACTCCATTTCCCCCCCGACTCCCTCCCCCTTGGTGACCACAAGTCTGTTCTCTCTCCGTGAGTCTGTTTCTGTTTCATAAATATGTTCCTTTGTGTCATATTTTAGATTCCACATATAAGTGATATAATATGGTATTTGTCTTTCTCTTTCTGACTTACTTCACTTAGTATGGTAATCCCTAGTTGCATCCATGTTGCTGCATATGGCATTATTTCATTCTTTTTTATGGCTGAGTAGTATTCCATTGTATATATGTACCACATCTTCTTTATGCATTCATCTGTCGATGGACATTTAGGTTGTTTCCATGTCTTGGCTATTGTGACTAGTGCTGCTATGAACATAGGGGGTGCATGTATCTTTTTTTAAAAAATAGATCTTTATTGGAGTATAATTGCTTCACAATACTGTGTTAGTTTCTGTTGCACAACAAAGCGAATCAGTCATATGCATACACATGTCCCCATATTCCTTCCCTCTTGAGCCTCCCTCCCATCCCCCTATCCCACCCCTCTAGGTCATCACAAAGCACCGAGCCAACCTCCCTGTGCTATGCTGCTGCTTCCCACTAGCCAAATACTTGGCATTCAGTAGTGTATATATGTCAGTGCTACTCTCACTTTGCCCCAGATTCACCCTCCCATCCCATGTCCTCAAGTCCATTTTCTATGTCTACCTCTTTATTTCTGCCCTGTGACTAGGTTCATCAGTACCATTTTTTTTTTAGATTCCATATATATTGTTAGGATATGGTATTTGTTTTTCTCTTTCTGACTTACTTCACTCTGTATGACAGACTCTAGGTTCATCCACTTCACTACAAATAACTCAATTTCGTTTCTTTTTATGGCTGAGTAATATTCCATTGTATATATGTGCCACATCTTCTTTAGCCATTCATCTGTCGATGGACATTTAGGTTTCTGCCATGTCCTGGCTATTGTAAATAGTGCTGCAGTGAACATTGTGGTACATGTCTCTTTTTGAATTATGGTTTTCTCAGGGTATATGCCTCATAGTAGGATTGCTGGGTCATATGGTAGTTATATTTTTAGTTTTTTAAGGAACCTCCATACTGTTCTCCATAGTGGCTGTATCAATTTACATTCCCACCAACAGTGCAGGAGGGTTCCCTTTTCACCACACCCTTTCCAGCATTTATTGTTTGTAGATATTTTGATAATGGCCATTTTGACCAGTGTGAGGTGATACCTCATTGTAGTTTTGATTTGCATTTCTCTAATAATTAGTAATGTTGAGGGTCTTTTCATGTGCCTCTTGGCCATCTGTATGTCTTCCTTGGTGAAATGTCTATTTAGGTCTTCCACCCGTTTTTTAACTGGATTGTTTGTTTTTTTGATATTGAGGTCCATGAGCTGTTTGTATATTTTGCAGATTAGTCCTTTGTCTGTTGTTTCCTTTGCAAATATTTTCTCCAATTCTAAGGGTTGTCTTTTTGTCTTGTTTATGGTTTCCTTTGCTGTGCAAAAGCTTTTAAGTTTATTTAAGTCCCATTTGTTTATTTTTGTTTTTATTTCCATTACTCTAGGAGGTGGGTCATAAAAGATCTTGCTGTGGTTTATGTCAAAGGGTGTTTTTCCTCTGAGAGTTTTATAGTGTCTGGTCTTACATTTAAGTCTTTAATCCATTTGGAGTTTATTTTTGTGTATGGTGTTAGGTAGTGTTCTAGTTTCATTCTCTTTCATGTAGCTGTCCAGTTTTCCCAGCACCACTTATTGAAGAGGCTGTCCTTTCTCCATTGTATGTTCTTGCCTCCTTTGTCATAAATTAGGTGCCCATATGTGTGTGGGTTTATCTCTGGGCATTCTGTCCTGTACCATTGATCTATGTTTCTGTTTTGGTGCCAGTACCATACTGTATTGATTACTGTAGCTTTATGGTATAGTTTGAAGTAGGGGAGCCTGATTCCTCCAACTCCGTTTTTCTTTCTCAAGATTGCTTTGGCTATTCGGGGTCTTTTGTGTTTCCATACGAATTGAGTCTTTTGCCTCCTTAGGCAGGTTTATTCCTAGGTATTTTATTCTTTTTGTTGCAATGGTAAATGGGAGTGTTTCCTTAATTTCTCTTTCTGATTTTTTGTTGTTGGTGTATAGGAATGCCAGAGATTTCTGTGCATTAATTTTGTATTCTGCAACATTACCAAATTCATTGATTAGTTCTAGTAGTTTTTTGGTGGCATCTTTAGGATTTTCTATGTATAGTATCATGTCATCAGCAAAGTGACAGTTTTACTTTTGGTTTTCCAACTTGTATTCCTTTTATTTCTTTTTCTTCTCCGATTGCTGTGGATAGGACTTCCAAAACTATGTTGAATAAGAGTGGTGAGAGTGGACATCCTTGTCTTGCTCCTGATTTTAGTGGAAATACTTTTAGTTCTTCACCATTGAGTGTGATGCTTGCTGTGGGTTTGTCATATATAGCCTTTATTATGTTGAGGTAGGTTCCCTCTATGCTCATTTTCTGGAGAGTTTTTGTCATAAATGGGTGTTGAATTTTGTCAAAAGCTTTTTCTGCATCTACTGAGATGATCATATGGTTTTTATTCCTTAATTTGTTAATATAGTGTATCACATTGATTGATTTGCACATATTGAAGAATCCTTGCATCCCTGGGATAAATCCCACTTGATCATGGTGTAAGATCCTTCTAATGTGCTGTTAGATTCTGTTTGCTAGTATTTTGTTCAGGATTTTTGCATCTATGTTCATCAGTGATGTTGGTTTATAGTTTTCTTTTTTTGTGATGTCTTTTTCTGGTTTTGGTATCAGGGTGATGGTGGCTTCGTAGAATGAATTTGGGAGTGTTTCTCCCTCTGCAGTTTTT
>NC_041231.1:47598846-47644334 GCF_002837175.3 Physeter macrocephalus | reverse complement strand
GTAGTCTCTTATAATCCTTTGTATTTCTGCAGTGTCAGCTGTGATTTCTCCTTTTTCATTTCTAATTTTATTGATTTGCATCCTCTCCCTCTTTTTTTTGATGAGTCTGGCTAAGGGTTTATCAATTTTGTTTATCTTCTCAAAGAACCAGCTTTTAGTTTTATTGATCTTTGCTATTGTTTTCTTCATTTCTATTTCATTTATTTCTGCTCTGATCTTTATGATTTCTTTCCTTCTACTGACTTTGGGTTTTCTTTGTTCTTCTTTCTCTAGTGGTTTTTTTTTTTTTTTTTTCTCTAGTGGTTTTAAGTGTAGGGTTAGATTGTTTATTTGAGATTTTTCTTGTTTCTTGAGGTGAGATTGTATTGCCATAAACTTCCCTCTTAGAACTGCTTTTGCTGCATCCCATAGGTTTTGGGTTGTTGTGTTTTCATTGTCATTTGTTTCTATGTATTTTTAAATTTCTTCTTTGATTTCTTCAGTGATCTGGTTATTTAGTAGTGCACTGTTTAGCCCGCATGTATTTGTGTTTTTTACAGTTTTTTTTCCTGTAATTGATTTCCAATCTCATAATTTTGTGGTCAGAAAAGATGCTTGATACAATTTCAATTTTATTAAATTTTCTGAGGCTTTATTTGTGACCCACGATGTGATCTATCCTGGAGAATGTTCCATGTGCACTTGAGAAGAAAGTGTATTCTGCCACTTTTGGGTGGAATGTTCTATAAATATCAATTAGATCTATCTGGTCTATTGTGTCATTTAAAGCTTGTGTTTCCTTAATTTTTTTCTGTTTGGATGATCTGTCCATTGGTGGGAGTGGGGTGTTAAAGTCGCCTACCATTATTGTGTTACTGTCGATTTCTCCTTTCATGGTTGTTAGCATTTGCCTTATGTATTGAGGTGCTCCTATGTTGGGTGCATAAACGTTTATAACTGTTATATCTTCTTCTTGGATTGATTCCCTTGATCATTATGTAGTGTCCTTCCTTATCTCTTGTAACAGTCTTTAAAGTCTATTTCATCTGATATGAGTATTGCTACTCCAGCTTTCTTTTGATTTCCATTTGCATGGAATATCTTTATCCATCCCTTCACTTTCAGTCTATATGTGTTCCTAGGTCTGAAGTGGGTCTCTTATAGACAGCATATATATGGGTCTTGTTTTTGTATCCATTCAGCTAGTGTGTGTGTGTCTTTTGGTTGGGGCATTTAATCCATTTACATTCAAGGTGTTTATCGATATGTATGTCCCTATTACCATTTTCTTAATTGCTTTGGGTTTGTTTTTGTGGGTCTTTTTCTTCTCTTGTGTTTCCCGCCTAGAGAAGTTTCTTTAGCATTTGTTGTAAAGCTGGTTTGGTGGTGCTGAATTCTGTTAGCTTTTGTTTGTCTGAAAACCTTTCGACTTCTCCATCAAATCTGAATGAGATCCTTGCTGGGTAGAGTAATCTTGGTTGTAGGTTTTTCTCTTTCATCACATTAAGTATACCCTGCCACTCCCTTCTGGCCTGCAGAATTTCTGATGAAAAATCAGCTGATAACCTTATGAGGATTCCTTTGTATGTTATTTTTTGTTTTCCTTTGCTGCTTTTAATATTTTTTCTTTGAATTTAATTTTTGTTACTTTGATTAATATATGTCTTGGTGTGTTTTTCCTGGGGTTCATCCTGTATGGGACTCTCTGTGCTTCCTGGACTTGAGTGACTATTTCCTTTCTCATGTTAGGGCAGTTTTTGACTATAATCTCTTCAAGATCCTTGCTGGGTAGAGTAATCTTGGTTGTAGGTTTTTCTCTTTCATCACATTAAGTATACCCTGCCACTCCCTTCTGGCCTGCAGAATTTCTGATGAAAAATCAGCTGATAACCTTATGAGGATTCCTTTGTATGTTATTTTTTGTTTTCCTTTGCTGCTTTTAATATTTTTTCTTTGAATTTAATTTTTGTTACTTTGATTAATATATGTCTTGGTGTGTTTTTCCTGGGGTTCATCCTGTATGGGACTCTCTGTGCTTCCTGGACTTGAGTGACTATTTCCTTTCTCATGTTAGGGCAGTTTTTGACTATAATCTCTTCAAATTTTTTTTTTTTTTTTTTTTGGTATGCGGGCCTCTCACTGCTGTGGCCTCTCTTTTTGCGGAGCACAGGCTCTGGATGCACAGGCCCAGCGGCCATGGCTCACGGGCCCAGCCGCTCCACGGCATGTGGGATCCTCCCAGATCCGGGGCACGAACCCACGTCCCCTGCATCGGCAGGCGGACTCTCAACCCCTGTGCCACCAGGGAAGCCCCAAATATTTTCTTAGACCCTTTCTTTTTCTCTTCTTCTTCTGGGACCCCTATAATTCGAATGTTGGTGCGTTTATTGTTGTCCCAGAGGTCTCTGAGATTGTCTTCAATTCTTTTCATTCTTTCTTCTTTATTCTGTTCCTCAGCAGTTATTTCCACCATTTTGTCTTCCAGCTCACTTATTCATTCTTCTGTCAATTGACATTTAGGTTGTTTCCATGTCTTGACTATTGTGAATAGTGCCGCTATGAACATAGAAGTGCGTGTATCTTTTTGGATTAGAGTTTTGTCTGGATATATGCCCAGGAGAGGGATTGCTGGATCATACAGTAATTCTATTTTTGGTTTTCTGAGGAACCTCCATACTGTTTTCCATAATAGCTGTACCCACTTACATTCTTGCCAACAGTGTAGGAGGGTTCCCTTTTCTCCATGTCCTCTCCAGCATTTGTTATTTGTAGAGTTTTTTATGATGGCCATTCTGGCTGGTGTGAGACCATTCCTTTGTCTTTTCTCTACTTTCTGAGGGTTTGCCTCAATGTTATCTTCCAACCCTTCTAGTTAGCTTTTAATGTCTGCTATCAGGTTTTTAATATTCAAGAGTTATTTCTTCTGAATCCCACCTACCTTTTTAAAAAATTTGTCACAGGACTTCCTGGTGGTCCAGTGGTTAAGAATCCACCTTCCAGTGCAGGGGATGTGGGTTCGATCCCTGATCGGGGAACTAAGATCCCACATGCCGCAGGGCAACTAAGCCCGTGAATGCTGCAACTACTGAGCCCGCGTGCCACAACTGGAGAGCCCGAGCACTCTGGAGCCCGTACACTGCAACAAAAGATTCCCTCATGCCGCAATGAAGATCTGATGCAGCCAAATAAGTAAATAAATACATTTTAAAAAATTTATTTATTTTATTTATTTACTTTTGGCTGCATTGGGTCTTCGTCGCTGTGCGCAGCCTTTCTCTAGTTGTGGCGAGCCGGGTCTACTCTTCGTTGTGGTGCACGGGCTTCTCATTGCGGTGGCTTCTCTTGTTGAGGAGCACGGGCTCTAGGCGCACAGGCTTCAACAGTTGTGACGCATGGGCTCAGTAGCTGTGGCTCGCAGGCTGTAGAGCGCAGGCTCAGTAGTTGTGGCATACGGGCTTAGTTGCTCCATGGCATGTGGGCTCTTCCCGGACCAGGGCTCAAACACATTTCCCCTGCATTGACAGGCAGATTCTTAACCAGTGTGCCACCAGGGAAGTCCCAATAAATACATATTTTTTAAAAATTGTTGCTAATTCATAGAAGCAATATCTTCTTTTATTTCTCTGAGGATATTAAACAGAATTTCCTTTTTTGTTTAAAGTTTTCTGTTCCATGCATAGTTTCTATTTCTTTCAGTTCAGTTTCTCCTGTTAATTTGTTTTGTTCTTTATCCTTATATTCCAGCTAACAGATGTCAATTGGCAGGCTATTAGATATATAAATCTGGAGTCAATGGGAGAAGTCAGAGGATACAAATTTTATCAACCTCATATAGCTGTTGTGAATATTAGCACAGAGCTAGGAATATAATTAGACTTCAAATGTTAGATGTTGCTTTTATTTTACTATTTAGTGACTGCATACAGCACATAGATGAACATAATTAACTTAACCAGTCCTCTGTCCTCTATTGTTATCAGCACTGGGCCTTTTTTCCTCAGTTTTTACTATAAACAGGAATGAACACCTTTTTGAAAACAGCTTTATTCATATATTTTAAAACTTTTATTATGGAAAATTTCAATCATATACAAAAGTATAGAAAATGATATAATGAACTCCTGTGTACCCATCACCTAGCTTCAATAATTACCCCTTTATGGTCAGTCATCCAAACATGTTCATGTTTAATGGCAAGGTTTGTTTTATTGATAGTATACAGTCATCCCTTGGTATCCATGGGGGATTGGTTCCAGGACCTCCACAGATACCAAAATCTGCAAAGGTTCAAGTACCTTTTAAAAAATGACGTAGTATTTGCATATAACTTACATACATCTTCCTGTATGTATACTTTAAATTATCCCTAGATTACTTATAATACCTAACACAATGTAAATGCTATGTAAATAGTTGTAAATACATTTGACCCTTGAACAACATGAGTTTGAACTGCAGGGGTATACTTATATTTGAATTTTTTTCAATAATAAATACTACAGTACCGCACGATTCACAGTTGGTTGAATCCATAGCTGGGGACGTCAAATATGCAATAATCATGGATGTGGAGGGCCAACTCTAAGTTATACAGTACTCAGATTTTCCACTGCTCGGAGGGTTGGCACCCCTAACCCTAGGGTTGTTGAAGGGTCAGCTGTTCTATGTAAATCTTAATAGCACATGTCAAATTCAAGTTTGCTTTTTGGAATTTTCTGGAATTTTGTTTTTCCTGAATATTTTTGATCTGAGATTGGTGAAATCCGAAGGGTGTTGGAACCTGCAGATATGGAGAGCTGACTGTATATAGATTTTATACCAGTGCTGTCCAGTAGAAACATAATGTAAACCACAAATGCAAGCCACAGTTATAATTGAAAATGCTACTTAAATGTGATTTAAAATTTTCTAGGGCTTCCCTGGTGGTGCAGTGGTTGAGAGTCCGCTTGCCGATGCAGGGGACACGGGTTCGTGCCCCGGGCCGGGAAGATCCCACATGCCGCGGAGCGGCTGGGCCCGCGAGCCATGGCTGCTGAGCATGCGCGTCCGGAGCCTGTGCTCCGCAACGGGAGAGGCCACAACAGTGAGAGGCCCGCGTACCGCAAAAAAAAAAAAAAAAAATTTTTTTTTAGTAGCTACATTTGAAAAAGAAAAGAAATAGGTGAAATTAATTTTAATGATATATTTTATTTTTCCAATATATCCAAAATATTATTTCATATATAACCAGTACGCAAGTTATTAATGACATATTTTACCTTTTCTTTTTGGTATCAAGTCTTCAAAATCTAGTATGTAGGGGGCTTCCCTGGTGGCACAGCGGTTGCGCGTCCGCCTGCCGATGCAGGGTAACCGGGTTCGCGCCCCGGTCTGGGAGGATCCCACATGAAAAAAAAAAAAAAAAAAAAAAAAAAAAAAAAATCTAGTATGTAGGGACTTCCCTGGTGGTCCAGTGGTCCAGTGGTTAAGACTCTCCGCTCTCAATGCAGGGGGCCAGGGTTCAATATCTGGTCAGGGAACTAGATCCTGCATGCTACAACAAAGATCCTGTGCGTGGCAGTGAAGGTCCTGCGTGCCACAACTAAGACCCAGCGCAACCAAATAAATATTTTTTTAAAAATCCAGTGTGTATTACACATTTACAGCACATTTAAATGGGACTATGTACCTAGTGGCTTCCATATGAGAAAATGTGTACATACCCGCAAAATATGATTATTTTGAAGCAAGTTTTAGACATTGTATCAATATATCCATAAACACTTCAGTATGTATCACTAATAATAATGTTCACATTAAAAAATTTCCTTAGTATAAATTTCTAGAAGTTAGAAATTGTTGGGTTGCTCATTTAAAATCTTGCAGCATATTACCAATAATTTTCCAGAATGTTGACACCAATTTACATCCCATCAGGAGTGCTTGATGGAGCCCACATCACCCCATGGAGTGTGTTTTTATCCCTGACCATGGTTCTGAAATCCAGAGAAAAGCAATGTGACTTTCCCCCTGAAGAAAGGTCAAGTTCTAAGATGATTCAGAGGTGAGTTTTAGGCAGACAAGAACAAAGGAACAGGGGACTTCCCTGGTGGCGCAGTGGTTAAGAATCCACCTGCCGATGCAGGGGACACGGGTTCGATCCCTGGTCCAGGAAGATCCCACATGCCGCGGAGCAACTAAGCCTGTGTACCATAACTACTGAACCTGCGCTCTAGAGCCCATGAGCCACAACTACTGAGCGTGCATGCTACAACTACTGAAGCCCGGACACCTAGAGCCTGTGCTCTGTAGCAAAGAGAAGCCACCACAATGAGAAACCCACGCACTGCAGCAAAGGGTAGCCCTTGCCGCAACTAGAGAAAGCCCGAGCGCAACAATGAAAACCAATGCAGCCAAAAATAAATAAAAAAAAAAGAACAAAGGAACAAAATCAGGGGCCTCTTGGAATATCACTTTTTTTTTTTTTTAAGGAAAGAATAGGGCAAAGGACAAAAGGTAGAGAGGTGGTAAGAATAACAACAGACAGACAGACTCTGGGTAAAGATGTATGGTAGAACCCAAACATCTAATTGTATTCTTTCCTGTCACTCCAGTAAAAGTAAAATAAGGCTCTGCTTAGATACTTGGCAATCCTTGTTTATCATCTCATTTTTAAGCGTGGGTAGGATAAAAAGGTGATGTAAGTGCTGAGTTGTTGACTCAGGCTTCACTATCGGATGACCTGACTGTGGAACTCCAAATGTCAGCACATTTTGTCTTTTCTCCTGGGCTGTTTGGGTTCCCCATAATAGAAAACTCTTCTAAAGGCCTGTTTGGAGGGAGAGTTAGCCAGAACCTGAGGGTTGATGGGGTTAGTGGGCTTGAGGTCTAAACGCTGAATATGCTCTGGTTCTCTAAATCCTGCTGGTTTGGGTATGACACCTCCAACCTCAACTGTAACTTCAGCTTCCAGTCCTCTTCCTGAGGTAGGGAGAGGTAGTCATCCATTAGCAAAGAGTGGGAGAAGGGATTAGGGAGCTACTAATTCTTTAACAACTTTAAACTGTTTTAATCTTTAATCTTTTGATCATCCTTATTTTATACCCACCAACCCAACTTCCAGCTGTACATGATACCATGAACTCCTGAGTTTTCTGAAGCTGCTGCTGTTTAAAATGGTTGATTCTCAATTTCCTCATTGATTTAGGATTAGGCTTTCTTGGTTTGCTAAGCCATTAACCCTGTCCATCAGCTTTTTATGTGTCATATTTGTTGTTGCCATTTTCTTCTCTCCTGTTCTCCCAGGCTTGTGGATTTGTGCTGGTACAAGCAGACTTTTTAAAAGCAGTCTGGATCCTAACCTCCTCCTTATTAAACTCTCTCCCTCTGCTGCATTCACTGCTCAGTTAATGGCAACCCCATATTTCCAGTTGCTCAGGAAAAAATTTTAGAATAATCCTAGACTCCTCCCCTCTCTCACCCCACATACACACATCAGCAAATCTTGTGGGCTCTATTTTCAAATACATGCAGGATCTAATGGTTGCTCAGAGCCGCTAGCATTACCACCCTGGTCTATACTACCAGCAACTTTTGTCTGGGTGATTCTAATAGGCTACCAATTGGTTTTCTTATTTCTGCCCTTGCCCCTTTCACTTTATTTTTGTCACTGCAGCTAGAGAGTGAACCCTCTAAACCAGAAGCCAGATAGATGTCCCTCCTTTGTTCAAAACCCCCTAATGACTCTATCTTGCGTAGTCTACTTCCTGCTAACTCTCTGACCTCATTTCCCACATCTTCTAGTTTTTCATTCGGCTCCAGTCACTTTGGCTTCCTCTCTGTACCTTGTGCTCCTACCTCAGGGCCTTTGCATATGCCATTTCCTTTCCTTAGAATGCTCTTCTAACAAATATTCAAATGGCTGACATCTTCACTTTCTTCAAGTCTTTGTTCAAATGTCACCTTATCAGAAAAGACTTTGCTGACTTATTTGTATGAAGTAGCAATCCCTGCACTCCCTATTCCCTTTACTGTGCTTCATTTTTCTCTGGATTAGTTGCAACCCCCTATACAATATGTATTTAGTTTCTTAGTGTCAGTTTCCTCCACAGATGTCAGTTCATGATGGCAAGGACTTTGTCTGTTTTGTTTATTAGTGTAGCCACAGCACCAAGAACAGGACCTGGCTCACAGGACACTCACAATATTAGCTGAATGAATGAATATATTAAAAGAAACTGAGGAATAGAGAGCCTAAGAAGTTTAGACCAAGGTCACTCAGCAAAAAATAGCAGAACTGGGATTCAAACCAGGTTTGTGGGATGTCAGAGCCTGAGTTATTAATCATTTTGTTTGATATTTGGGAAGAATTTTTAATGAGATGTGAAAGTGCTAATGGTATAATGCTATGAAAGAAGTAGATATAAAGATGTAACTCCAGCATGATCTTAACTATGTGAAAACGTATAGAGAAAAAGATCCAGAAAGATATCAGATATAAAGCAGAGAGTTTCTGAGTGCTTTTAAAGTATATTTTAAAACCCTCTTATTATAGAAAATTGTGAAATACACAAAGCAGACAGAAACTATAGCAGACCTCCATGTACCCATCACCCCAGCCTCAAGGACCATCAAACCATGGACTAGTCCTGTCCCATCTGCATTCTCCCTTCCATGTTATTTTGAATCAATTCACAGATGTGATGGTCAATTTTATGTGTCACCTTGGCTAGGCTACAGTCCTCCATTATTCATTAATCTAATGTGATTAAAACCATAATCAGTCTTTTTTTTTTTTTTTTTTTTTTGCGGTACACGGGCCTCTCACTGTTGTGACCTCTCCTGTTGCGGAGCACAGGCTCCGGACGCGCATGCTCAGCAGCCATGGCTCACGGGCCCAGCCGCTCCGCGGCATGTGGGATCTTCCCGGCCCGGGACACGAACCCGTGTCCCCTGCATCGGCAGGCGGACTCTCAACCACTGCGCCACCAGGGAAGCCCAGTCATTTTTAAGTAAGGGAGATTATCCTATGTAATCTAGGTGAGGCTGCCCTGTGGGTTTCATACTTGCCTCACTAGCCCCAACAATCACATAAGCCAATTTCTTGCAAAAACAATTTCTTATGAAATTTAAATTATATGTATCAATGTATCTCCTATTGGTTCTATTTCTCGGATTAAATCCTGACTGCTATACTGCACATACATCATTTCATCTGAAATAGTTTAGCAAGTTTCTAAACAATAAGGATTCTTGAAAAAAAATCCACAATACCATTATCTTACCTAAACAAAAATTAACAGCAATTCATTGATAATATCAAATGTTTAAATTTCAAATTGTCTCATTATTTTGTAAAATTTAAAAAAAACTTTTTTTTTGGCCGTGCCACATGGCATGTGGGATCTTAGTTCCCTGGCCAGAAATCGAACCTGTGCTCCCTGCAATGGAAGCACAGAGTCTTAACCACTGGACCACCAGGGAAGTCCCTGAAAATGTTTTTGAACTATGAGTTTTTTTCAGCATTTTGGTTATGGAGAAAAAAAAAAGTGCACAACCAGGAAGGATTTTCTCCATGGCTCCAGCAGGGGGTGGTAGTGTCTCATGTTTCAAGAGGAAAGTAACTTGTATCATTTCTCTCCCAGCCTTAGTCTCCCAGCCCAGGGCTTACTTAGCACATGATACACTTTTGGTAAATGTATGATGAGTGAATAAATAAATGGGTGAAGGAAATACTTTTTTATACTTTTATTCATTGGCTATACTCTGTGCCAGGTACTAGCTGAGTGCTAAATTTTCTCTTTTAAAAAAATTTACCATGATGTACCTATTATTCCCATTATACATGAAGAAATCTAAGGGTCAAAGAGATTGAAAGACTTTGTGAAGATCATAGAGGTAGCAAGTAGCAAATCCTTGAGTTACCCCAGATCTATAATTTTATTTGTAAATGCCATATAGGACATACAGAAAGTGTATGAATGGTTGAAAAAAGAGAACATCTGAAACTATACCCAGTTATAGAACATCACTGTCACCCCAGAAGTCTTGTTGTTATGGACTGAATGCTTGTGTGCCGCCGATATTCATATGCTGAAAGCATACCCCTAATGTGGTAGTGTTTGGGTATGGGGCCTTTGGGAGGTAATTAGGGTTAGATGAGGTTATAAGGGGGGTCCACTGATCATGACGGGATTAGTGCCCTTATAAAAAGAGAGTGGTCACTCTCCCTTTCTGCATAAGCAAAGAGGAAAGGTCAGCGAGAAGGTAGCTGTATACAAACCAGAGAGCTCTCACCAGGACCTGAATTGGCCAGCACCTTGATCCTGGACTTCCCAGCTTCCAGCTCAGTGAGAAAATAAATTTCCGTTGTTTAAGCAACCCAGTCTATGGTAGTTTATTATGGCAGCCCTAGCCGACTAAGACATTTGTTTATCTCTTTCCAAACACAACCCCTATCTTCCTCCAAATTTAAGAGTAATAATTTCCTTGCTTTTCCTTAGAGTTTACCTTCTTTGTTTAGTTTTACCTGTTTTTCAACTTTATATAAATGGAATTATTCTATCTATCTACCTACCTACTTTATGACTTGCTTTTTAACCTCAACATTATGTTTGTAAGATCCATCCACATTGAGCATATATTTGTAGTTCTTTCGTTTTTATGCTGTATGGTATTTTATAGTACAAATATATTACTATTTACTCTTCCATTTTATGGAATGGGCATCTTGGTTGTTGGTAAGAACATTCTTAGGCATGTATCCTAATGTACATTAGAACACACATCTCAAAGGTATATACCTTGGCCTGGAATTTCTGGGCTATCTGGTATGCATATCTTCAACATTATTAGACAATAGCACAGGTTCCCAGAGTGGTTGCACTAACTTACATTCCCACCTGCTGTAAGAGAGTTCCATTTTTCTATACTTCCACTAACACTTGGTATTGTCAGGCTTTTATATTTTGCCAGACTAATGGGTATATTGTGCTATCTTGTTATAGTTTTAATTTGCATTGCCCTTATCTATTTAATGAGATTGAGCACCTTTTTATATTTATTGGACAGTTAGATTTCTGCTTTTGTAAAATGTCTTTTCAAGCCTTTTGCCCACTGAGAAAAACTGGATCATCTGCCTTCTTCTCGCTGATTTATAGTTCTTCATACAATCTGGTCC
This sequence comes from Physeter macrocephalus, assembly GCF_002837175.3. Taxonomy (NCBI): domain Eukaryota; kingdom Metazoa; phylum Chordata; class Mammalia; order Artiodactyla; family Physeteridae; genus Physeter; species Physeter macrocephalus. Next base: position 47,633,197 of record NC_041231.1, on the reverse strand, counting down.
TTTATCTGTTATATATGTTGCAAATACCTTCTTCCACTCTATGGCTTGTCTTTTTACTCTTTTAATGGAGTTTTTTGATGAACAGAAGTTCTTAATCTAATGTAACCAACCATACCCAGTATTCTATTACGGTTAATGCTTTTTATATAGTGTTTGAGAAACCCTTCCCTTATTCAAGATCTTAAATTTTTTTCCTTGATTCTATCCTAAAACCTTTGTAGGTTTATCTTTCACACTTATGTCTTTCACAGTTACTACCTGGGAATGATTTTTGAAAATGTAAGAGGAAGGGGTTGAATTTCCTTTTTTCTCCATATGGAAATCCAGTTGTCCCACATTTTTCACTACTGCTGTGATGTGACACCTCTGTCATAAATCATGCAATTGTATGTGAATGGGTATGTTGGACTACAAAATTCTAAGGTTGAACTCCTAAGTGCCACGATACTGCCTTTGTCTGTGATGATGGACATAATGCATTTTAGACTTAACTAGAATCTCAACTCACAATCTCCATCTCCAAAAATGCTTCCAGCTGGTGATGCTGGCATGTTATTTTACCTCTGAGCCCATGTTTTTCTTGCATGGTTATTGTAAGGAATAGGCACAATTTGTGACACCTAATCACTTTATCATTACTACATATTTCAAATGTAAGCACTTGCTCTGTTTGGAGCCTTGGGGCTTGGAGTTCTGTAGTTTTATTAATTTTCTATGGCTGTGTTACAAGTGGCCACAAACTTAGTGGCCTACAACAGCACGCATTTCTGACCTTGCAACTCTGGAGTTCAGAAGTATGGGTGGGTTCTCTGCTTAGGGGCTCACAGGCTGAAATGAACATGTCAACTGGGTCAATCTCTTATTTGGAGGCTCTGGGGAGACTTGCTTCCAAGTTCATTTAGGTTGTTGACTGAACCTTGTTCTTTGCAGTTGTAGGACTGAGGTCCCTCTTCCTTGCTGGCTGTCAGCCAGGGGTTGCTCTTAGTTCCTAGGGGCTGCTCTCAGGCCCTTTCTACCTAGTTTTCTCCATCTTCAAGTTAGCAATAGTCAAATCCTCCTCATGCTTTGAATATGACTTCCTTTTCTGGAGAAAATACTCTGCCTTTAAAGAGCTCATGTGATACGATTAGGCCTACCTGGATAATCTCTCCATTTTAAGGTCAACTGATTAATATCTGCACATCCCTTGTGCCATGTAATGATGTAATCTCAGGAGTAACACCAGAGGGTGAAGGTGATGGGGACCATCTTAGATTTTTGCCTACCACAGTAGTACCAGATACATTACTTAGCCTGCAGATTTCGAGATGGTCTGTCTGAAAAGAATTCTTTGATATATGTCAGAAAACTCAAAATACTTCATCAGTTCATTCCAAATTCCCAAATTGGCTAGAAATGTTGACTACAACTCGTCTTCATGGAGCTTTGACCCTCTTTCCTGGACAGACATATCTTTTTATTTGCAAACTCTTGGTGACTTGGATGCTATTTTATCTGATATCTCTAGAGCTTATTGCCCACCCCTCAGTCATTTATGGAACCATCAATCAACAAATATGTTGAGTATATAATACAGTCATAGCACTTATCCAAATCTAAGATCACACTTGGCAAGGTGTCAGGCCCATAAGTAGGTGTATCTTAAATATCTGTTGAATGAATGTGTGAGTGATGAATTGCCCTTATGTAGCCTACTGTGTATTTTAGAATAAGCCATATGCACACGTAAAGATAAGCAACAATATAAGAATTTATGTAGTTAGTTTTTTAAAAGTAGTCCAAGAGATAGATCAGTGTGTGTGTGTGTGTGTGTGTGTGTGTGCGTGTGTGCACATTTGTGTGCAAGGAATGCTTTGTGGAAGAAGTGGAGCTAGGATTGGGCCTTTAGAAATACGATTATTTGGATGGGTGGGAGGATGACCCACAGTCTAGGTAGGAAGAACTGTGTGAACAAAGGTGCATTTTGGGATGGAAGCAGCCATTTTGGGTGGGAATCAAGATCTGAGTGGCAGGTTGTAACCTCACAGAAGCTTTGCAATGTCAAAAAAAGTAAAGAAATGTTTGACTCAGTTATCTCAAGGAAACAAAGATTTATTAAAGTGAAGCACTTTGAACTCTCTGGAATAAAGGTGATATTAATGCATGACTTTCTTAATGCACTAGGAACGTTTCCTTAAGAAAATTATTTTAGTTTTTAAAGCTTCCTTTCATAAATGCCACCTTGGGTCCTTAGGAGAAAGAGTACCATATGCAAGGTAACAAACACACACACTGCAAGTCACAATAAAATAAGAGTCATTTATTCTGTATTCAGCAAACAAACTATAATCTGAAAGAATGTTTATTTTTAATTTGTAGCCATTGGACTTGCTAGAGTTCTTTCCCATCCCACTTTGGAGTTAAATGTCCCTGCAGCTTCCTTTTCTTTTCCCAAAGTCAAGAACTGTGGCTACTATGCAGAGGCCTACCATCTAGGAAAGTACTGATAATTGGTAAGCAAATCATAGAAGAGGATGTCTTGTGACAGCATCAGGTGTACCTGTTGGAATGGTGGGTGAAATGCATACGGTGCTAACGATGGAAAGCCAACCGTAAGCAAAAGCCTAGCAAAGGCAGAATGATCTGGAACATGATAGCCTTGCTAGGAATAAACGTTTTACAGGGGGACACAGCAATGGGAAGGGGAGGCAAGGAGGATGATACACACACAGGTGGCGATCTAACGACCAGAGCCCTGAGAGGGAATCCCACTTCAGGAACGGCCTGTAGTTTTCTGGTAGACATTCTGTGTGTCTCTGTCCTTCAGGTTCTGCCTACATGACAGAAGCTTGGCTGGGGCCACTGTCCTTGGGGTAAAGGAGGCTTCCCCCCCAGATACAATGTTCTCCCAGTCTGAGGGAGCTCAATGTTTTGGGAGTTGTTAAGGAAAGTCTTAGTTAAGGACCAATGAGAGGAAGCCATAAAATGAGATATCTGACAGGGCCAGATGCTTACTAGACACCTGCCAGCTTCCAAACCCGCTAGAAGAAATACGGCGTTTTTGAAGGAGGGAAAATGCAAACTGAGCCCTGAGGTCAATTCTTCAACGTTAAACTGGCATATTCTTCAACATTAAACTGTCATATTCTCAACTTACTCTTCCTCTGGGGAACTTGGATGAAAGAGCCTGACCTTGATGGCCTGTCTCTCCTCTGTTCCCCAATAGGTCAGCTAGTGGGTGGTGGGGTCTCTGGCAGAGCAATGTACACAGAACAGTTGAGAGACTCCCCAAGAGATGCTTTGGCATAAATCAGTATCTGAGAGGCACACAGGCATTGGACTTTAGCTGTGTTTCCTGAAGATGGACATTTTGCTTGCATTGTTTGGTGCCCCCCAGGCTGGTTATGGGCAGCCCTCAGGCTCCAGGAGCCACATTGTGAGGCTCACTCAGAGTCCACTGTGTTGTCCAAGGCATGCTGGGAGCGCCTCTGATTCCTGGACGACACACACAGGTACACAAGATATGTCAGACACAGCAAGGCCACTGCTGCGAAGAAGGCGAGGGTGCCCATAAAGGCGGACGGCTTGATGGGCAGGCGAATCAGGGGGCTTTCGGCTGGGATCTGGTTGGTCAGGCTGAGCATGTAGCCGAGAGACCAGGCTATGCTGCTGTTCTCCACCTGTGGAGTAGAGGAGACGGCTCAGTTCTCAGGGCTGGGCTTGAGGCACGGATTACATCCCCAGGGCACACCATGGTCACCCTCCTGAGACACCCCCAGGAAACTGTGGCCTAAGGAGGTCAAAGGACTTGCCTAATTTCAGACACTGTAAAGACTGGGCTAGAACCCAGGTCACTGTGACCACAAAGGCTCGAGGGCCCAATCTCCCACACTGCAGAGAAAACAGCCAGAAGAACTAATCCTCGCAGCCTCGTCGCAGCCACGCGTGAAGAGGGCACAGTTAATAACAGTGAAAGTTTTTCTGTCATTGGGTACAAGTGTCTATAGCTAAAGAAAGAGGGTGATGCATGTTTTACTGAACCCAGGACCAGTTTCTAAGAAAAGATGGTCAGGGGACTTCCCTGGTGGTCCAGCGATTAAGGCTCCACACTGAATGCAGGCAGCCCGGGTTCAATCCCTGGTCAGGGGACTAGATCCTGCATGCCGCAACTAAGAGCCCGCATGCCGCAACTAAAAAAAAGATCCCACATGCCAAAACCACAAAAAAGATCCTGCATGTCGCAACTAAAGATCCCGCACACTGCAACTAAGATCCCACACACAGCAATGAAGGTCCCGCGTGCTGCAATTAAGACCTGGTGCAGCCAAATAAATATCAAAAAAAAAAAAAAACATAAAAGAAAAGAAGGTCAGTTTAAGTGGGAAGCAGACTTCGCCAGTTTCATCTGGTAGTTCCATCAATTTTTGTTTACATGTTTTTCAGCTATTTTATTAGATGTATAAATGTTTCAAACTTTCAATCTTCTATCCTCTCTATCTGAAATGATGCTCTTTATCTTAGACTATTTTGTCAGATATTAAAAAGCTACACCAATTTTCTTTTGGGTAGTATTTGCCTGATAGTTAAAAAAAATTTTTTTAACTTTCAAACTTTCCATGTTCTTTGCAAATGAACAAAACAGAAACAGACTCACAGACATAGAGAAGAGATTTGTGGTTGCCAAGGGGGAGGGAGGTGGGGGAGGGATGGACTGGGAGTTTGGGATTAGCAGATGAAAACTATTATATATAGGATGGATGAACAACAGGGTCCTACTGTATAGTACAGGGAACTGTATTCAGTATCCTGTGATAAACCATAATGGAAACAAACATGAAAGAGAATATATATATATATGTATAACAATCATTTTGCTGTACAGCAGAAGTTAACACAACATTGTAAATCAACTATACTTCAATAAAATTTTTTAAAAACCCAAAAAACGTTCCATGTCCTTAAAGACTGTTTCTCTTATAAACAACATATACTTCATTTAAAAAAATCCAATCTGACAGTGCCTTTTAACTGGTAGGTTTAGTCCATTTATGATTATTGTGATTATTGATATATTTGGACTGCTTTCTAATACCTTAGTTTTAAATTTTCAATAAGTGCTATTTCCCTATGTTTATTTTTTTCCTTTATTGCCTTAAAAATGATATAAATATGTTCCACTTTACAAGATGAGCGTTTTAGGCCACTCTTATGTCCCTGTATCCTATGACTCTCAACCATACCCCCAATCACATTGGATATTAGCTATACTAGAATTCTGGGTTGTTATAAATGGATTCTTCTCTTTTACTTTTCTTTGGTGTTAGTTTTCTTTTTTCTTTTTTAATATAAATTTTAAGCCACAACATCATTTATTCTTAATTCCTATATTTTTATACATCTGGATTTATTTCTCTTCTTATTTGATCACTTCCTCCAAAAATATTTTGGATGTAAATCTTTGCATGGCACATCTTCTGAAGTCTATTTATACCCTCACATTTGAATACTAATTTGACTGAGTATTAAATTCTTTATAAATAAAGGAAAGGAACTTGAAACCTAGAATTCTGTATCCCCCCCAAATTGGTATTTAATGGAAAATCATTCCCTATTCTCATAATGTACTTTCCTGGTAATTAGATTAATTAGAAACAAAGCTTGGAGAGTACATGCCATCACCAGTCCTTAAACATCTCCAGACATCCTTAATTTTTATAGATGACTCAGTTTTATCTATGTAAAAGTAAACAGTCACAGGCCTAATGCTGGATATTGCTTGCTTTAATCTAATTATTGCCGAAGCTAACATCAAACAGACTGACTCCAGGCATACTTCAGGCTTTACATCTGCTATTCCTGAAATGAGAAAACCTTCCCAGAATCTGGGGAACAGAGTGCTGGATGAAAATATCAACAAGGCTGAGTCCTGAAAGCAAGGTACAGAGGCCCCTCACCAAATAGTCACCTGGTAAGAGCTGTCATTCCTGCATTGGACCATTCTGGACACTTGAGAGTGAATACAGTGACCTCAGACTCATTCTAACATCAAATTCTTATTTAATGCTGCTTATTTAATCCCTATTCTCTGAAGCATAGATCTCACTCTGACATTTGTGTAAAATGGAGAGCAATTAGTTACTATTCTCTTAACAAAATTGTTACATTTGAAGCTTCTTGTCAGGATGAAAAGTCTCTGTTCCTTAACATATTTATGTATTCACTCAACAACATTTACTAAGCACCTTCCATGTTCTCAGCCCTGTGCTGAATGCTAGGAATATGAGGATGATAAAACAAGTGCTGCCGCCACGGAGCTCAGAGTCCACGGTTCTTGGCATCCAATCCTTAACTCATGTGGAAGGTTTCTGATGACCACTTCCTCTGAATTCTCCATCATCTCTTCTCATAAGCTCACCAGGGATCAAGTCTCATTGGCTCCATTTAGCAAGTTAAATCCCCAAGTCCCACTTATCTTCTACATTTCGTTCACACACATACACACAAACATCTATTTTGAGAGAAAGAGGAGGAAACAGTTTGTGCTTTGACTTACCTCTCTTTTAAAATGTATTTGGGGCCAGGTCTTCTCGGTGAATTTGTATCCGTTTACAAGCAGGTGGTAGATATAGTGGGCTGAGAAGCAGTAGGAGCGAGCGTACTCCTCATCAAACCGGGGCAGCAGCAGTGGGAGCTGAAGGCAGGTTCAAAACAGGGAGGAGGCAGGTTTTAAAACACACATTTCAGGGGCTTCCCTGGGGGCGCAGTGGTTAAGAATCCACCTGCCAATGCAGGGGACACGGGTTCCAGCCCTGGTCCGGGAAGATCCCACATGTCGCGGAGCAGCTAAGCCCGTGCGCCACAACTACTGAGCCTGCGCTCTAGAGCCCGCGAGCCACAACTACTGAGTCCGTGCGCCACAATTACTGAAGCCCACGCACTTAGAGCCCGTGCTCCGCAACAAGAGGAGCCACCGCAATGAGAAGCCTGCGCACCACAACGAAGAGTAGCCCCCGCTCGCCACAACTAGAGAAAGCCCGCACGCAGCAGCCCGTGCGCCACAACTACTGAGCCTGCGCTCTAGAGCCCGCGAGCCACAACTACTGAGTCCGTGCGCCACAATTACTGAAGCCCACGCACTTAGAGCCCGTGCTCCGCAACAAGAGGAGCCACCGCAATGAGAAGCCTGCGCACCACAACGAAGAGTAGCCCCCGCTCGCCACAACTAGAGAAAGCCCGCACGCAGCAATGAAGACCCAACGCAGCCAAAAATAAAATAAATAAATTTTTAAAAAAACCACATTTCAGAACAGCTTAGGTCAGCCGTCATATTTTAAAGAATCTTATCACCCAGAATTTAATAATTAAAATTACTATAAAATAATACAATGATAAAAAATCCCTGTTTTATGTTCATTTGTTTTATTTTTGAGATTCCACATATACGTAATAACATACAGTATTTGTCTTCCTCCGTCTGACTTATTTCACTAAGCATAATACCCTCCAGGTCCACTCATGTTGTTGCAAATGGCAAAATTTCATTCTTCTTTATGGCTGAGTGATATTCCATTGTACATATACACCATATCTCCTATATTTCCCCCCCAAAAAATCCCTATACAACATCACAGAAGAACAATCTAAGTTTATAGAGTGCTTATGACGTGCCAAACACTGTTATAACCATTGTGCCCATGGTTAGAACATTAATCCACAACGCAGCTATGAGGTGGGGTCCCTTACTGCCCCCATCTTATGGATATGGTGAAAGGAGGACAGCATAAAAGTCAAATTCAGAATATACACTCACATGCACACAAATGGAATCTACTCTGCTGTACTGTTTCGTACCAATATGGATCCTTTCTCTTTAAATACTGACCTTACCCCAATTCTGTGAGCAGAAATTCCAGGTGCTTGAGTTGAAGGTGTGCAGGGAAAAGCTACCCGAAAGGTTGAAAGCAGTGGTTGTGTAGTAGAATCCAGCAAAAGCCTGTAAGGAAGTCGTGCAGAAGGAAATCAGTTCTCAGAATGGGATATAATATGGAGGTTTCAGGGTACTGAATAAGAAAGTGGGAAACAGCTCAGCAGAGGAAAAACAGAAAGGTGAGAAAGAAATATTCAATGGGGAAAAAAAGGAATCTTTCCATAGTTTTGCCCTTACCACAAATGACCCTTTAACTTTTGGCTGATATACCCCATTGAAGGAACAGGCTTCTTGGTCATGGCAAGCACTGAAGTTAAATAGCGAAGCCACCTTTTCCCTACACAGTGATGGGTCCCCGGTTCCTTCAAAATTGATGATGTTGTTGGGATCATAACTTTCAGGTCTCAGGTCCTCTGTACACAGGCTGCCAAACACATGTGCCTCAGTGAAGGCGGTGTTGTAATTCCGAGGGTAACAGGGGTTGGCAAATGTGGTTTCAGTGGTATAATTCTGTAGGTACAAGAGTGAGGTGTTAGATATTACTGTTTTGTGGAGGCCCAAGTACAAATCCTCAGTGCAAATCCTTACTGTTGTCCCCCGCCAATGCCAAGAGAGAAACGGAAAAAAGGCCATTCTGCGTCAGTGTAGAAGGGAACTCCCAGGTTGTCTCGATAACTCAAGTCCGGGTGGGGGGATGGTCACCCTGCACCAGGCACAACACTAGGCTCTTGCTTACACTGTCTGCTCCAGCCCTTACCACAGCCCTGTGAGGCAGGTTTTATGAACTCCATTTTGATGAGAAAACAAGATATGTTTAGATTCACTGACCATTTTGAAGAGAATGTTATCTATCCACCTAAAAAAATAGTTCAAAAGGTACAAATAAATATATTATGAAAATTAAGGCTCCCTCCCACCCACTTTCCCCACCCTTATTCCCTCCCGGTAAGTAACCACTATTGCCAGTTTTGTGTATTCTACCAGAGATTCTGTGTATACTTCTTGTATGCATGTGCAAATATATTTTCTTTTCCCCTCTCTTTCTTTTTAAAATTTAAAAATTAAAAAAAATTTTGTTTTTAATAAAGTTATTTATTTATTTTTGGCTGCATTGGGTCTTCGTTGCTGCGTGCAGCCTTTCTCTAGTTGTGGCGAGCGGGGGCTACTCTTCGTTGCAGTGTGTGGGCTTCTCATTGTGGTGACTTCACACTTGTTGCTGAGCATGGGCTCTAGGCACGCGGGCTTCAGTAGTTGTGGCACGAGGGCTCAGTAGTTGTGGCTCGCGGGCTCTAGAGCTCAGGCTCAGTAGTTGTGCCTCATGGGCTTAGTTGCTCCGCAGCATGTGGGATCTTCCCGGACCAGGGCTCGAACCCATTTCCCCTGTATTGGCAGGTGGATTCTTAACCACTGCACCACCAGGGAAGTCCCTAAAATTTTTAAATCATAAATGGTAGTACTGTATACACACCGTTCTGCCCCTTGCTTTTCTTACTTAAAAATATATCTTTGAGATTTTCCTTTCATTGTAAGTGTAAGAGTTGCATTTTAGTAGCTGCATAGCACTCCACTGTACAAATAAACTATAATTTATTTAGGGAGTCCCCTCTAGAGGAAAATTTAGGTAGTTTCCAATCATTTGCCTTTACAAAACAATGCTGTAATAAATACCGCGTTACATAGAAATCTTCGATCCATTTGTAATTAATTTGGTATTAAGATTGGGATTTGATTTTACTTTTTCCAGATGATTATCCAATTTTTATCTATGGTCAAAAATGTTCCCTTTACCAAACACTGAATTCCAAAATATGGTTCTATTTATGGACTCTGTTTTCCAAGAAATTGGATTCAAACTCTAATTTCAAAGCTACTAAGGCATATTTCACCCCCTACAGTAAAATCTTGACCCAGAAAACACTTAGCCCAACTCTTTCATTTTACTGCTGAGGAAACTGAGGTACACATCAAAATAATGTAATCATTTAACAAAAGGCAGTGGTAGGATTCTACACAGAATCCTACAGAAGTCCAACACTCATCCAGTATAACTGACACGAGTGTTCTGCAGAAAGATCTTCATACGACTCTGTGGAGGCAGCAAACAGGCCCCCTTCTGCCTCAATGGTGTGAAAAAATCTATGGTGTTCAAAAGGTGTTATGTCTAATTTGTAACGTATCATGCCATGGTCACCCTATGGCTGAAATATTCGTTGAAAGAAAAAAAGTCAACCAAATGATTATTTAGTTTCTCCCTCCAAATCTGCCTTAAACTTTTTAAATAATTAAATCATTTCTGGCTTGGCTTGGAGAAGAAGCAAGATAATATAAATTATTTCTGGCAGAAGAAGCTCAGTAAAGATTATTTCACTTTTCTTTTTGGAGTGTGAATTATTTGTTATGGCATTCCTTAAATATATTTGCCAGTGTGCCAGGTTGCTTAGGCCCTCAACATTCAATAAATCTTCCCTGAATTTAGTGTTTGCAGGGCACTGGCATGAAAGGGTCATGTACTTTCTTGTATAATAAAATGACCAATATAGTTTTTCTTTTTAAATAATGGTATTTGGAATATTATGCACTTATAAAAGTAATAATTTCAAAAGATGTTTAACAACACAGGAAACTGCTCACAATATATTGTTAGCTTAAAAAACAGCTGGATATAAAATTATATGTAAACCATATGAAGCCAAATTTGTAAATACTACACATATTCCTGCATGAAAAAAAAAAACTGGAAGAAAATGCAATACTGTGTTCATGGTGGCTAATTCCAGGTTTTGTTTGTTTATTATTTATATTTTTTATGTCTGTATTTTCTAAATTTTTTTTCACTGAACATGTGTTACTTTAAAAACAGAAGAGGACTTCCCTGGTGGTACAGTGGTTAAGAATCCACCTGCCAATGCAGGGGACACGGGTTCAAGCCCTGGTCCGGGAAGATCCCACATGTCGCGGAGCAACTAAGCCCATGAGGCACAACTACTGAGCCTGAGCTCTAGAGCCCGCGAGCCACAACTACTGAGCCCTCGTGCCACAACTACTGAAGCCCGTGTGCCTAGAGCCCATGCTCCGCAACAGAGAGAGGCCACCTCAGTGAGAAGCCCGCGCACCATAATGAAGAGTTGCCCCCGCTCGCCACAGCTAGAGATTGCCCGCATGCAGCAATGAAGACTCAACGCAGCCAAAAATAAATAAATACTTAAGTATTACTTAAGTATTACTTTAAGTAATACTTAAGTCTTACTTAAAGAGGAAGAGAAAGTGAATTCATGTCCCTAACGTCTAACATGCTCTCAGAGTGAGACTTGAGCCCTGGGGTGACTGGAGACTCCTTTTTAAGAAAATAATTTGCAAAGTATATATCTAGGTGTCACTCTCACCACGCTCTGTAGCCCCTTATATTACAGACCAGGAAACGAGTCCTGGACTGGTGGCATTTATTCAGCCAGTTCATGGTGCAGTAATCTGTGGGAACCTTCTAAGTTGGGACTTGGCAACACATCTTCGGGACGTGAAAGTATTGGTCAGGCAAGTCGGGACATGCGTTTCTGGGTGATCCTCATCACACCTGGATCCTTCCCCTCACCTGAGTCAGAAGGCTTAGAGTGCAGAGCCACCCTCTCAGGCATCCAGATGTTATCAGGCAAGTTGGAGGCACACCCTGTCCCTGTGACCTGACTATCTATAGTGAGGGGCTGGGGTCTCCCACCTCTGCCCCCAGTCCTGGGCTCACACCTTGAGACCTGCATTCTCAAACCCAAATGAGACCTCACCCAGGTGGAGTATTCACTTCTCTACTGTAGACTGTTGGGTACACAGACATTCTTTAATAAACATTGTAGGAGTGTGTGCATAAACACACACACACACACACACACACACACACACACACACACACACACTCTCTCTTCCTCAGAGTCAGTCAAATTTATGAGGTTAGCTTCTCAAACCTCCACTCATTCTGGGAAAAGGTTGATTTCACCTGCTTCCCTTTTCCTGTCTAAAGTTCAGAGGAGTCCCTGCTCCACCCTCCACCTCTGCCAGGGCCAGAGCTGGAGGAAGGGGCAATAAGTATTGCTAAAAATAAAAGGAGAGAGAGAAAAGAGGAGCCCCAGTTAAGGAGGGTTGGTTAAGCTCCGTGTGGGTTTTGGTTTGGCTGAGTGTAGGGTGGATATGAGAGTCTGGGGTGGGCACTGAGTCTCCTGAGCCACGGAAGTGTAGCTCAGGGCTGCCTGCAGGGTCCCCGCTCTGTCCTTCCCAGGAGTGCTCAGGCTCTCCCAACAATACATGTGGCATGCATGTGTAGTGGGGCTCCAGCCTCTCCTGTGAGGCTGAAAGAGAAGTTTTGGGAAGAGGGCCAGACCTGAAGGGTGAATTCTCACCACCTACCCTGCATGACTACTCAGTAAATACGGGGATCTGAAGATGTGAGTTCTGCTGATGACACTTTTGTAAACCAACCCAATTTTCTACAGGCTAATGGCTGGGGAACACTGCTTCCTTCTTCAATGACCAAAGTAGGTTGCAGTGGTGGGGGTTAAGCTACTGATGCTGTGTCCACTATGTTCATAGGCTGACCCAGCTCTTGTCTCCTTCCCCTGGGCCCCATCAGAAGCCAGGATCTGTGGCCTCCGGTTGGCCCCATGCCCCTCTAGGTGATCAAGCCTCCTTCCCTTCGTTTTCCCTTTGTCTTCATCTTCCCTTCTCAGCCATGGCTGAGATTGATGTCCCTTTAGCACTGGAGTTTGGGATCTTGGGTCGCATCCATGGTGCTAGTGCCCTTGCTGACACATACAGTACTAATGTCAAGTTCATATTAGTGACAGCCTTCTAGCTGATGCCTGAAGTAGCCATGTGTGCCATGGAACATTTACCATATGAATTACTGAATGATGTGATGGAATTCGGCTACTCTAAGACCCCACCATATAAAGGGCATGAAATCTGCCTAATATAGGCTCATGTAAAAGAAGCCTGAGCCTGGGGAGGGCTCTTCCCTCTCCCCTGTCAGCAAGCATTTCCCATGTGACCACTTTTATTATTTTGTCTGCACTCAGGGGAGTCTCAACATTCTCAGGTTTATTTAGCTACTGGTTTAAAACAGCTTGTGTCCATAAAGGGATCCCAAGTCCTGAATCATTTATAAAACATCTGGAGCTGTGGAATTTCCCTGGACTTCTGGCTCAGATATACTGGAAATGGTCAACACATCAGAGAGAGAGAGAGAGAGTGCTTGGACACCCACAAGTAAACAGGAAAATGCTGCTGTTTCCATCCACCTTCTAATTGGAGTGGAAAGGACAGACCCCAGAAGGCAAGGCATCTTCCTCTCAGCTAAGACCCCCGAGGGAATACCCGTTGCCCCTGGCTCAGGTACCTGAAGGAGAATTGCCAGAAACCTCTTCTCAGCCTCATTCCGGCCATAACACTGGAAGCTATGTGTGTAGAGTGTGTACTCATAGCCATACAGGGACACCTTCACGATGTCGCTGGTGTTCAGCCCCATGTTCTCTTCCACCGCAAAGGATATTTGGGTGGAGGCACCGCCTAAATCCAGGGCACCTGTGGTCTCCTTTCCGTTCGGATGCACCCACATATGCCACAGGCTCTTCTACACAGTGGGAAAAAGAAACAAGAAAAAAGACCAAAGGTACCATCTCTGATTGGCTAGGGTTCTTCACCCAAGACCCATTTCTTATTGCTAAGAAGTATGACATGGGAAGCATTCAGGGCCAGATCTCTCCTTTATTTCAGGGGTGGTGAACTCAAATGCCTACAGGGACTGTACAGGCAACATAAATGAGTGAGTAGACAATAGGGAATGAGGTGTAGACAGTAGGGAATGGTGGGGCCTGGGGCAAACTGGGGAATGCATGAGCTATACTCTGTTCTAGTTGGTTGTTGCCATGCAGGAATGTGAGTCTGCTGTGACCAGCTCCTCCAACTTTTGGGGAGTGAGGGGGGCAGGAGAAGCTAGAAATGTGGATTTTTATGTGAATTTTCCAAAATATTAACTAAATTAATTTAATTTAATTTAAAATATATTCAAGGGGGAAGAAAATAGGTCTTAGGCTGAACATAGTATGGTGTCCTCTGCACCAAAGGAGCAGGGAGTATGGAGACTGGAATGTGAGGAGACCTGAAGACACAGGATGAGTTAGGAAGAAAGCTGCCTAAGGGCTCTGTGAATTCCAGATGGCTATGGGACTTCTTGGAAGGGTCATTTTCCAGATGTCCTTCAAAAAACTCATAGCCCACTGCTAGATTTAGATCCTCCCCTGCCTCTAATTTCTTATTAGCTAGTAAAATGATGATATTCCCCCTCCCCCATCCATTTGGTCCTGTTTAGGATCCATGGCTTTGTCCTAGCTATTCATGTCTTTTCTTAGCTGTTGTATCATAGATGTTTCCCTAATTCATTGCATGATAGAAACAATGCAGGACGGATGGCCCTGTTGGCATGTACCTCTGCTTAAGTTACCAACCACAGGGGACAGGATAAACAGCAAGATTAAAAACCATGCATTTGTTTTCACACACCTCCAGGAAATTTCCCATTAAATAGTTGGCTGTAATCCATCCATAAATCCCTTCCTCTTGCCCAGAAATGACTTGAGCATCCCTAAAATCAAAGGGCTGAGACTCGAAGTAGTTTTGGATGCTTGCAAGGACTTCATTAGCTGCTGTTTCGTTTTGCAACCTATGCAAGGCACAGAACACAAAAGGCTGAGTGCCCAGACAACAATCTTAAAATAAACCCCCCACCCCCTTCAGGCAGGGACAGTTTTCCAGATGTATATAAGACATGGCAACCCCCTGTACAAGTTGAAGCCTCCCAGGCAAGGCAGGATGCACTTGTTACCTGTCAAACTGCCAAGCAGGAAAATAGCTACCAGTGAAAATACCACTTGTTCTCTCCTCCCCTACCTGTTCCTATCCCTCTCTCTAGCAACCAGCTAATGAAAAGAGCCTCCTACTCAGTCACCATCGCTCTGTCTCAGATCAGCAGAAGAAAGGAGATCGGTGAAGGCATAGGAGTGGCATAAGTAATCTCTTGGGGCACCATATAAAGAAACCCTCACAGGCCAGAAGGAAGGGGAGCTTAGGAGGGAGGGGGAAAGGAAGAGGGGTGAGTTTTCAGCTCTCCCAGCTTTGCTCTTTGGGAGGGCTTCATCGTGAGGGGATATGATGGCCATCATGGCTGTCATTGAATTGAAATTCATTAGTGTGCTGACCCATGGAGGAGTGGTAACATAGCGTTCATATCACCCATGATGTAGAGTAATAATATCATTCATCTGCTGCCATTTTATGAAAGAAAGCTCACTTGGGAGACTCTTTTCCCTTTCATCAGTGGGTTAAGAAAGCCAGGGGCACTGGCTCACTCTTGGCTGAAGAAGAAGAAAGAGAAATGCTACAAGCAGAAGTCCATTCCAGTTCAGTAGCAAATTATCACCGCTTGGAAAATAATTAAGAATTTTCCTAGTTTTATTAATTCCCATCCCAGAGATTCTCAAATTATTGTTTTTTTTTATATTTGACTTTTCTAGCAATTAAAATATCAACTAGTTCCTCAGAAGAAATGGATCACCATCAGAAAGTTTCACAAGGAGGCATTAATATTTAATTTATTCAAATGCGACATTCACTTTTTCCCCAACTGGCAAACTTGTATTCCATGGTTTTTGTCATGGGCTATAAATTACAGAGCCTTTGAATGATTTCTCACCGAGAGGACTGGGAGAAAAAAGCAACCAAGAGAAAGTTGGGTTCTTTGTTTCCATAAGAAAGAAAAGGCAGAAGAAGGGAATTTCTATGACATTTCTATTTCAGGTAAACGCAATAATTTTGAAAACACACTGCAGTTTCCAAGAGTAAGCAAAGAAATCTGACTTCTTTCCTCATTCTACTTGGTCAACCAGGACATAGGAATAGAAAAAAGGAGAGGAAAACTACAAGGAAAGGGCTTAGTCCAACTGAGAGTGCTTCATGATTTTTTTTGATGATCATCTGAATGTGACTCTGTTGTTCCTTTGTATTTTCTTCATGCCCACATGAAGAAAATACATGTAATTTTACATTCCTGGGATCACAGACAAAGTGGCTTTGAAGCAGAATGAGTGTCATCTTTTGGGGAGAAAGCCTTATTTTCAAAGTTTAGGGCAGCATCTACCCTTTAATTTAGGTAGATTTAAGTTTGATGGGTTTTTTTTAAAAACTATTTTTCTTTTATTTCAAGGTCAAGGAAATATTATCATGGAGAAAAAAAATGAAGAGAAAGGACAGTCAAAACAATGCAACTGGGCTAAAAGTCATGGCTACAAATTTAGAAGGAACTGCTTAATTGAATGAAATGAGATGTTTGTTTTTATGTAACGCCAAAGGCTTTGGGGTGAGGAGCAGAAATCCCAGTATTTGAAAGCAGATCTCAGTGACATTTTGTACATGGGTAGAAGCTACACAGCTTAGTAGTATAGTGGGTTGCATTTAGTGGAGCCGGTTGTCCACAGGTGTTAAAATACCAGGAGTCAGAAACAGTTTCTACTTTTCTAGAAAACTAGAGGTACATCCCATGATTAGATTTCATGTCAGTTTCCTTTATTTTCAGAGCTCTCAGTAAAATCACCATGGGGAAGGGAATCAAATATAGAACTGTTTCTTTCTGAGTATTAAGATAAAGACTAAAAGTTTCCCAACTTTTAAAGCCTAAATTTATGGCAGAATATGGGCTTCTTTCTTTTGGATTTATTCCCAGAAATAGAGTTACCTTCTTGGAAAGAATTCAACACATTCCTGATTATTTTGGTCCAAAGGGCTCCTCTGTGCCATTCCAGCCCTTACCTCAGCAAGCGCATCCCAGCTGTGGCCCCCAGGTAAATGCGGGTGGATCCATGGAGGTGGGCTGGAATATGCCCCTTGACTTTTTGCATGCAGTCCTCAAAGGCTTTGGGGGCATCTTGAGGGTTTTCCCCATAGCTGGAGATCCCAGAAGCTGAAGAGCAAGCAGTCAGCACTTCTTAGCCTTCCCAGGAATCAACAAGAGCAGTACAACTTTTAAATATAAAATAAATCGGCTCTGGAAATTAATGGGTTTTTGTAGGGGGCTGAAAATTGTGTATGTGCTAAGTTCCATGTGGTCACACAGATGAGTCAATTCCCAAAATATGGAAGGAAAGAATTACAAAGGTGAAAAAAGTAATGAGCCAAGACCTGCTTTAAAAAAAAAGTTCTCATCATGGAAATTTCAAATATAAATAAAAGTAAGGAGAAGAGTCTAACAAACCCATGCACCCATCTTCCAGTTTCAACAATGATCAATCTTGCTCCATCTGCACTCTCCCATTCTCTCCTCATGAAGCAAACTGCAGACATGGTATCATTTCATTCTATAAATATTTCAGTATGTATCATTAAAAGGTAAGAATTCTTTTAAAGAAACATAACCATAGTCTCATTATTCTACCTAAAAATCTTAAAAATAATCCCTTAATATAATTAAATATCTAATTAAGGTTCACATTTCCTCCATATTCATATTTTTTTCTCTCCCTCTCTCTCCCTCCACCTCTCTTTTTTTTGATTGAATTTTTTAATGGACTTTTTTTTTAACATCTTTATTGGAGTATAACTGTTTTACAATAGTGTGTTAAAAAAAAAGTCCATTAAAAAATTCAATCCCTCTTGGTGGTCACAAAGCACAGAGGTGATCTCCCTGTGCTATGCGGCAGCTTCCCACTAGCTCTCTATTTTACATTTGGTAGTGTATATATGTCCCTGCCACTCTCTCACTTCGTCACAGCTTACCCTTCCCCCTCCCCATGTCCTCAAGTCCATGCTCTAGTAGGTCTGTGTTTTATTCCCGTCCTACCACTAATCTCTTCATGGCATTTTTTTTTCTTAGATTCCATATATATGTGTTAGCATACGGTATTTGTTTTTCTCCTTCTGACTTACTTCACTCTGTATGACAGACTCCAGGTCTATCCACCTCATTACAAATAACTCAGTTTCATTTCTTTTTATGGCTGAGTAATATTCCATTGTATATATGTGCCACATCTTCTTTCACCTCTCTCTTTCTATCTAGTTTGTTTGAACTAGGGCCCAAATAAATTCCATCCATTATAATTGGTTGGCATGTCTCTTAAGTCTCTTTTAATATATAGATTCCGCCCCCCCTCTAATTTTTCTTTGTAATTAAACATTTTTTTCCTTGCAATTTCATTTGTCTTATAGTTTCCCACAGTCTAGAATTTGCTGATTGCAGCCCCATGATTCATTTAACATGTTATTTGGTCCCAGTTTTTTTTCTGTAAATTGGTAACTGAATGTAGAGGCTTAATCACATTCAGGTTTGAACTTTTTCAGAAAGAGTAGTTTATAGGGATGTGCATTTCTAATAAGACGCACAAGCATCTGGTTGTTTCTCTCTTTGTGCTGTTAACAGGCATCAATGATCATTGCTTAGATCCATTCATTACTCCATTACGGTTTATGAAATGCTGATATTTTATTTCCATCATTCTTGCTTCACTTTTTACCTAAAATGCTTTTTTAAGAGGAAAACTTCCTCATCGTTAACTATTTGATTACCCTACAGTACAGTTTGTACAGGGAAGGCATAAGTGGATAAGTGCTTGATTCTTTCCCTTTATTTACCAGCTTAAAAAATATAGATTGCATCTCTAGTGTCTACCTAATATAACCAATAAGGGATTTTGTTCGTTTGTTTGTTTAAGGGCATATGAATCTAAAGATATATTTGATATGTTTCAATTCATTGCAGTTACTATTCTTATTGGTGGCCTATCTTGTCCAGTGGCGCTCTCTTCAATTTGGCAGCTGAATCCTTTTGACATGATCCCAGAAACCTTTAAGAACTTTTCTGCTTTCTGATATGATGAGATGTATCAATGACCTGTGTATTTCCTGCCCCAGATCTGGAATCTGCTGTTTCTCCAAGGAATCCTGGTTTCTTTTATTGAGTAACGGTATTTAGCATTCAAAATTTGGAAGCTAGCTGGCTAACTGAAAGCCTTTCCAGAAGACAGACTTAGAGAAAACTTTATTTCAAGAGAAAACACATCATGAATTCTTAGTGGTATTTCTAATTCAAAACTTCAAGTTCTTCCTTGAATTCACTGATCTTGTATCTTTATCTTCCTTTTACTAGCCTGTTTCCCAGCCCCTCCAACTTAATAACTCATTTGCTTTATTTCACAATCCACACACAGCAGTCTCATTATGACAATGACAATACCAGCACTACCACCAATTATAGGGTTATTGAAAACAATTTAAGATTTTTTGAAGTTTTTTTTGTCCTTAGGGTATATCCTATTAGGCCTGTACAAGTGTCCATAAATGAAGCTTTCTTGAAATACATACATGCTAATTTGTCTGCATATTGTCTATGGCTGCTTTCATGCTAAAGTGGGAGAGTTAAATGGTTACAACAGAGATCATATAGCCAACAAATGAAAAATATTTATCCTCTAGCTCTTTACAGGAAAAGTTTGCTGTCCATTGACTTAGATGATTTATAGGCATCTCCAACTTAATATATTTGAAACCAAATTCCTTAATCCCTGCCATGGCCCCAACCTACTCTACCCTCAGTGTTGCCCACTCTAAGGAGATGGTACCTTCATGCATGCAGTTACTCAGGTCAGAACTAATGTTCAGGCACCATCAACCAGGATGCTGCATATTGAATCTATCATAAAATCTTTTTCGCTCTACTTTCAAAATACCTCTCAAATCTGAGCACTTCTCACTCCCTTCCCCAGAACCATTCTCGATCAGTGTTTCTCAACCTCAGCACTACTGAAGTTTTGGGCTGGATTATTCTTTGTTTTGTGGGCTGTCCTGTGAGTTATGCAATGGTTAGCAGCATCCTTGTTCTCTACTACTAGATGCCAGCAGCACGGCCAACCCCAGTTATGAAAACCAAAAAATGTCCCAGACATTGATAAATGTTCCCTGGGGGGCAACGTCGCCCCATGTTGAGAAGCACCAGTCTAGGCCAGACCACCAAAACGTCACCTCCCACTTGCACTGCTCTAATAGCCCTGGTTTCCCTGCTTCTAATCTTAGTCTCTTGACTACGTATTCTACATTGACAGAGTGACCCTTGAAAATTATGTCATATCGTGTTAGTTCCCTGATCAGAAGCTCCTAATGGCTTCCCAATATACTTCGAAGAAAATTCATTTGAGTAAATGTCAAACCCCTTACTGCGTCTCAAGGTCCTCTATGAGCTGGCCTCGGTGACAGCTTTGGCCTCATTTCTCACTTTTGTTTCTCTTACTCGTTCTGCTCCAGCCACATCGGCCCCTTTGCTTTTCCTAGAAAATGCTGAGCAGCTGTCACCCTTGGCATTTTCTTTTGCCACGCCCTCTGCTCAGCACATTCTTCCCTCAAACAGGTGCACGGCTCACTCTCTCATCTCAATTTGGTCTCTGCTTAGCTATCACCTTCTTTGCTCTCCCATGAAATAGAATGATCATTCTCTATCCACCTAGCTGGCTTAGTTTCTCCTCACAGCACTTCTCCCTGATATCACATACCCATTTATTTATTCTGTCTCCTTCATTAGACTGTAAGTTCTGTAACAGCAGAGGCTTTGTATATTTTGGTTATTTTAGAATTCCCAGTGTCAAGAACAGTTACTGGCAGACAGCAGGCACCCAATAAATATTTATTAAGTACATGAATCAATCAATCAATCAATCAATCAATGAGATTTTCACATCAGCTCACAATACTATAGTAAGGGGATTGTGTAGTCCAATCTAGAGCAAACAAAATATATTCTGCCAGAGCTGGTCTCTGGATAGGAACTGGTTAGGAGCCTTGCTAGAATGTGGAAATGTGGGGTATTTGAGCATGTCCCTCAGGGGCCTATTTGCATAAGGTTCCTTAAGCCTCCCAGAGGGAAAAGGAGATTGGATTCATAGGTTCATGGGATACTGGGATTCACAACCCCAAGAAGAGAGCTAAAACTGCTATTCTAATCTGGGAAGAGAGAGTTGGACAGCTGGCACAAGACTTACTTGAGGTGGGACACAAGCAAAAGACATGAGCAAGGGATGCTTTCCAACACTGTAGTGGCCTGGTCCCTAGAGCAACTCTTTAAGGTATTTTAGTGGAGGAGATGGTTAAGTTTAGGCTCTAGTGGAGTTTAAAGAATTTTTAACTGCTGGTTTAAAGGGAAAACATGAATGTCGCCTGTGAGAGAAGGCAGCAGGAACCATGAGCAGTGCCTCCTGCACAAGAGATGAGGGGCAGGCAAGGAACCAGTGACCCTGAGGGAATGGCTTTAAAACAAGCAGCCAGAGCAACAGGCACCAGCATGGGGACCAGCAGCTAAAGCAGCACCCAGTGAACTCACGGAAAACAGCACCTGAGGACTGGATACTCACCAGGGACCCCCTGAGAAAGAAATTTCTGAGGCCCTGGGCATTCGGGAAACACTGTTGGGCAAGAAAGCATTCACCAACCCCTCAAACTGGCCAAGGCGGGGAGACCTGGGGAAATTTGCAACTGAGAAACTAGAAACACAAATTATGCTTGGCGAAGCTGCCTGTCTTCCAGGGGATGACACTTGCCAAACTTTAACTCTGTAATTTGAGCTGTAATTTGTAGTCTTCTGGTCATTGCGAGTATATATGGATCCCTGAGGCTACCGTGATCAAAGGGAAGATCCATTTATGGATGTGGTGTGGGCTCCGTGACCCTGCCCATCCCCTAAATCACATCCAGGGTGGGCCAAGGGCCCCTACCCCTGAGAGACTGCCTGGGGCCCTCCCCATGAAAGTGCCACCTCTTTCTACAGCCCGAGGCCATCAGGACTGACTTGGCTGAATTGCCCTCCCGGGTATAGAGGCAGATCTTACAACTATGTTAGAATAACCTTTTAGCAAGAATATCCACCAGAAGCTCTAAAGTGTGGTGCCCCATAATTAATAATAGCTAACACTTATTGAGTGCCTACTGTATGCCAGGCATTTGCTACCTGCTTTATATGTATTATGTCATTTGATCTTCAAATAATTCCTGTGGGGTGGGTATTACTATTATAATGCTTTTTATTTTAGAGATGAGTGAGTCAAGACTCAGAGAGGTTAGATAACTTTCTAGAGTTCCCGCAGTAGGGATAGGGTGACGTCTAAATCACTGTCCTACACTATCCTCTCCACTTGGAGTGACTGGTCTCTCTTTCCTAAAGAAAGCATCCTCTTTCATGCTTGGGGGTGAAGAAATGGCTCAGAAGTTAGGAGAACAGAGATGGGATCTCTGGCTGAAGTTTGAGCGACGGTGCTGCCGCTTATGAATTGTGGGTAACAATGCAAGCAGTACTCAGAAAACATGGATGTCCCCTGTCGTGAGGAGCCCAGAGAGGTGCCATGCAGATGCCTCTTCAAAGAAGGGCTTAGTGTCTCAGCGGTTAGCTCCTTCGGGGTTTGCCTCAGCTGCAGAGAGCTGCCTTGCTCAACATCTTTTTCCCAGGATGGCAACATCCAATGACTGACAGTGATGGGGGGATCACAGCCCAGCCATTTCAGGCCATTCATACCCAATACAGGACATCTCTAATTGGCTAGAGCTCTGTCAGGCCTGGGTTGCAATCTGACTTCTCTTTCTGTCCAATCCTCCTTCTTCCGCCTTCCTTCCAAGGCTGTGGATCGCTAATCACTCCCTTGCATCCCAGACTCTGTCTGGACACCTTAACTGTGACACCTATGTCCCAGGGAAGGCGAGCTCCTGGCTGCCCTCCATGGAAGGGCAGATGATCAGAATGCACCCTGGTTATCCATAGAAGACTCTTGGTCTCCCTATGGGAAAGGCTAATTCTGCTTCCCAACTTTTTCCATGCCATGACCTGCAAGAAAGTATTCTATTTGGGCAGCTCATTGAGGGAAATGAAGGAGGTTGCTTGGGTTGGGAGGACTGGTTCAGAGTCTATAACTTGTCCTATAGGCTGAGAGTATCCCTGTAACCCATTCAGGACATACTGGTTGGAAGATCCAGGCCAAGTCAAAGATCATAATGCTCTAAAGAGGGTGGTGCATACATACACACTCACTAACTGGGCTTGATTATGTGGACTAAAGGCTTAATTGTAAAAGGCAAAATTATAAAACTTTTTTTTTTTTTTGGCTGCTCCATGCGGCATGCAGGATCTTAGTTCCCTGACCAGGGATTGAACCCGTGCTCCCTGCAGTGGAAGCGTGGAGTCTTAACCACTGGACCGCCAGGGAAGTCCAAAATTTTGATAGAAGAATATCTTTATGACCTTAGGATAGGGAAGGATTTCTTAAATAAAATGTACAAAAGTGCAAACCAAAAGGGAGAAGATTGATAATTGTACCTACATAAAAATTAAGAACTTCTATTCGTCAGAAGATATCATGAAGAAATTAAAAAGACAAACCATAACTGTGAGAGGATATTAGCAACAATATGATAATAATACTAGCAAAGCATTCATATTCAGAATATAGATAAAGAATTCCTAGGACTCAAAAGGAAAAATTCAGGCAATTTGGTAGAAAAATGAGCAAAAGACATAAACAGGCATTTCACAGAAACAGAGTCATAAATATATAAAAATATACTTAACCTTATTAGTTACCAGGGAAATACAAATATCCATCAACAGGTAAAAATGAACCAGATACTGCTACTCCTTGCAGCATAGATGAATCTTAAAAACCCAGTGGTAGTGAACAAAGCAAATTACAGAATAAACGTTTGCTTCTAATTAAATAAATATGTGATTGATTCCATTTTCAAAACCAGGAAAAACTAAATGCATAAGGACAAAACTAAAGAAGAACAAGTAAACCATCAGTCTAACATTCCAAATATGTTGTGGAGGAGGCAGGGAGTGCGTGGAGGGTCATTAAAGATGTTGATGCTGTTCTGTGTCAGGGGTCGGCAGCTCACTGGCCATATACAGTTCTCCACCTTCTATTATACAGCCTGTGAACTAAGATATTCTTACATTATTTTTAAATGGTGGGGAAAATCTTTTTTTAATATATTTTGTGGCATTTGAGAATTATATGAAATTCAAAATTTCAGGGTCCATAAAGAAAGCTTTACTGGAACAGAGCCACAAACGCCTACTGGTTTACAGATTGTCCATCTCTGTCTATCTCTCTCTACCCACCTCCCCACCATATACAGCCAACTGGAATATAATTTTCCTATTGGAATACAGTTTTCCTTGAGTTTCTCATGTTTATGCATTATGAGCAGAGGCACTGACTGCCTTTGTTCTGGACTATTTTTTCAAGGATATTTGCATAATGAACAGGCTCAGAAGATATCGTGTTTCCCTCCAGAGCAAAAGGCAGGTACCCATTATAAATGTTTCAGATTCCCTAATCTCAGGGTTCCTCTTCTGTAACATAACGCACTGTGCGAGCAGGTACCATCTGGCCCTTTTTACATCATCCTGTGCAAATTGGGGCTCAGAACCAGCACAAGAAAATGCTGATACTCGGGCTACAGCTGTTTCTGTGAATAAGAAACTCTCCTTTGTTTCTGACCCAGGAGTCTTGGGTCTTCCACCAGCATCCATGAAAGTGCAGCAGGGTAGAATCTCACACCATTCACAGTCCTTGACAGCGCCTCCCCCGCCCCCCCCCTCCGCCCGACCATTTTACGGATGAGAAATCTGAAACCCAGAGAAGGGAAGGGGCTGGCCTGAGGTCACTGTACTGATGAGTAGCAGCACTAACTCAAGGTCTCATATTTCCCTGACACTCAGCCCAGTGCTCAGTCCTTGCCTCTGGGCAGCATCTCAGGACTCCTGCAGGCCTCTGAAGGACATTAGGACATTCCCTTGCTTCCCTTGGGCCTTACCTTTCACGCTACATTTGAAGGTTTGACTGACTACTCCAGTATTATTCTCCTTCTCTGCTGGCCATTGATACACGTAGACTGTGGTTCTGGAAGACCCGGCATCGAGCACGATTCCATACTGAATAAAAGGTGGGGAGGGAGAGTCAGAGACAGGCATCTGAGGACCCCTTTTCCCAGGGGGCCACCGAGAACCCTGAATCCTCCCAAGAGCTTAACCCACACTGCTTCATTTAGGTAGGAGCTGACCAAAAAGAAAAAACTATTTTCTCTAAACCAGCTTTGTCTCCATGGACTCTGGATGGAGGGGTTGGAGGGAGATGGGTCAGGTGTTCTAGGCCGCAGTTCTCAGCCTTGACCTCACATTAGAATCACTTGGGGAGCTTTTGAAACTCCCAGTGCCAAGGTTGCACTTGAGACCCATTAAATCAGAATCTCTGTCTGTGGACCCAGGCACCAACAGTTTTTAAAGCTCCCTTGGTGATTCCAGTATGCAGCCAAGGTTGAAGATGAGTACCCCAAAGATCTTGCATGCAAAGACAGTCTCCTGATACCTCCTCATCCAGACTCTGCGGGGGGTGGGGGGGGGCGGTCAGAAGCCACCTTGGTCTCAGGAGTACAATGAATAGTCAGTCACCTGCTGCCCTCTATTCTCCAAACTTCCAGGCCTATCAGCCTGGGATAAACAACCAAAAGGAAACCATAGGTAGGAAGTTCTCACAGGGGAGTGACACACTGATATCTGCATTGGCCTTCAGAATGAAAGTATTCCTGCTTAAGGAGGAAAAAACTAAAATACAAACGAATGTTGACATATTATCCCACTTTGGTGACATGTGTGTGAACAAATGGACAGGAGGGTATTGCCAGCCATCTCACGCAGCTTGAGGCAGGTACCAGGGAGCTTCACTTGACGGTGTGGCCCAGCCCAGGCCCTGGACCAGGCCTGCCTAGGAAGGAGCATTCATTAGCAGCCTAGGGGCACTGGAATGAGTTATGCTGACCTAGGTCACTATCTGGTTGGGCTTGGAATCAGCCCAGGGCATCAGAGGCTTCTGGGTGGCACCTTTTCCCCAATTCCCCCACCACTGAGTTAGCCTAACCTGTCCCAGAGAGGAAGATGATGTTGGGTTGTGGAGGCAGGTCACATCAGATGGATTCCTACTTTTCCGATATTGCGTAAGAGACCTAACCTTTCTGGGTTCCCTCGTCTTCAGACAACTTCCTTTCAGAAGTAAACAGGAGACTGATGCTTAGTGGCTGCTCAATAAATACAGGCTATATAGAAAAAATCAGTGAAGCAAAATAAATAAAATTGCAAAGCAAGAAAAAGAGGAAAAAAGTGAATAACACCCCTCAAATCCAACTATTGTTTTAACACCTTGTTATATATCTTTTCCAATGGTTTTCTGTGCATACAACTACATATACACATATGTGTTTAGACATATGTTTTTAAATCGACACAGGATTACACTACACATAATCTTCTCCAATGCTCTTTTCTTACTTAAAAAGTATATCATGGGGAATTTCCCTGGTGGTCCAGTGGTTAAGGCTCCGCGTTTCCACTGCAGGGGGCACGGGTTAGATCCCTGGTCAGGGAACTAAGATGCCTCATGCCATGCAGCGCGGCCAATAAATAAATAAATAAATAAATAAATAAAAGTATATCATGAACATCTCTCCCTACCAGTAAAAATACTGACATGATTTTTAAGCCATTCATCACATTCACTATGAGATGTACAGTAGTTAATTTAACCAATCCCGATTCTAAACTTTCTATCACGAAGGCTTGCTTCATTTGAAAGAGGAGCAAATAAAAAAATGTTACTCCAGCTTCTCCATTCTATTAAGATAGAACATCCTGTGTACATTGGTATTTGAACTTGAATAGCCTCTTCACCTCAGCTCTTCAGTCTGATGCGTGTTGCCTGAGATACTGACATGACACCCCCCATGGCAAACAGAGGAGGCATTGTACGCAATCTGTTCCAGGCAGAGGCTCCCCATGAGATTAAAGCACAGGTTGAAACTGAAGGAAACCAGGCACTCCAGAGGTCTGAGCCTCTGTATCAGTCTGCTTTCTTTCCTTCCCTCTGCTGCCGACCTGCTCACCAGCCCCTCCATGCCTGGTACTGATAAGAGGAGAGAGAGCATAAGAGGGCAGCTACTCCAGAGGGTGCCTGTCTGTCCCCAAATCTTCTTTATCCCAACCCTTCATGAAGAATGCTCGAGGCTGCTGGGCCAAGATCAGAAAGAATGAAGAATGTCCATTCTCATTTGTATGTCCAGGAAAATGGGATTCAGTTTTCAGCAGAATGGGCAGCAGCCAGAGACTTTGCTCTGAGATTTGCAGGAGAAATGGCGGCCACTTGGGCGCCTGCTAATGTGGTGACAGGAGCAGCCTTGAGGCCCAGTGCTACTTTGTACTAAGATGATCCACCCCCACCCCACCATCGTTCACTGGCATTTTCAAAAGTGAAAAAATTGGTCTTTAATCAGTTTTCAGAGCTCATTTGCCTAGATCAGTGCAACTCAGTGCGTTTCCATGGAGGGAGGGGGAAGGGGAGAATGAATTTCATTCAGTTCAGCTAGGTGGGTGATGTTTGGATGAAAAGCATTAAGTCGCCTTCTGTTTAATGCAGTGTCAGAAAAACAACAAACAAACATGGTCTGACTGTGGAACTGAAGATACAGTCAGTGGGTGAACCAAAAGGAAACATATGAACCCCATGGTCCAAAACTCAAGAACTTTGTGAGCTTCTAACAAAAGCAAAACCAGAGGTCATAAGATCAGCTTTCTTAGATGTGTTTTATTATTATTATTATTATCATCATCATCATTATTACTCTTACTATAATAATGAGAATAGTGGTAGTAATAAACATTTGGTGAACACTTATAATATGCCAGGCACTGCACAAAGGGCTTTAGTTTTGCATTTATAAGGCAGGTGTTATCATCATCCCCACGTGACAGATAGGGAAACTGAGGCTCACAGGGGTTAAATAATTAGCCAAGGTCACAGACTTGGGATCGAGCCAGGGTCTAACTGACTCTCAAACCTGTACTCATAGCCCCTGTGCTTTCACTGAGTTCCAAGGAAAACAAGTCTTAACAGGGTGACTGATTAATAAGAAGGTGCCTGATATGGTACGGCAGACTTTCTTTGTTCAGACAAAAGACCCTCAGAAGCAAACTCTTGGTTAAGTGGTGTGCAGATCTGGCTGGAGAGGAGAATCACCAATTTGAATAAGGAGCCAGGGCCTTCTAGAAAGGAAAAAACCAATTACCCACCTCTTGTACTCCAAGAGGTAAACCAGAGTGGGCCACAGCGCACCAGATATCCAGGCTGATGACTGAGAATGGATGAAGGTTAGAAGGAAATGGTTTTAACACAGCCTGGCCCAGTTGTTGTGCTTTGGAGAGTCATGTGACCCAAGGTGAGGCTCTGACTGGTAGAAAAGCAGTGTCCCTACAACCTGGGACCCTGCAGGCCCCTTTTCAACAGTGGCACCATGTGGCTGCGAGCGGCAATAGCAGTGGGGTATTGATCAGATGGGTCTGAGAAGCTCCAGGGCTTCTAAACAACTGTGATGCGGTTAGGAGGGCGAAACCTCAAGAGGAAGATATTGGACTTAATGATAATAAAGCGGCGGGGTTGAGGTGGGGGGTGCTGAGTGAAAAATAAAGGCGACGTCATCATGTTTACTCTTCAAGCTTATAGAGCAGGTCAGACCAGTGACAGTGAAAAAGGGACTGGGGATATTTCCACCGTTGGCTAAGTTTTAATAGTTCCGCTTTTACACTCAGATAAACCAAGGTTAGGTAGGCCAACATTGGATTTAATAGCCAGATATCATGACTTTTCATGTGGGTCTTGAGGAACATGCCAGGGCCCCTCAGATAGGCCACTGTGGAGCTGGCCCCTCAAAACCAACTGTCAGCAGCACACAAAAAGGCAAAACAAGGCTCAGGTATGAAAACATAAACAATGAAAAAGCCTTTATATTCACTGGTCTCCACCTCCACACTGCCCTTCCTGCCCCTAGCACACACTGCAAAACAAAAGGAAAGGTCTCTGGACAGCCTGAGAAAAGCTGCATGTGGAATGACCCCTTCCAAGCTGTCATTCTGCTCCTGCTTCAACTGGCCCAGGACATCTGTCTTTTCTTATAACTAACCCACTCAGTGAAGCAGAATGGGCCTTCTGAGCCAATATTCCTGTGTTATACAACTTCCTGTCCCCTACAACTGGGGCCTGACAGCGAGATTCTGAAGAGATTAAAAACTCCCTCTCTGAACTGTCTGCTAATTGGTGAGGGTACGTCTACTGGTCCTTCCAAACCCTTGCCTAAGGCCAATGTTCTCTGCTCTCTTTTCTTCTATGCCAAGTCTGCTATTTCCAATCTGTGGAACCATGGGACGCTATTTGCCCTTTCTGTTCCTCTGTTTTCTCATCTTCAAAATGGGAATAATAATAATCTATCTACAGGGAACAGTCACTGAGGGTTCCCTGCCCACAAGCCCTCAGACCTTACCACTGTGATGTCCAACCATGCACTTTCTACCTGCCTGAAGGCTGTCTCCATTGGCTGAACCTACCTGAGCCCACAATATGCCAGAAATACTAGAGAGCTAATGTTCCCCAGGGAGCAGCCCTCAACCAATGACTAATGGAAGCTGGTGTGTAAATATGCCCTTGAGTAGGATGGCTGTGAGGCAGATGTTCTATACGCCCATGGCAGAGGACACCCCTGAGGTGAGAATTCTGCACTGGCTCCCAGAAATCCCTAGCAGGACAGCTCCAGCTGCCCACAGTGGTAACCTGCTGGGTAATAGCCCCTCCATTGGCTGCCTTCCCTTCTGTCTCACTTCCCATCCCCCCACAGTTCTTCGTGGGGTCACCCCCAGATGACCATCTTGCATGGGCATCTTTGACTAGGGGAACCCCTATGACACAGAACTAAACATGTGTGGTCTCCTTCTTCAACATTGCCCTCCATACTGCTTGGGGACCCACTTTTCTGTACTCAGTTTACTCTTCAAGTCTTCTAATTCCTCCATATCCCTCCAGTTTGAATTTACCTCTCATCTCCCAAAACAACTGCCTTAACCAGCTCATCCCTCACTTTTAAAGGGCCTGAGGGAAAATTTTATAAATGAAGACTTCTGCCCTGCCCCACCCCCACCTGTCTTCCCATCCCCAGGCAAATCCATAGAGTAGACAGCCTCATGCACCTGTATGTTGACTGTAGAGGGTGGGCTAGCTCAGACCCCACACTCATGCTCTGTCTACTCTCCGTGCAAGCATCTGCCCCTTTGCCACCCCTCAGACCAGTGATGAGGTCTGCCCTCAGCAGGAGGCCCACACAGACCGTGGATTCTGGGGTCCCAGGCACCACAGCATGTTCTAGAAGGGAAGCATGACTCTTGGTGGGCACATTCCCTTGTCCCACGGAGAGATATACCTGGAACGCAGCTAGAGCTGGTTCGTTTGATTTATGGGGTCTAAGGGTGGTACTGGGGTCTAAGAATGGTTACTGGGGTCTAAGAGTGGAACCAGCCTTCCCCCCAATTGGGAGGCATGTCCCTCCTCCAATTCAGCACCTTCCTGCCTCTGCATCCATCCTCCCTCCTTCCCTCCTGTGGAAAGGAGGACGTGTTTTCCCCACAGAGGCCAGTATCTCCTCCTGGGTTCCCTGTTTAGAACTTAGGATCAAGGAACAGCGGGAAGTAAGTGAAAAGAGCCGTGGGAACAAGAGGGTCCGGGTTTCAGTTCTGGTCCTGCCATCCACTGGTCAAACCTATGTTTCCTCACTTGCAAAATGGTGGTGACAGTGCTTGTCCACCTTCCATAGTTGGCATAAGAGTTCAGTGAAATAATTCAGGGAAAAACGCTCACTCAACTGAATAGCAATTTACAAAGTGTAAGGGGGTATTTCCCCTAGTTGGCAATCCTGATTTTATATAGTTTATAGGAGAAGGCAGTGCCTGGAACTTGGGAAAACAGATTCTCTAGGCCTTAGCTAATGTCTTTGGACAACCAGATAATTTGTTTTCCTCTCACCATTAGACAGCTGCATAAGGCCTTTTATTTTTCTTTTTTATTCATGCTATTCATGGGGGTCTGAGATTCTTAAGTAAAATACCTTATAAAAGAACCAAATTCCATTATCTAAAAAAGATTTTAGGGACTTCCCTGGTGGCACAGTGGTTGAGAATCCGCCTTCCAATGCAGGGGACATGGGTTCGATCCCTGGTCCAGGAAGATTCCACATGCCGCGGAGCAACTAAGCCCATGCGCCACAGCTACTGAGACTGTGCTCTAGAGCCTGCGAGCCACAACTACTAAGCCTGAGAGTCGCAACTGCTGAAGCCCGCATGCCTAGAGCCTGCGCTCCACAACAGGGGAAGCCACCGCAATGAGAAGCCCGGCACTGCAATGAAGAGTAGCCCCGCTCGCCACAACTAGAGAAAGCCTGTGTGCAGCAACGAAGACCCAACGTGGCCAAAAACAATAAATAAATTTAAAAAAAATTTTGTAGGAAATTTCCTGGTGTTCCAGTGGTTAGGACTTAGCCCATGCGCCACAGCTACTGAGACTGTGCTCTAGAGCCTGCGAGCCACAACTACTAAGCCTGAGAGTCGCAACTGCTGAAGCCCGCATGCCTAGAGCCTGCGCTCCACAACAGGGGAAGCCACCGCAATGAGAAGCCCGGCACTGCAATGAAGAGTAGCCCCGCTCGCCACAACTAGAGAAAGCCTGTGTGCAGCAATGAAGACCCAACGTGGCCAAAAACAATAAATAAATTAAAAAAAAATTTTTTAGGAAATTTCCTGGTGTTCCAGTGGTTAGGACTTGGTGCTCTCACTGCCTGGGCCCCAGGTTAGATCCCTGGTCGGAGAATTAAGATCCCACAAGCTGCACGGCGAAGGCAAAAAAAAATAATTAATTAAAATAAATAAATAAATGAAAAGGTTTTACTTTAATCCTTTAGAAAAGTGAACTCAGGATGGTAGAGCAAACTCACCCACGCAGCCAAGGCATATTAGTTTCTTTTTTACCTTTTAAAAACCTCTATTTCAGATATAGCCATTGAACACTCCCTAACAGCAGGAAGATGTAGAAAGGACTCTAAGGTCAAGGATAAATACTAAATGAGATTCAGATAACATGGCTCCTATGGCCCTTGTCCAACTAAGAGAGGTTTTCCTATTTTTAAAGAGTCATAAGAAGACAAAAGCAAAAACAAAAGAAGATTCGCAACAGAGACTATAAACGGCTCTCAAAGCCTAAAATGTGTACTGTTCGGCCCTTTACAGAGAAAGTTTGCTGACTTCTACCCAAAAAGGTTGAAGGACTCACTGACTCTCTTCACCTTTCATTTGACAGTCTCTCATGGGATCACCTCCTATCACCCTTAATAGCCAAGGCAGAAAGGATACATACAATTCTCAGCCTACCAGAGAACATCCATTTGGGGATGGACTTATCAAGAGCTGAGAGAGGCTTGTGGAACTTAGCATAAGGTGCTGAGTAATTTTGCGGGGGGAAGAGTCAGAGGGATCATGGCATACTTCTAGACTCAACAGAGGTAGCACAACACAGCTCAAGAAGTCCTTTCAGGTCCTTGATTTTGTTTACCCAGGCTAGGCCAGATGAAGAGCCTGGGTCTCCTGGTCTTCACTCATGAGCAAGTTTGTGTCATCTGGAGGAACTGACAAGCTGGTAGATCTTTGGCAGCCATCTATAATTCTTGGCTACAGAGTCTAGCTTTGGTTCTAACAGTCAGGAGTCAAAGCAAGACCTCACAGTCCTAGGAGAAGGTGTCACCACTATCAATCTTTCACCTCAAACATCACAAACCCAGCATGTCCAGTCTTTCTCCCTGGGTTCTTACTCCACCTTTCCCTGGCTCCAGCTAGAGGTAAGGGCAAGAATTTTCTTCTCTTCTAACTCATGAGTTTAGAATCATTGATGTCAGAGCCCATTTCTTCCCTTCAATGCCAACCCCTTCACACCTACCTTCAGTCCTGGAAGGAGAACCTCTTTCTGGTGAATCTGGATGAGTGTGACAGCTACAAGCACCACAATGCTCAAAAGCAAGACCACCAAGGTGATGATGGCTGAAATTCGGGAGAGGGCCTTGAGGCCTAAAATGGGGAGACCCAGAAGACACATGAGGGGGAATTGGGAACAAGGTCCTGGCCTTCGTAGAATCTGTGGACTGGGTGCTTAACCGCATGCATAAGTCAGTTTCTCTGGCTTTAGTGAGACCAATACTTTTAGAGAAGCAACTGGGCTCAGTACCCATTTATCTTTCCTCCAAAGAGTGGACTAAACCAGTGTTTGCGGGGAGGGTATGCATGGTTTAGTTCTCTGGTATTTCCCAAAGTGTGTTATGCATATTACTGGTCATCCCTGAGATGATTTACAATAACATTTGTTTCAATGTAGATTTGAACATTATGGGTTTTCTATTAAAGCAGGTGATATAACATTTCATTTGAAAATAATCTCAGATAAATAAAAAGAAATGTATATTGTATTTCAGGTGTAATCAATGATTATAAAGTTCAGTACATGGTGACTTATCGTCAAGCAAGTAGTAACGCGTTTGAATTCCTAAGATATGTGGGTTTCCAGTAAGAATTCAACCTCAGTCATTTTTCCTGTGTCTATAGTAAAGGCATAGGGTCTCCCCTACATCTTCACAAAGAGTAACTAGACCCCAATCCACGTGTTCCCTCCCAAAGTGGTCATATAATCTCTGGTATTTGTATTTTAATCATAATTATATCTATGTAAACTATATCTATCCATTTAAAAGAAGAAGAAAAAATGTAGCATATGAATAGTCTTCAACTAAATATATAGCCTCTGAATAAAGGTAATTATATAATTATATGCATTATATAGTAATATATAATGTATCATAATGGACTATTTCTGCTTATTAAATTTAAACTAATATTTCTTAACTAGAGGATTATGAGCAAATATTTACTTGGGTCTTAAAAAATCAGTGGGCTAGTGAAAATTTCATAAAGCAGCAAATATACTTATTTAAAAAAAGAAAAGAAAAGAAAGAAACTTTCTGAAATGATTCCATTTGTTAAGTTCTAAAACAGGTGACAGAAATCAGAACAGTGATTGAATGGGGGTTTGGGGCAAGGGTCCACTGGGAAGGAACACGTTGGCACTTTCTGGGGTAATGGAATGCTCTTACATCTTAATAGGATTGTGGGGTATATGGGTGCGTGCATTTTTCAAAATTTATCAGATTTTTCCAAAGTTCTTTGGAAAAAACTGAAAATCAAAGCAAACCAGCTCCTTAGGTACAATTTCCCTTAAAAAAAAAGATTCTTATAAATTGTCCCTATTCTAAAAACATAATCCTTTCAGAAGGCAAGAATACCTAATTTAGGGACACAAGATCTATCCATTTCACTGTATATAAATTATACCTAGGGCTTCCCTGGTGGCGCAGTGGTTGAGAGTCTGCCTGCCGATGCAGGGGACACGGGTTCGTGCCCCGGTCCGGGAAGATCCCACATGC
>NC_041231.1:47583448-47598721 GCF_002837175.3 Physeter macrocephalus | reverse complement strand
GGCCGCTGAGCCTGCGCGCCCGGAGCCTGGACTCCACAACGGGAGAGGCCACAACAGTGAGAGGCTCGTGTACCGAAAAAAAAAAAAAAAAATTATACCTAATTTTTTAAAAAGATAAAAAGACATTTAATTAAAATATTGACTAAATAATAGTCTTGGTAGAACTACTATAGCATAAACATAAGTGGTGACACTCAAATGGCTGAAATATGATAAACACTAGCATAACAGGAAGATGACTGAATTCAGAGAATCCAAATATTTCTCTCACTAATTGTGTATTTAAATGTAAATTAATTAAAATGAAATAAAATTTAAAAACTCAGTTCCTCAGTTTCACTAGCCACATTCCAAGTGTTCAGTAACCTGAAGTGGCTACCATATTGGGCGGTGTAGCTACAGAACATTTCTACCATCACAGAAAGTTCAACTGAATAGCAATGGGGTAGATCCTGTCCTATTCCAGAACATATACTTTTAGATCATCATAACCTATGCTTTACTACTCCTTCATTATTTCTAGGAGACATTTTCTTGGAAGAAAAAAAAAAAGAGCATGTATATACTACCATATAGAGTTAGATTCCACCTCAATATCCAATCTCATCACAATGCTCACTACTTGGGGAGGCCAGTCATGCAGTGGGTCTGAATAGCTCAGAACAGCCAACTCTTACCACCTCATCTGATTCCCCTGCAGTATAGATGCTGCCACAGACACTTCTGATGTCAAAGGTGGTCATGTAACACCTTAATTCTCCTACCTTGTCACTGGGAGTGAACTGGAGGGGGACTTATCAGTATTCATCAACCATCTGCCTCAAAATCCCACTTTTGGGAATTTATTCCACAGAACTAGCCCCGAGTGTGTTAAATGACTCGTACACCAAGTTACTCATTGCAGAATCGTTTGTCATAGCACCTGGAGGGAGGCCAGCCACTGTGGAGTTAACCTTAAGAGCCCCTGAAGGGGTCCTGGATCACCTTTCTGTGATTCCAGATCAAAGGATATGACCCAGACAGAAACCGGTTTATCCACAGAGGCAAATTTTTGCATCAACTTTTAAACAGTGCATATGCCAGTGTCAGTTATAGTTTAAGGGATTTTTTTTTTTCCCCTAACAAGACAAGGTAGAGGTTTAATCTGCCATGTTAAACTTGTCCTTTGGAAGGAATGTAACAAATTAATCTGTATGTGTGACCTTACAGTATATTGTGTTAAAATTTCAAAGTGTTTTGAATACCCAGTTTAGGGGAACCACTAAAGAACATTTGTCCACGGGGCAGGAGTGGGGGTGATATATAAGCAGTCTCCTGACCACAGCCAAGAGGCTGGCCTCCTAAGTCCTCTGTGCTTCAGCAGTTTTCAGGTAAAAAGCTATGATTACCTTAAGCAAACCCTTGCCCCAGCAGAAAAGCCTATCACAAAGCAAAATGGACTAGACCAGGTCTCATTCATTTAGGGAACGCAGCCTACAGCTGTGCTGTCATTAGGGCTGGACAAACACTGTAATTACCAGGTGCCTCCCGAAAGTGGAGAGGCCAGACCCTTCTGGGCTTCCACATGAGCAGCTCCAAAATGTGCTCCAGAGGCAGGCAGGCAGGGCAAGCTTGGAAGTGTGTGTGTGTGAGTGTGTGTGTGAGCATTCTACACATGTGCCTGCAGTATCAGCGGTAACAACGCTGACCCATGGCGGGGGTGGGGGCGGGGGGGATGCTGTAGGCGCCTTGCCAGAAACAACACTTGGAAAGAGAGGCAAGCTCCAAGCGCTTTACAATTCATCACAAAATCGACAATATTCTAAAGCAGACCTTACACACAGCTGGGTAAGGGAAACGACAAGGGCCAAATTAATGGATTATGCAAACCGGAAAAACCATTTAAGCGAAACAAGCATGTTAGTCCTTGTTTTGTGTTGCTTTGACGAAAAGAATTACTTTTATCTGTGGAATGCCGGTGGTGAAAGCCCGGTGAGCGACTGAGTCTCACACCAAAGAGGTTAAACCGTCATTTGCTGGGGACATGGATGAAGAGCTGTGGGCTGAAGCTGGGATTCTCGGGTGATGTGACAAAATCACATTTGCTGCCTGCTGAGCGATACTAACCTGCTTGCTCACAAGGTTGGCGGGTCAGTACGGTGAACATCTCTCCTTCCAGCTGCAGGTGAGAGAACACAGAATGACAGAGCTTCCGTGGCCCCTGACTTACGACGTTCCAAAAACTTGCACCGTGTTAAAACACAAAGCCACTTCACTTCTACCGAAGGAAAACCTTATGGGGGACAGATGAACCTAGAACTTCCAAGACAGACCCAAAGCTGGGCTTACATTCTAAGGTCAACTCCCCCCACCCCCCATTGCAAGGAAAGGAAGAAGAACGGGTTTGCTGAATTTTAAACTAAAAAAGATTTCTAAGAAGTCAAGCTTCTCCTGCGGATTTTCCCACCTGTACACACCTCCCGGGGCAGAACAAATCCTCCACCTATTATGAACATTCACAGCCTGAGGAAGGGCTGTTCTTCAAAGCACACCAGCAAGGGAGGCTTGTGTGTGTGTTCGCGGCCCGCGAGCCCGAGGTCGCCCTTTCAAGACCCAGGACGGTTATCTGTGGCTGCTGGCTGGCGACCATTGCAAGAGGATGTCGGGGCCCCCGGCATCCAGCGCCCCACGATATGGGAGGCCCCACGCTGGGCTGCGTCTCCACACAGCCAAGGCATCCAAACGCCCAGCTCATCTCCGGACTCGAAGAAGCGCTTGGTAAAGACGTGTCCACCTCTCCCGGCACGGCGGGGACCACCTCCCCACCGCCCGAGGATGTGGGGCTCGCGTCCTTCGGTCCCTCCCTCCGGCCCCCTGCGGAATCCGATTCCGTTTCCTTCCCTCCCAGATCTCAGCCTCACGAAGCTTCCCGTTCCTTCCGCGGCGGCTCGGACATGGGGATCTCTGTCCTCACCTGTGCGCAGACGATCCGAGGAAGGCGACTGGCGCTGCCGCAGTGCCAGCTGGCGGCCAGAGCGCAGGAGGCTCCTGAGGAGGCGGGGCGAGGCGGGACGGGGGCGGGGCTGCCGCGTCCGGGGCCCGCCCCCTGCGCCGGTCCAGGCCAAGCACCTCTTCACCTTCCCTCTTCTAGTTCATCACCACCCGAAGTGGGGGTGGGGAGGGGCGGGAGGCGCTGCGAGGCCTTGGCTCTCCACCCGAGATTCCGCCCGAGCCTACCTGGGGAAGGTGGGGCGGGGCGATGTCTTCTGCCTGCCGCCCTCTTCGATGTCGAGGCCAAGAGCCTTTTGATCTGTCTTTTAGTTTCCACCACTGTTACCCCAAGCCTAAGTGGAGGGGAAGTGGGGGCAGGGCAGGGCAGAGACTGGAAACTCCGTGGGTATGCACAGGTGGGCCCTGTGACCCACCTTTCTGTGAAGTCGAGACCAGTAAACACCTGTACTGTTGGGGGTGAGGCAAGTAAGCAGACTGGTCCCTGGGTCACTTGGACCAGGAGAACCAAGTAATACAGAGACGTTCCCTCTCAAATAGTTTAGCAGAACCACTTTGGCTATGCCCAGGGACATTCGCACTGGTTACTGAGCAGTGCTGTCCCCCACTGTATTTTATATGTGTGTCATTAGGCCAAAATTCAGGGCAAGCACTGCCTGGAAGAGGCCAAATAGGAAAGATGACAAAAATGCAGCCATTCAAATGCCCCAGGAGTCTGTTTTTAATGCAGCAGCAGGTAGCCTTCTGGCCCCTCTCAGTGACCCCCAAGGACTCTTGGAATGGTCCAGCAAGAGGCATAAGCAGGCTTTTAAAAAAAAAAAAAAATTCATTTATTTATTTTGCTGCGCTGGGTCTTAGTTGGGGCATACAGGATCTTCTTTGTGACCTGCGGGATCTTTTTAGTTGCAGCATGCAGGATCTTTAGCTGCGGCATGTGGGATCTTAGTTGTGGCATGTGGGATCTAGTTCCCTGACCAGGGATCAAACCCGGGCCCCCGGCCTTGGGAGCATGGAGTCTTAACTGCTGGACCACCAGGGAAGTCCCATAAGCAGCCTTCTGTTGGATCATCCCTCTTTGTGGTTCCTGAATGTCTGGAAGGAATTGCTGAGGCCCCAACTATGTCCTTGGGAGCCAGGCCCTGTGCACCACTAGTTTTCTGTCCTGTGCAGGTAGGGCCAAACCCTTCATGAAGCAAGAGGGCCTTCAGAGAACAATGCCCCTGTTTTGAGACCTCTGAGACCAGAGAGGTCTGGATGTGTGTATGTGTGTGCACATACTCACACACACAGGCATGCAAGAGCACCAGTCACTCACCCCGAATCTGATGGACATGGACCCTTGCAGGAAATTTGTACAGAGTCTACAGTGGGGTATTCAGTAAATACTTGCTAAATTGCAAGACTTCTTTTCATTGAAAGCTGTGGGTCAGTGAAACACAAGGCATAGGATTGAAAGATGAGGGACTGTCTGCACCCAGGGGACCATAAACCCACAAACAGCTGCTGACGCTGCACCTAGGCCTGGGGTCAGTGACACTGGCTCTAAGAGATGAATGGCTGACCTTAACATCCCCAGTGGTTTCCCAGGAGCTGAGAAGAGTTTCCTGGGCCTAAAGGGCCTTGAAATTCAGTTGGTACAGTTCATACTTTGAATGCTCTCCTCAATCTACAGGCCCTGGAATTGTGAGCACCCACCTCCTTTGAGACCCCAAATCTACTTTTATTTTTCCAAACTTCCCTGAAACTCTGTGTTCCAGGCACTGTCTCACACTTCTTTGCAGCTCCCCAACTAGTCCTAATCATTCAAAGGCACTTCTCCCTCAACCTTCCATGTATAAGAACACACACACACACACACACACACACACACACACACACACACTTCCCCATCAACCCTCCACATGCAGGAACAAACACAGATACATACATATACATACATATGCAAACGTTTATGGTTTTTCCTGATTTTAAAATAATACAGATTTGCCTTACCAGGCATCAAACCATACTATAAAGCTACAGTAATTAAAACAGCCTGGTTTGGGCACAGGAATATACCAAGAGAGCTAAAGAACATAAGAGATAGTTCAGTATCAGACTAGTTAATGGGTATGGGATCTAGTATAGCATCAAGAGGAAATTGAAAGAACATATTATCCAATAATTAGTTTTGAAACCTCTACTTTTCATATTGTAGAACAAATCCCAGTCACTCATCAGACATAAAAATAGATTTTATGTAGATTAAAATTTTGAATAGAAAAAGGATTTACTATATTAAGAAAATAGAGGAGGATATTTTTATGATCCTTGGGAAGGAGCTACCTCTTCTAGCATGAGATTAAAGCAGGGAGATAAAGTAAACAAACTTGCATCCATAAAAATGTAAAACAACTGCCTTGAAAAAGACACCCCCCTAAAAAAAGGGATCAACTGTGGGGAAATATTTAAGAATGTGATAGCAAAGAGTAAAAAATCATGATTATATAATGAAGTCATACAAATCTATGGAAATATATGAATATCTAAAGTAGAAAAGTGGACAAATGACAAGCACTGGCCAATTTAAAAAGAATAAATGGCCAATAAACATGGCAGAGACATTTAATCTCATTATTTACCCAAAAGTTGCCAATTAAAACTTTAATATCTTTAAATAAGATTTTTTGGGGGACTTCCCTGGTAGTCCAGTGGGTAAGACTCTGCGCTCCCAATGCAGGGAGCCTGGGTTTGATCCCTGGTCAGGGAACTAGATCCCACATGCATGCCGCAGCTAAGAAGTCCACACACTGCAACTAAAAATCCCACATGCTGAAACTAAGACCCAGTGCAACCAAAATAAATAAATAAACAAATAAATAATTAATTAAAAATAAATAAATAAGGTTTTTTTAACTGATCAGTTTAGCAAAGCTTAAAAATATCTGTGAATGGCTATCATCAAAAAGAACACAAATAACAAGTGTTGGCGAGGATGTGGAGAAAGGGGAACCCTCCTACACTGTTGGTGGGAATGTAAATTGGTGCAGCCACTGTGGAAAACAGTATGGAGGTTCCTTAAAAAACTAAAAATGGAACTACCATATGACTCAGCAATTCTACCCCTGGGTATATACCTGAAAATAATAAAAACACTAATTGGAAAAGATACATGCACCCCAATGTTCATAGCAGCACTATTTATAATAGCCAAGATATGGAAGCAACCTAAGTGTCCACCAACAGATGAATGGATAAAGAAACTGTGATACGTGTGTGTGTGTGTGTGTGTGTGTGTTTGTGTGTGTGTATATGTCTATATATATATAAAATAATTTTGCCATTTGCAACAACGTGGATGAACTTGGAGGGCGTTATGCTAAGTGAAATAAGTCAGACAGAAAAAGACATACTGTATGATATCACTTATATATGGAATCTAAAAAATGCAACAAACTAGTGAATATAACAACAACCACCACAAAGGATCTATGATCCTCCATGCTGGAGAAGGTGTGGGGGAAACAGGCTCTTTCAAAGCTTATGGGATGTGACATGCCCTGGTTTTCTCCCCACCTCTCTAGATGCTTTTTGCTGGTTTGTGCTCCTCTGCCAGGAGTTTCTCAAGATGTAGTCCCAGGCCCTCTTTACTCCTCACTCTGTACTCTCTTCCTAGGTAATCTCATCCATGCCCACGGCTTCTGTTCTATTCACAGAAGCCTCTCCAATGCATGTCTCCTGCTCAGGCTTGCCCCCTTGAGCTGTAGACTTAGAGACTTGCCTGTTTGACTTCTTCGGATGTCTTAGAAGCATCTCAGTTTACTAGGCTTCAAGCTGAGCTCCTTATCCTCCCCCACCGGACCATCACCTCCTCCAACATTTTTAATTTCAGTGGTTGGCACCCCCACTCATCCAGGTGGGCAAGCCAGAAACCTGAGGGTTATCTTTGGTAATCTTTCCCTCCTTCTTCATAATCAGTCACTAATTACTGCTGATTTTAACCTCTTAGTTATCTCTCCAATATGTACTCCATCTCCACCACCACAGTCTGAGCAAGGGTTTCTCGGTCTAGGCACTAGTTGTGTTTCAGGCCAGATAATCCTTTGCTCTGGGGGCAATCCCGTGTATCGTGATTAGGAGCATCCCTGATGGTCACTCACAAAATGCCAGTAACATCCTTCCACACACAGTGGACCAACCAAAAATGTCTGCAGACATTGCCAAGTTTCTTCTGAGGGGTGAGATTTCCCAGTTTGAGAACCACTGGTCTAAGCTACCATTCCCTCTCTCCTGGATATGGACAATGGTCTCGATTTCTCCCTTTCTGATCCATTTTCCCATTGCTACCAACCAGCCTCCTCTTTTCAAAACACAAATCTCACTGTGTCAACCCCGTCCTTAATAGACACTTCTGTGCCATCCATTTCTCAGTGGATACAGACTCAAATCCTCGATAAGAGGTGGGGGACATGGTGGGGGGGTATGTCCCTAGGAAGGCCCTGCAGGGTCCTGCTTGGTTTCCTACGGATGCCAAAGCACCAGAGGGAAGTCCCGGCTCCAAGGACAAGCTGCATGAACAGCGCAGTTCCTGGAAGGCAAATGCTGGCTGCTCCAGGAAGCCCACAAAGACATGTCCTGCCTCAACAGACTCACTGGAACCACGGTGGAGAGATGGCAAATGCCCCTTCATCCAGGACACCTGCCTCTATGAATGCATCCTCAACTTCGGGCCCTGGGTCCAGCAGCTGGACCACAGTGGGCACAGAGAGCAGATCTGGACCTGCCTCTCTGCAAAGATGACTTTCAGTCCTCGTGGGAAAACTGCTGCACCTACTTTACCTAGAAGTGTGCTGCAGAACGTAACCAGTGTCCAGTGGGGCTTCCTGCTACCCCTTTGATTTCTACTTCCCACACCTGCCACTCTGCAGTGAAATCAAGGGTTGCTCCTACAGCATGAGCCAACTGCAGCCAAGGGAGTGGTCACTGCACCCAGATGTGGTCCATCCTGGCCCAGGGAGCCCCAAGGAGGAGGTTCTGTGCTGTGACACGCACTGGGTCTGTGCCCTGTGGGGCTGGCCTCTCCTGCTCATCCTGCCCCTGATGCTGCTCAGCTGAGCTATTTCTACCTTCTGCTACCTGGACATACCGGCTTGTTCAGCCCCACAGCACCAAGACCCTCAGCTCCTGCTCAGTGGTGGGGTCTCTGTCAGCCAGTTTAAATAAATAGACACCCTTGTTGCTCACACAGAAGTCTCGCAAAAGGATATATGATGGAAAGTAAGCCTCCCTCCAATGACAGCTGCATTTTAATTGTTTCTTACAAAAAATGGGAATGTTGTTCTGAAAAAAATTCAGATTTTTCCAAGAATTTAATATTTCTGTCTTTTTTTTTGACTGTTACTATTTAAAGTTTTTTCTTGGTTTACTTATTTCTCCTGCAAAATTACCGACATACTGTTGCTGGTGCCTGTTTCCCATCAGAACGATGCCTTGCACTTTTTCCTTTTTGGGCCCCTCCAACTGGGGTATCTGAGTGTCAGGTCAAGACCCTGTCTACTAATGTCACCTTTCTGAGAGTTTCAGCTCTCACCTTCCTGCCCTGCACCTGGTCCATGCTTCTGCAATTCTTCTGATTTGGTTTCCTTGCTTTTTCTTTGCAGAAAGCATGTCTTCACTTGCTTTACTATTTTTGAGTTTGGAGAACAATAATTTTTTTAATGAAAAATTGGAGTAAATTGTGATGTCTACTTAGGAAGGAAAACTGCCCTAGGATGTGGAGAAATTCAAGAAAAGATGGCTAATAGTGATCATATTTCTCCTCTAAGGTATGACATGGGCTTGACTTGGAGGTCATAAAGGAGTGTTTGGGGATGTTTTGTAGAAAGAACCTTGTCTGAAGGAGCCATCTAAAGAGGTTCAGGCTGATTCATTCCATTTCTTATGACCAGAGCCTTTTAGGGCTTCATCACAGGAGGTTATAGATGGGTGTTGTGAGGTTCTCCTAGAAACAGTCTGGATTCTAGCAGTATGGCTTGTATGATTAATTTGGTGCCTGATGGTGACTGAAGATCTCACCAGGCTGAATGTTGAATCTTAAATATGAACCAATAGCCAAGACAGGGCAAAACCACCAACATTCATGATATAGAGAGAGGAAACAAAAAACAACAGTAATAACAAAAACTGATCAGAAAAAAGGAACTCATAGAACAATTAAGACAATGCAAGTAGCAGAAGAAAAGATAAAAAACAAACCCCAGAATCACTAAACTTCTCAGAGAGACTTGAAGATACTGTATCCATTAAGCAAGAAGGAAACGCGATGGAAGGGGAGCTATTTAGAGTACATGAAAACTTCTGTTGGGCATTTAAAACATGACAGATGAAGGGAAGAGTCCAGTTGACTGTTTGGAAAATAAATATGAAGAAATATGTTTGGATGTATTATAAAAAGATAAAGATAAGGAAAGAGAAATTGTAAGAAAAAGAGGATCAATTCTGGAAGTACAGCATCTGATAACAAGTTCCAGAAATACAGCAGAGAAAATGGAGGGGGAGAGATTATCAAAGAAGTAATACAAGAAAAAAGACCCAGAATTAGAAAAAAATAATGTCCGATTGAAAGTGCTAAATGGAGTGCCGAGTACAATGGATGAAAAAAAAGGCAAAGAAGACGTGCTATTTTCAAAACATTGATGACGGAGAGAAGATTGGAGAGAGAGACGGAGAGAGAGAGAAGGAGAAAGAACAAACAGTTCACTTACAAAGGAATAGAAATCAGATTGGTATCAGACCTCTTAATAATAACACTGAATACTAGAAGATGGTGAAATTATGCATTAAGATTCCCTTCTGTGACCAAGTAAAATGGTGATGATGGTAAAAAATAATTCCAATATACAAACAATAGCTAATATTTATTGACTATTTACAAAGTGTCAGGAAGTAAGCTAAATTCTTCACATTGACCTTTCTTGTTTAATGCTCCCAACAAATTTATAAGTTTTATTATTATTCTCAATTACATATGAAGAAACTGAAGTGCAACATGATTAACTAACTTGTTAAAGGTCAAGCAGAGAGTAAACTTCAGAGGCAAAATGAGTTTCCAAAAACTTATGAAAATACTTGGATCATGCAGTAAGATGTTAATGTTATATCTGTCATACAGGGTCAGAGAGTAAAGAGAAGAAAAGAACAAAAA
This sequence comes from Physeter macrocephalus, assembly GCF_002837175.3. Taxonomy (NCBI): domain Eukaryota; kingdom Metazoa; phylum Chordata; class Mammalia; order Artiodactyla; family Physeteridae; genus Physeter; species Physeter macrocephalus. The sequence goes on along the minus strand of NC_041231.1, from coordinate 47,588,550 downwards.
GAGAATTTGACATAGGATTCCCTATGTTTTAGGTGTAAAAGAAATATCACTCAGAGATGGAAAGGGGAAAAAACAGTTTTGTAGCACTTAGGAACTGTTATTTCTGTTTCACCGCTGTGCTAAGGAGCCTGACTGCAAAGTCTTTGCCGTCAGGGAATGTCTGATACTTTGCATCCACTATGATACTAGGCACCAAAACAAATACTCATCTACTGGTGAAGCCAGCTTGTTATGTCAAAATGTGTTCTGCTGTGAATAAAGCATATTTGCACCTTGAGCCCCACTTACCTTGTGAAGCAGGAGAGGGAGTTCAAGGGAAAAACATTCAGGTTGTTTTGGCAGCCCCTGGAAAGGTGGGCGTGTCTCCTGAGGAAACAATTTAATTTACTTTTCTCCAAGAAGGACTGTGTTGGTAACAGAGTCTCCGTGAAAAGTTAGTGTGAACAAAGGAGGCTCTTAGGAAGAGAGTAAATCACCTTGGGTACTGCAGCTGATAACCAGCGTTGGTAATCTTCAAGATAGGCAGAATAAAAAAAATATTATAGGGGAAATTTGATGTGTTTGGGCATTTGGAAAAATTATTGTTAGACATGTAACAGATCTTTTGGATCACTTGAAAAAAATATAGAAAATTAAGCAAATAAAAACTGGGGGAAAATAGAAAACTGTAAAGGGAAGGAAGCAAATCATAGAACAACTTGGCTCACCAGTGAATAATACTTACATTGGCTGTTTGTTCAATAAAAAAGCTATGATTTAACCGTATTAAGATGAAGAAGAGGAAGCACGTGGTCATGACTGTAAGAGCACGAAACTCTCAAATACCATAATTGGGAATTAACTGACACGCTCTAAAATGGATAGACCTAGAAGGGGCAATAAGAGCATACTACTTAGAAATGTGAGACTAAGTATGAGAAGAAGCAGCTGAAAGAGCTGAAAGTAGATGCTTCTGAAGGACAGGGCAAGGGTGGAGGTGGAGATAGGTGGGGCAGAGACCTGTCTTTTAACACTATTTATTTTTAAATAATGTGCCTGTTATTCTATTATTAATTTTTTACAATAAAAAGTATTTTCAGGGGGCTTCCCTGGTGGCGCAGTGGTTGAGAGTCCGCCTGCCAATGCAGGGGACATGGGTTCGTGTCCCGGTCTGGGAAGATCCCACATGCCGCGGAGCGGCTGCGCCCGTGAGCCATGGCCTCTGAGCCTGCGCATCCGGAGCCTGTGCTCCACAATGAGAGAGGCCACAACAGTGAGAGGCCCGCGTACAGGAAAAAAAAAAAAAAAGTATTTTTCACACGTTTCAAAATTCAAATGGTACAGTAAAAATCTGTCTTCTTTCCTGTCCTTTCCGACGTGGCTCCCCTCAGCAAAAGCCTCCAACATTGTGCATTGTTCCAAAGACAATTTAATTATATTGTTTTTATTAAAGTGAATATTTATTTTTAATTAGACATTTAAAATTTTTTATTTATTTTTATTTTTGGCTGTGTTGGGTCTTCGTTGCTGCACGCAGGCTTTCTCTAGTTGCAGCGAGCGGGGTCTACTCTTCCTTGCGGTGCACGGGCTTCTCGTTGCGGTGGCTTCTCTTGCTGTGGAGCACAGGCTCTAGGCACACGGGCTTCAGTAGTTGTGGCACTCGGGCTTCAGTAGTTGTGGCTCGCGGGCTCTTAGAGTGCAGGTTCAGTAGTTGTGGCGCACAGGCTTAGTTGCTCTGCGGCATGTGGGATCTTCCCGGACCAGGGATCTAACCTGTGTCCCCTGCATTGGCAGACGGATTCTTAACCACTGTGCCACCAGGGAATCCCTAAGATGAATATTAGTTTAAAAGGAGTTTGGGCAAAAAGAAAATCTGCTGAGGTGTGTAGTGGACATGGTCCAATAAAATAAATTTTATCTTAATGCAGTGAAGTGACTTTTGCAGAAAATTAATAGAACATCCTAATTCCTTGACATTATCAATAGTAATTCATACCATGGCTTTAATAACATTTTTGAAGAAACAATTATGTCATTAAATTAAAAATCAACAAATTTGCAATAATGACAACATCTCTTTCTTTCTTAGAGGCATGGGCCTCAGATTTTAATTTTCTTATATCTCCTGCCACTTTTAGAAGGGAAAGATGCTGACTTCAAGCCAAATGTCTGTCCTTACACTTGATAATAGATTCCTCTCCCAGAGCTAATGGTAAGTTTAGCTGCAGGTTTACCTAAAAGTCAATTACAAATATTGGTAAAGGCAAGATGCAATTTGGGGGCAGCTTAACTTGTTATTAAGTACAAGGTGTTTCATCCGGTATTGTTAAACACTTCTCCCAGGGCTCTAAGGATTCATTCCTAAGCATGATGTCCAACAGGTGGAGGAGGCTGAGGGAGAGATGGAGTGGGAAAGAGTAACATCTCCAAGGCCACCCTGTTTAATTGTAAACAGTCCTGTAAACAGGACTGAGAGAAGCCCAGTGCTTTTTTTTGTTTTGTTTTTGCTATACATTTTTTTTGAATTTTTATTTTATTTTTTTATACAGCAGGTTCTTATTAGTTATCTATTTTATACATATTAGTGTATATATGTCAGTCCCAATCTCCCAATTCATCCCACCACCATCACCCCTCACCCCCTTGGCCCCCTGCTTTTCCCCCTTGGTGTCCATACATTTGTTCTCTACATCTGTGTCTCTATTTCTGCCTTGCAAACCGGTTCATCTGTACCATTTTTCTAGATTCCACATATATGTGTTAATATACGATATCTGTTTTTCTCTTTCTGACTTACTTCACTCTGCATGACAGTCTCTGGGTCCATCCACATCTCTACAAATGACCCAATTGCGTTCCTTTTTATGGCTGAGTGATATTCCATTGTATATAGGTACCACATCTTCTTTATCCATTCATCTGTCGATGGGCATTTAGGTTGCTTCCTTGACCTGGCTACTGTAAATAGTGAGAAGCCCAGTCCTTATAACTCTGTGACCATCGCATCATTTGCCACATCCACGACAAAACAGGCTCCAGATAGTCTGTTAAAATCTTCGTGTTCATTTATTCATTCATTCAAACATCAAGTTGTATTGACTGCTTACCTTGTGTCACCGCTGGGCTATGTTTAGGAACTATACAGAAGAGGAGTGAGGCAGACAAGGGCTCACTGGCAAGATGCTCTTTATTATTTTGTGACGCCAACTAACCAAAGGACTTGATGAAATCATAGATTCTGGAGCAGGAAGTGACCTTAGAAGTTATCTTTCCAGCTGGGGCTCAGTGAAATTAAGCAACTGGCCAGAGCCTCACTGGTATTTGCAGAACTGAGATGAAAACCAGCCACCCGGACTTCCCTGGTGGCGTAGTGGTTAAGAATCCATCTGCCAATGCAGGGAACACAGGTTTGATCCCTGGTCTGGGAAGATTCCACATGCTGTGGAGCAACTAAGCCCATGCGCCACAACTACTGAGCTTGTACACTAGAGCCCGCGAGCCACAACTGCTGAGCCCGCATGCCACAGCTACTGAAGCCCACATGCCTAGAGCCCGTGCTCCACAAGAGAAGCCACTGCAATGAGAAGCCCATGCACCGCAACAAAGAGTAGCCCCCGTTCGCCGCAACTAGAGAAAGCTCTCGTGCAGCAACAAAGACCCAACGCAACCAAAAATAAATAAATACACAAATATATATATATATATATATATATATATATATATATATAAAACCAGCTTCCAACCTACTTGGGTCCATGCAACAGATTATTAAAAGTGTAAAAGAACTGTAGGCAATGACATTTTGTAACTCTCTTCATAGTGAGGTTCTGGAAACATGACTGAATGGGCTCCTCGACTTTTTACAGACCGAACAACTCACCGAACAGCTATGTCAAGAGGAAGGGAATTGCCCCCAAGGCTCAGAAACCTCCCTGACCCTCCAGGCCAACTGCGTGGTCTATCTGAGTAGCCGTGCTGGGGCGGGGAGACCATGGCAGTAAGAGCCTTGGGAAGTGATGGTTGGACAGCAGAAACTGTGAGGGGAGAATCAGGAAGTGCAAAAACCAGAAATACAATAAAAAGTCTCTAGTGACATCCATAGAAGGTGGAAGAAAGAAGGGAAAGTATGTGGAAAGAAGGGATGAGAGGCCTGAAGCTTGCCATGCCCTTAGGATGAACTCCACAGGAACTGCTGCGTTCACAGGTCTCTATGAGAATGGAAAGAATTGTCCCCAAGGGAGAAGCATATCGTTTGATATACTTAAGACAAGGATGGGAAGCTTTCTTCTACCTTGTCAAGAGCTTCTGATCCACAGGGAATAAAGCAAGCAGGAATCTTTCAGAAGTAAATGGTAAATGAATTACATTTTTGAAAGAGAGAGAAATAAAGTACATCTCACACAATTTTCGGAAGTAAGATTTGAGAACCTGAAACACTAGCACATGCAATCAAAAGTAGAACATAATCATTCATTCAGTATTGTTACTAATTCAGTTGCTGGGATGAAACAAGGGTTGGGGTGGTGTGGGAGGTCAATAGGAAGAGAAGCAAATCTGAAGGGGGAAGGATACGGTTAAGACAGAAATAAACAGAGAAGGACAAGGGTGGTGGGTAGAGACCCAAAGAGAAAGAAAAGGAAAGATAGAAAAAAGATACTCTCAAGAGAGACAAGTGAGATTTCAAAGGAATAGCATGAAGAGTCCTCATCTGCCATTATCCTTCCCTCCCTCCATCCCCAATAGCTGTGGAGTCTGAGATTTCTGGTTCCACCATCTCCCATTAGGATAAATCAAGCTCTCCCATCCCATGTCCACCCCACCATGACCTCCATTCCCAAGAGATTAAATCTCTATTTTCTTTACCTGGTGCCCACATCACCAGACTTCTACTGTAGTTTTATTCTAGTTCTTGTGCCTAAAGAGTATTGTAAAACTATGTACCCTTCACACATTTTTAAGTTAACACCTACTCTTTTTCATCTTAAGATTAAGTAACTGCAAAGGATGGAATCTCCCAATGTACACATGTTATATACGAGCCTTAAATATATTTTTATCAAAACATTGTTGCAGGGCTTCCCTGGTGGCGCAGTGGTTGAGAGTCCGCCTGCCGATGCAGGGGA
>NC_041231.1:47500471-47583098 GCF_002837175.3 Physeter macrocephalus | reverse complement strand
GTTTGTGCCCCGGTCCGGGAAGATCCCACGTGCCGCGGAGCGGCTGGGCCCGTGAGCCATGGCCGCTGAGCCTGCGCGTCCGGTGCCTGTGCTCCGCAACAGGAGAGGCCACAACAGTGAGAGGCCCGCGTACCACAAAAACCAAACAACAACAACAACAACAAAAAATTGTTGCAGATTTATCTTATTCAATTTATGGGATTGTCTGCCATACAATCTAATTGGCAATGCCAGTCCTCATGGTTAAACCTATCCACCAAATCAGCCTTACTTTTACTCAGAAGAAGCTGCATTTTAATAACTAATTAATTTTAAAATACATTTATTTATTTACTTATTTTATTTTTGGCTGCATTGGGTCTTGGTTGCGGCAAGCGGGGGCTACTCTTCGTTGCGGTGCGCGGGCTTCTCATTGCAGTGGCTTCTTTTGTTGCAGAGCACGGGCTGTAGGCGCGCAGGCTTCAGTAGTTGTGGCTCACGGGCTCTAGAGCACAGGTTCAGTAGCTGTGGCTCACAGGCTTAGTTGCTCCGCGACATGTGGGATCTTCCCAGACTAGGGATCGAACCTGTGTCCCTTGCATTGGCAGGTGGCTTCTTAACCACTGCGCCACCAGGGAAGTCCCAAAACTGCATTTTAAAATTCAAATAAATATGCAATACCTATTCCTTTACAACCACATCACTATACAGAAAAGGTAGGGCCAGAGTCTCCCCTAGGAGCAATTCATTCTTTACTTGTCCAGTTTTTGGATGCCCCAGAGGTGCTTGTGCCCCAGGATAATTCCCTTTGGAAGCTTTGGGATATGTGAGAGATGAGACTTTCTTGGTAAATTAGGGGAAGGATAAATGGAAGATTGCAAGCTTCTTCTCAGACAAATTTATACTAGGAAGGAACACATCAGGAAGTTGAGAATCTGGAATCCTTTCTTCTCTCACAAATCCCTTGGTATCACCCAGGAGCATGAGTACCCCATTTTAAAGATGGCACTCTACTGCCCCATTGCTTTGTCATGTTCTGTTCCACTTTGTTCTTTTTTTTTTCCTTTGCTTTAAAAATTTTTTTAAACATCTTTATTGGAGTATAATTGCTTTACAATGGTGTGTTAGTTTCTGCTTTATAACAAAGTGAATCAGCTATACATATACATATTCATGACATTTTTTTTTCTTAGATTCCATATATATGTGTTAGCATACGGTATTTGTTTTTCTCCTTCTGACTTACTTCACTCTGTATGACAGACTCCAGGTCTATCCACCTCATTACAAATAACTCAGTTTCATTTCTTTTTATGGCTGAGTAATATTCCATTGTATATATGTGCCACATCTTCTTTATCCATTCATCTGTTGTTGGACACTTAGGTTGCTTCCATGTCCTGGCTATTGTAAATAGAGCTGCAATGAACATTTTGGTACATGACTCTTTTTGAATTATGGTTTTCTCAGGGTATATGCCCAGTAGTGGGATTGCTGGGTCGTATGGTAGTTCTGTTTTTAGTTTTTGATGCAGCCACTGTTTTTCTCCACTTCCTCAAACCCTGTGTATGTCTCCTGCCTTAAACACTTCTGGGAATATTTTCCCCACATCCTTGCCTTCAAATCCCCTGATGTATACCAGGGTGCCTTCCCCCAGATCACTTTTTATTCTCTCACAATCCATGGTAGGGGAGTTATTATTATTTTCACCCCACCCTCTTATAAAAACCTCTGCTCTCTCCCTGGTGGGAATATAATTTGGGACAATTATATGGGGGCACTTTGTTAATCTTGACCAAATTTGCAAATGCACATATCTCTGACCCAGAAATTCTACGTTCAGGGCTTTATCTTTGTGAGGAGTTTAGGGCCAACTACAAGGTTAGAGGATACAGTCTCCACACAAGACCATCCTCACTTCTGACAGCAACTGCAAGTTCAGAGGTTTTCCAAAACACCGGGGGGCTTGATTTTTCACTAGAAAAACTCACAGAAGTCATTGAAAGTGGCTATACTCATGGTTACAGTTTATTCCAGGGAAAGAATACAGATTAAGATGAGCCAAAGGAAGCGAAGCATAGGGTAGAGCCCAGGAAGGCTACAAACATGAACTTCCACAGTCCTCTCCCCATGGAGTCAGGGCATGCTCCCCTCCCAACATCTCCGTGTGGCAGTACACATGAAGTATCATCAACCAGGGAAGCCCAGTGTTCAAAGTTTTTATTGGTGCTCTATTACATAGGCATGATTGATTGATTAATTGCCTATGTGGTTGAGCTTAGTCTCGAGATCAACTGATAATGCATGCCCCAAAGCCCCAATCCTAAGTCATATAGTTGGTCTTTCTGGCATGGCCAGCCCCTACCCTAGCACTGTTGGGTGTGGCCACCCTCCACCCTGAACAAAGACAGTACTATCAAGTACGACATAGATTACCTTCCAGAAGCTGGAGGCAAAAACCAGACTATCTCTTTGGATAGGGCCAAATTCTACACAATCCTACATATCCATTCACTCGTGTACAAAATGACACACATGTAAAGCTTATTAACCACAGCATGTCTGTCATAGCAAAGGTCTGGAACAACCTAACTATTTCTCAGCAGAGTGCTAATTGAACAAATTTAAGATATATTTACCCAAGGTAATAATTTTTAGTCAGAAAAAAAGAATGAAGAAGCTTTTTATGTATTGATATGAAGAAGAACTAGTGTTTTTTGTCATTGTGTAAAAAATACTCACAAATTTTCTTGTAAATGCACAGTCTAGCTCTAGAAAGATAACCAAGAATGTAATAATACTGTTTGTCTCTAGAGAGGGTAACTGAGTGGCTGGAGGATGGGCTGGGAAAGAGGTTTTCACTCTATACCCTGTTATGCCTTCTGAATTTTAAAGCATGAAACATTATCTACTAATAAATAGATTAACTTAAAATTTAAAAATAAAAACAAAATCCTGCTTCTTTGAGTTCAGCTGTGGCTGATTCCTCCTCCCCTTCTTGCTGGCTGCAAATTTCTGGAAGATATCCATCATCAAGTTAAGAAAGTTTCCTTGAATTTCTGTTTTGCTAGGAGATGGTTTTTTAAAAAATTAAATAGGAATAGTGTTGAATTTTGTCAGATGGTACTTTAGCATCTAGAGAGATAATGATATTTTTCCCCTTTAATCTCTTACTGTACTGAATTACAGTAATAGATATCTTAATGTTCAATCATCTTTCCATTTCTAGAATAAACCCACAATATATTATTCTTTTAATCCACTGCCAAGCTCAATTTGCTAGTATTTTATTAGGATATTTTTTCATCCATATTCCTAAGTAAAACTGATAGATCCCTTTCTTCTAATTCACTAATTTTGATATCAGATTTATGTCACGATCATAAATGAGTTGGGGATATGTCCATCTTTTTCTGTGCTGTAGAACAATTTATGTAACATGAAAATTCGCTGGTCCTATTTAATCATTTAGCCCCAGGTACATTGTTTAGGGTAGATCTTTGACTGCTTTTTCTTTTTAGGTTGTTTTATTTTTCTTAAATCAATTTTTATCACCTGTATTGCCCTAAAAATTATCCATTTGCTCTAGTTTTCCTTATTTATTCATATAAAGTTTCACATCATTGATTCATCCTTTAGAAAACTCTTCCATATTTGCAGTTGTTTCTCTATTGCTGATCCTAATGTGTGTGTGTGTGTGTGTGTGTTCTCTGGGACTATTTCTTTTTTTTTTAATTTTTATTTTATTATGGAGTATAGTTGATTAACAATGTTGTGTTAGTTTCAGGTGTACAGCAAAGTGATTCAGTTATACATATACAAGTATCTATTCTTTTTCAAATTATTTTCCCATTTAGGTTATTACAGAGTATTGAGCAGAGTTCCCTGTGCTATACAGTGGGTCCTTGTTGGATACCTATTTTAAATATAGCAGTGTGTACATGTCAATCCCAAACTCCCAATGTATCCCTCACCTGACCAACTCTGGCTCCCTGGTAACCGTAAGTTCATTCTCTAAGTCTGTGAGTCTGTTTCTGTTTTGTAAATAAGTTCATTTGTATCATTTTTTTAAGATTCCGCATATAAGCGATATCATATGATATTTGACTTTCTCTGTCTGATTTACTTCACTTAGTATGATAATCTCCAGGTCCATCCATGTTGCTGCAAATGGCATTATTTCATTCTTTTTAATGGCTGAGTTAATATTCCATTGTATATCTGTACCACGTCTTCTTTATCCATTCCTCTGTCGATGGACATTTAGGTTGCTTCCATGTCTTGTTTATTGTAAACAATGCTGCAATGAACTTTGGGGTGCATGTATCTTTTCTTTTAAAATTTATTTATTTAATTTATTTATTTTTGGCTGTGTTGGGTCTTCATTGCTGTGCGCAGGCTTTTTCTAGTTGTGGTGAGCAGGGGCTACTCTTCGTTGCGGTGTGTGGGCTTCTCATTGCAGTGGCTTCTCTTGTTGTGGAGCATGGGTTCTAGGCACGCAGGCTTCAGTAGTTGTAGCACGTGGGCTCAGTAGTTGTGCCTCGTGGGCTCTAGAGTGCAGGTTCAGTAGTTGTGGTGCACGGGCTTAGTTGTTCCGCGGCATGTGGGATCTTCCTGGACCAGGGCTCGAACCCGTGGCTGCATGTATCTTTTTGAATTACGGTTTTCTCTGTGTATATGCCCAGGAGTGGGATTGCTGGATCATATGGCAACTCTAATATATATATATATGATGCATATGGGTCATATGGCAACTCACAGGCCCTATGTCCAAATACAGTCACATTGGAGATTAGGGCTTCAAGACATAAATTTTTAGTGGGGGAGGATACAATTCAGTCCATAGCAGAGCTATTCACTCATGATTTATACATTTTTCTGAATGTATGCTTCAATTTAAAAGTGTATTCAGTAAAGTAAAATGAAAGAGAACATGATGAGCATCAGAAGTCCCATGGCCACAACTGCTCTTGGAGACCTATGGACCATATAACCGTCTTACACAGAGATGGACCAGTGCTCATAGCCAGTGTGAAAAGCCCAGTCCAGTCTCCAGGTGTGGGCTCTTTGCCTGACTCCCTGCTGCGGGGCACATCATATCTTAGATCGGAACAAAGTACTCACTGTCCCTACGCAGAACACTGTGCCTCACCTCCTCTTCAATTTTCTCCGTCATTGAGCCAATGATCTAATGAACAAGCTGTGCTCTGTATTAGGGTGTGAGTGGCTGTTGGTAGAACAAAACACGGAGTGTCCCTGGGGAATCACAAGTTTGTTGGGAGGCTACAGGGCAAGTTGAGCTAGGGAGAGAGAAAGGAAGAAGAAAAGAAAGAAGTCAAAATATTTTAAAATGTCGAAGTAGAAAGATTTTTAAAGCATTATTTAGTTATTAATTTGTAATTATATTACATTTTGATCGTTATAATTTCCGCTTTTTGAAATTTGTCAACATTCCCTTTGTGACCTAATGGTCAAAATTTGCTAATGTTTCATCCTAGCAAGAAAAAAGTGCATATTCATTCAACAAATATTTAGTGAGGGCCTATGGTGTGCCAGGCACTGTTCTAGATTCTTAGGATCCAAGAGTGAACAAAACAAAGATCCTTGCCCATGTGAAGTTTTTATTTAAGCAAGAGGAAGCAGGTGATGAGCAATACTCACAATGAATAAGCAAATTTTAAAGTAATATTACATGTGCTATGGAAAGTGACAAATGTTTTCCAAGATAGTAGAGTAAGGTAAGTGGGATGGGGGCACAGATTGCAATTTAATGTAGGGTGGTCAGGGAAGGCCTACTTGAAATGTGAGGGTCGAGGAGGTATGTGTGTATGTGTGTGTATGCAGGTGTGCACACTTCCTGAAGGGCTCTGTAGGGCTTTGCAGGACTTGGACTCCTGGTGAAATGGGTTTGGACAGAGGAATGTCATGATCTCGGTTTTTCAGGACTCACACTGATGACTTTATGAAGATTTGACTGTAGGGAGACAAGAGTGGAGGCTGGGAGATGGTTAGGAGGTTATTATCATGGTTCAGATGGGAGATGATAGTGGCTTGGATCAGGGTGGCAGCAGTAGAGGTAGAGAGAAGTAGTTGGATTTGGGATATCTGTTTTGTAAATAAGTTCATTTATACCATTTTTTAAAAATTAAATTCTACATGTGAGTGATATCATATGATATTTGTCTTTCTCTTTTACCTACCCTTAAAATTTATTTATCTCCTTGTTGTTTTCTTCAAGGGAGCTTAGAGTAAAATGGAAAACACCACAATATTAAGGGCAGGGAAAGAAATGAGAGTAAGAGACAGAAGATGAGAGAGAACCAAGAACTAAGATTTATGCCTGAGAAAAGCTACAGCGATTAAACACTGTCAAATGCAAGCTCCCCAAATATCACCAATGCAACCTATTGATAAGACAATGCTAAATTGATTGCTCACCCTGGAAGGGAGAACACCAACACCACTGCAACAGAACTTTGGCTGTGTCTTCAAGGGGCAAAGGCAAAGCTGGATATTATTGAGAATTGAAAGTTTTATCAAAGCAGGTCTTTCAGTGTGATGCTTGATCAGGATTGGGTAAAGATCATGACTAGTGGTTTAGAATTGGTGGCAACAGCAAGGTAAGGACTTTGAGGTGAGGGATTCGAAGAATCTTAGGGAGTAACCTGTCTGTTGATGCTTCCTATAAAGGCATTGATGTGTCTTTTGGGAGGGTCATGTAATGAACTTTCACATTATTTTCCTGAGCAGGAGTCTCCTGGCATGGCAGTTATACTAATGCATACGATGGAATAGTAAAGTCATGTTAAAGTAGACAGTAAGTTCTGTGTGTGTAGGGGGAAATGGTTGTGTGTTTGTTTCAGTTCCTCAACACAAAAACCAAGCCAGGCCATTTCTTATGGTAGTGCAGACCTCGAATCCCCAGCTCTGACCACAGTAGGACTGCTCACTCTGAGCTCCCAAGGCTTTGAGTTGGTTTCACATCTCCTTAATGCTTGTAAAATTTTTGCAGTCAATGAAGCTGCAGTTCCTAATGAGCAAAGTCAATTTGAATTGAAGAAAGCATAAGATTTGGACCAATACTGCTCACTGTTTATCTGCGATGGATGTCCCAATGGACATAATTTTTGTTCATTACTGACAGATTTGGAGTTTTCAACTCCCATTTGCTCTCTTACAAGCTTTCAGTTACACATGATTAATGGCTATAATTGTCCTGACTTTCCATTTTTAGGAAGCAAAGATTTCCTGGTAGATGTGGCACTCTCCAGCTACCGAGCACAATTTACAGTACTCAGCCTCACTCCCTTAAGTTCGCTCACTACCCTGGGCATTGCTGAGAAAGACTCAGCTTACAATGTGGACTTAATTTTCTTATTATTTTCCCTAAAAGAATCACCAAGGTCCTACGAAAGGCTTAAAGATAGTTTTAATTCATCTCCCCATCTTATTATTAATATTGATATTATTTTGCTCTTTGGTCATATTATTTAACTAATTGAATAATTAAATAACTAATTGAATAAAAGCTGCTATCCAATGCATAGATAGGCATTACATTTTACATAATGAAAAAATGTAATCAACATCATCCTCTCTGTAGTGGACGCTGTTGGTGTCCCACCGAGATGACTCCACAAGGCCAGTGGACCCAACCCCAGCAGCTGGGAGCGCTGGTGATTAATTATTCACAACTGCTCGCTTCAGAGAGTTGCTTTGGCAGACAGGAGCCATCTGGCCTGGAGTATTACACTCCCCCAGTCCACCCAGGGCAGCCCACAGTCAATGAGTGACTGACATGGGGTATAAAAGGCCAACCCTCTTGCCTCAGGCTGAGACTAATTCCGCTGTACAATTCTTGCTTCATCAGGGCAGGAGAAGCCTCTGATCTGTAGTGTGATCAGCCTTGGCAGCCCCTAGGACCCCTTGTTCTCAGCAATTCTGCTGGGCTCCATGGTCACACCACCAGCAGCTCCCATCCACTCCTTGCCTTGAGCAACTCCCCACATGGCATCCACTAATTTGTTTCTGAACCCCAGAACTGTATACTTGAAAAGGTGGTCAACAGAGGTGATGATGACAGTTTGAGGAAAAGAAATGTGAAGTTGCCAGAGGATGGTGACTAAGAATAACACACTGGATGCTTTCACATTCTCTCATACACTGCTGGTGGGAGTGTAAATTGACTCAATCATTGCCTCCTGGTAAAATGATCATAGCCTTTGACCTAGATAGTGCACTTCTTTAAATTTATTCTTAAGACATAGTTGATTAATTAGGCAAAGAATCAGCTATCTGGAGCCCCATTTAAGTGTTATTTATAATAACAAAAAAATGAAGACAATCCGGAGCCCAAGAAAGGGGAATTATTATATATTCATGCAATGCAACACTGTTTAGTTATCTAACCGTATCCTTTATTATCACTCATGGTTTCTGTGGACAGAGTGGAGATGGCTTATCTCTGCTCTGTGTTGTCTGGGGCCTCAGCTGGAGAACTTAAAGGCTGGAATGATCTGAAGGCTTGTTTGCTCTCATATTGGCGGACACTGATAATCAGCTAGAGACCCAACTGGGTGTGTCTGCTGGAACAATCACATGTGGCCTTTCCATGTAGCTTGGACTTCTCAGCATGTGGTGGCTTGGTTCCAAGATTGAAAAGAAAGGAGAGCCAGGCAGAAACCATATTGCCTTTTATGACCTGCTGTGGAAGTCACAAGGCATCACCTATGCCACATTCTACTTATTGTGATAGTTACAAAAGTCTGGCTGGGTTGAAAGGAAGGAAACAAAGATGCCACCTCTCGATGGAGGCGTGTCAATGTCACATTGCAGGAAGAGCATGTGGGATGGGATTATAGTATGCTGGTGCTATAGCATCTATGGAAAATACAATGTGACTGCAACTAGTCATATCAATGTCTAATGGCATGGGAAAATGTTCATGATATACTATGAAGTTAAAAAAAATCAGATTACAAGACAATACATACGGTATAATCCCACTTTGAAGGAAAACTGTATAGATGCAAAGTATTAACAGCGGCTTCCACCGGAAATGAGATGAATTTAAATGGATAACTGTATAATCACAGTTTGTTCAAGCGTGTGTGCGTGTGCGTGTGTGTGTGTGTGTGTTGGTGTGGGGGCGTTTATGAAAGCATCTGTGTTCTTTGCCCATAGGCAGCTCCAGGGGATTCCTTTGGGAGTGTTCTCTTTGACCCCCTGAGTAGATCATTGGATTTAATAGTCAGGAAAAGCTATTTTTACTCAGTGATGCCTCTGGGTTTTCTGTGAGGCCCTGGCCTGAGTCCAGGTTACTTGGCACTGATTCCCAGCAGCATGTGGCACCAGGGACAAGGCATGAGTGAATTAAAGTTTAATTAAAGGTGAACCTCCACTGTAGATGGGGCTGCCTGTTTCCTCGTGGGTCGTTAGTGCAGGTGAGAATTTGAAAGGGCAGCACAAGGACTCCTGGTAACCTTGAACCTCCTGCCCGGGCTTGTGTGTAATCAGTTCCCCTGGCAATTTTGTGGGACACCTTTCTTTTTCTCTTGAAAAGGGGATAAAAATATGTTGAAGGATATGGTAATGAAAACACAGAGAACCAGTGTGGGGAGAGTCTGGGGTAGCAAATACAGAGTGGTTTCTCAGGTTAATAATCAAATTGGTCCCCAAGCCTTGCAGTCTCCCCATCCTGGGCCCCTCAAGCAGCCATTTTTAAAAGACCAGGTGGAAAAGGTTTCTTGGGGACAGACCTGACTCTCATGGGTGTCAAGGAGCACTTAGCCTGATGACCTGCTGTGGGTGTGGGCGTGGGCATGGAGTGGAGGGGGTGCACTGAGTTCTGCGGCTTTGGATTTCCATCCAGAGCAGAGCCGGGGTGGACTGGTCCACGCTGCCCACACTCTCACAAACCACCTAAAGCCAACTGAATAAGAGGACCAACGGGAGGGGCTACTTACTTGGGAAACAAAATTAAGAAAGAAGTAAAGGCACTTTGATATGTACATGGAACCCAAGCAAGGAAGGTGCCACGGAGATGACTGTCCAAACCGCTGGGTGGTTTTTACAGCCACTGCCAAGCTGACCTAACTGCTCAGAGAGGTCACTGGACTATCAGAAAAAGCACCTTCTATCTAGTCAAGTGTTGGCCTCATCACACACTGGCTCTGGAACTTTCTGTGATGCCCAGAAGCTCCTGGAGCCACAGTCTCCTCACCTGTGAAATGGGGCTTAGGTCACCTGCCTTACCTTGCCAGAGGTGCCAGTGAGCTGGTGCCTGCCAGAGTTAGGCCTTATCCACTGCAAGATGGGAGTTTATCACAAGAATACAAGGAGACAGACTTTCATGGAAATTAGCAAAAGAAACCTTAGTTGTGCCAGGCCTTAGAAGTGACTGAAACTGGGTCCACGGAAGCTCCAGGGACCTCAGCAAACAGACTTTGCAGATCTTCACAGTAACATGGTAACAATGCAAATAATAATAATCATAGTAATAGTGATAATAATAGTAATAAAGTTTAGCAAGCATTGACTCCATAGAGCACATGCTCAGACCTTTATACACATCATCTCATTTACTCATGTACACCCCACCTCAACCCTGGGAGGCACTTTCACCTTCATTGTAGCCCTCCCCACTTAATGAGGCCTCATCATTCCAGCTTAGACAAAGCTTTGGCTTGCCCATTGCTCCTGCTCCCCTCAGGACCTCTAACATGCCTCCTCTCAGAAAGCCACAGTGCCTGCTACTCACTGCTTGATTATATCCCAGTTTCCCAACTTAAATTTCTGAGAGCAAGAACATCCCCGGTCTGCAGGGACCTGTTGCTTATACAGTTTTAGAGACATTCTTTAAGAAAGGAAAAATAAAACATATGAATACAAATCTGGGCTCGGGAACCTGGAGGAGGCCTCTTCAGGTGAGGGCCCTGAAGCTTCAGTGCATGTATTTCAGGGTGAGTCAGCCTCTGCTCTAGTCTAATAATGAGATTTTTTGGTGGTTGGGGTGGAGGGTGACATTCCATGGGACCAAGCATGGCTGGTAAAAGTTGGTGCATTTGAGCACAGCCTCTCTCTGCAGTGGTCTCCTCTCAACCACTCAGGGAAACCTGGTCTCGGGGGGAACCTGGCCATCTCTCCATCTCATGTGTCCCTCTGTTCTTCATTCAGAAGCTGGACTTGGGAGAAGGAAACTGGGTCCAGGAACTAAGAGCAAGACTCCCTGAAGACCTGCAGAGGGAGGTGCAGGCACGAGGTGCATAGTGACCAAGCAGTAATTTTGTGTCCTACATGTCCCTTGTTCCTTATGTACACGGCTCCCTCAGGGATCTCATGGGTATAAGAAACGGCTAGATTGACAAATTTGGTACTTATGGGGCTCATGGGCCCATGGCCAAATCACCTTCGTAAAACTGTCAAAAGGGCAGGAATAAAGACGCAGACTTAGAGAATGGACTTGAGGACATGGGGAGGGGGAAGGGTAAGCTGGGATGAAGTGAGAGAGTGGCATATATACACTACCAAATGTAAAATAGATAGTGGGAAGCAGCCGCATAGCACAGGGAGATCAGCTTGGTGCTTGGTGACCACCTAGAGGGGTGGGATAGGGAGGGGGGGAGGGAGATGCCAAGAGGGAAGAGATATGGGGATATATGTATACATATAGCTGATTCACTTTGTTATACAGCAGAAACTAACACACCATTGTAAAGCAATTATACTCCAATAAAGATGTTAAAAAAAGAAAAACAAAAAACTGTCAAAAGGGACTTCCCTGGTGGTACAGTGGTAAAGAATCTGCCTTGCAATGCAGGGGACATGCGTTTGACCCCTGGTCAGGGAACTAAGATCCCACATGCCCCGGGGCAACTAAGCCTGTGTGCCACATCTGCAGAGCCCGGGTGCCTCAACGAGAGCCTGAGTGCTGCAAACTACAGAGACCACGTGCTCTGGAGCCTGCGTGCCACAACTAGAGAGGAGCCCACGCACCGCAACGAAGAGCCCACATGCCACAACTAAGACCCGACGCAGCCATAAATAAATAAATATACTATCAAAACCTTTCCATTGTTCCTAACACTCCCCTCTGATGACTTCCTTTAAAAAATACCTGAAGGTGGAAGATCTGAACATTTTAAGCCCTTCGACATGCAATTTTGTTCAAATGAAATTCATTCAAGTTTCATTCCAGAAAGTTGTATTGATTTACGCTTGCTCCAAGGAGGACACACACCCTCTCTCAGATACCATCAGTTCCACGTTCAGTCTCATTCTGGTGGAAAATCGTTCCCAGCTAAAGACCTGAAGTTTTCTAAGTCTTGCAAGTGAGTTCCGGGAGGCCTGCTCCTCTGCAGTACAAAGCAAGTCAGCCAGGCCATTGCGCCAAGGGAGGCATCTCCAGGGGATGGCTGAGCAGGCCACTCCAACATCACGACACAGGGCAGCAAATGCTTCTTCCTCCTGGGGTCCTGGACCTCTGGAGTAAGTCCCCAGAGGGATATTTTTCTGCATTTTTTAAACCAAAGTTTTTATTATGTTTTTTTCTTGAGTGTCTGGAGCATTTGAGAGTTTAGCCAGTATCGTAGAACCTCTCCATCTCTTCTCATTTTTAGTTCTTTTCTCTAAAACAAACTCAAATGCAAGCAAACAAACTAGATGACTATGTAGGAAATATAAGGGCTGGCTTTAAACAGGTCGATGGCATTAGCTATTGGCCATGTGCTGGAACTGCAGCTACTATTTTTTTCAACTTAGTAAATTTACAAAAGATATCCCTGCCACACTATAACAAAGAGAAGCAACAAAGAGAATTAGAAAGTGAAAAAGAAACACTATCTTCAAAGAACTACGTTAACACCTGATATCTCCAAATACACTAGTTGAGGAGAGTGACAGATGCAGTGAAGATGATCCAGCTTGAGGAGGGTGCCATTGTATATATACATATCACCTCTTCTGTATCCATTCATCTATTGATGGACGCTTAGCTTGCTTCCATATCTTGGCTGTAGTAAACTATGCTGCAGGGAACATAGGTATGCATATATCTTTTCAAATTGTGTTTTCATTTTCTTTGGATAAATACCCAGGAATGGAATTGCTGGATTGTACAGTAGCTCTATTTTTAATTTTTTGAGGAACCTCCATACTGTTTTGCATAGTGGCTGCACCAATTTACATTCCCACCAACAATGTATGAGGGTTCCCTTTTCTCTACACCCTCTCCATTCTAACAGGTGTGAGGTGATATCTCACAGCAAATGCTGTTTTTCCAACAGCATTTGCTCACTTTGTGTCTCTGTGTCACTGTTTGGTAGTTCTCACAATATTTCACACTCTTTCATTATTATTATCTATGTTATGGTGATCTGTGATCAGTGATTGATGTTACTATTGGAAAAAGATTATGACTCACTGAAGGCTCAGGTGATGGTTAACACTTTTTAGCAATAAAGTATTTTAAAATAAGGTATATACATAGTTTTTTAGGCATAATACTATTGCACTCTTAATAGACTACCGTATAGTGTAGGTATAACTTTTCTACATATTGGAAAAGCAAAAAATTCATGGTACTCTCTTTTTAAAAATATTTGTTAAGATTCTAGTGTTTATTTTTTAACTTTATTGAAGTATAGTTGATTTACAATGTTGTGTTAATTACTACTTTACAGCAAAGTGATTCAGTTATACATATATCTTTTTTATATTATTTTCCATTATGGTTTATCACAGGATATTGAATATAGTTCCCCGTGCTTTACAGTAGGACCTTGTTGTTTATCCATCCTATATATAATAGTTTACCTCTGCTAATCCCAAACTCCTACTCCATTCCTCCTCCACCTCCCCTCCCTCTTGGCAACCACAAGTCTGTTTTCTATGTCTGTGAGTCTGTTTCTGTTTCAGAGATATATGTTCATTTGTGTCATATTTTAGATTCCACATATAAGTGATATCATATGGTGTTTGTCTTTCTCTTTTCGGACTTCACTTGGTATGATAATCTCTAGGTCCATCCACATTGCTGCAGATGGCATTATTTCATTCTTTTTTACGGCTGAGTAATATTCCACTGTATATATAGATAGATAGATAGATAGATACCGCATCTTCTTTATCTATTCATTTGCCAATGGACATTTAGGTTGTTTCCATGTCTTGGCTATTGTAAATAGTGCTGCTATGAACATAGGGGTGCATGTATCTTTTTGAATTACAGTTTCGTCTGGATATAGCCCAGGAGTGGGATTGCTGAATCATATGTCACCTCTATTTTTAGTTCTTTCAGGAACCTCCATACTGTTTTTCATAGTGGCTGCATGGTGGTACTCTCTTTATTACAATATTCACTTTATTGTAGTGGGCTGGAAAGAACCACAATATCTCCGAGGTATGCCTGTATTTGAAAGATGGGAAACATTAGGGGATATTTCTATGTGATGAAAAGGATTCAGTAGGGAGGAAGAAATTGATGATTCAGAAAAAGGAGGGTAATTACAGTGATAATTCATGGAGAAGAGGGGACCGTGCTCAGGATACAAATTGAGGGGTTGGATTTAATGGGAGCAAGTACCCTTCATCCATTATAAGCAGGAAAGAAGGCAGTATGCACAGTTGCCCTAGATGAGAAGATTTAGAGATGGAAAAATGAAGCAATTTCAAATATGTCAACGATGGATGAGGCAAAGCCTTCAGCTGTGTAAGATGGAGGATGGGGGTGAAGGGAGAGGGAAAAGAACGATTTTTTTCCTTCAGCAGCCATCAGCTGTCCTGTGCAGGTATTGAGCCAGTGGTTGAGTTTAACAAGGGTTGCGGTTTTGACAAATGAGTATAAAGGAAGGAGGCAAGATCAAAGGAGATGAGGGTATTTGCAAGGAGGTAATTATGATGGTAAGCCAAGGAAGCTGTGCTGGGTCGTGAAGTCTTTGAGAACTGCATGAGCTGATATATGTAAGTTATTCAGAACTCTGTGTTACAAATGTTAAAAAGAGGTTAGCCATTTTTACTTTTATTGCAAGGGAGGTGGGAAAATGAGGGACAATGCTTGGTAAAAATGTGGAAGGGTCAAAGGATTTATTGTTAGAGATAATACATTTTCTGATGTAATACCTCCCAATATCTCCCTGGGGGGATTCCCTGGTCAGATGCCCACCTTGTGATGCTGTCCTTGATTCATGTAGAATCCAATCCCTAAAGTACAATTCCCAGGTTACCACTGAGCTTCCATTAGGCTTCCCTCACTTGTGAAGGTGAGATCTTCCAGAGGCTCTCCAAGTGAGTACATTACTGATGATTAATCTGCGAAGTGAGTCCTGTTCTGGGTTGTTTAGGCCTAACGCAGTGGCATCATTGTGGACGTTAGGTCTTTAAGGGAGTCCAGTCACTGCTTTTCCTTGGCAAAAGTTGCTAATGTTCAAGTGACCCTCTAAGTGGGTGTGACTCCAGTAGCCAAAAAGGCACACTTACCTGTGTATTGGTCTAAGACAGAGGTTTAAATTGAGAGCACTATGCATTTATGGTGTGTGTGTGTGTGTGTGTGTGTGTGTGTGTGTGTGTGTGTAAAACTCCAGATTGTGTTCCTCAACAGGTGACAATTTAGCAGGAGCCTTGATTGTTTTCTAACTTAATCATCCATTTTCTGGAGGCCATAAACAGATGTCTCTATTTACACTTGAATTAAATTCCTTCTGATAACACTGTGCTAGATAGTAGGTGAGATGGCTTTATACATCCACAGGGCAAGACCATGAAAGCATTTTCTTCTTTCTCCCAGGTAAAAGCAAACTGCAGTAGATTTCTATGGATTGCAATAATAAGGCATTGGCTAGATCAATTTCTGCATAACATTTGAGGGAGGACAAAATTAAACCTGTCAGCTGGTGCTTTAATGATGCCTGCAACAACCTAAACCTCCTGTAATTTACTGAGAACTGCCAAGAGCAATCAAGTTTTTTAAATGGCCACAAGGGGGTGTGAAAGGACTACGTACTTGCTCTAATCATCCCCTCCTGCTTTCCACCCTTTCTAGTCCTTACTTCAAGAATCATGCCCTGTATACCCTCTGTTGTTTCATTTCAACAACCTTAGTTTATCGAATAGGTTGCTACTGATTCTCATAGTTTAATCTGAATATCAGGCTGATGTTTCTGGAGTTTTTAGCAAGTTAATGGCAATTAGGCACTCAGTGTGGATGTTTGTGACCAGGGAGTAGATGGGCCTTTTTCCTCCTTCAAGGAAGTATACTGCTCTCTAAATCCTTGGTGATGTTTTCCCCATGGAATTTGTCATGATCGACATGGATTAAAGTACTTTCTCATTTTATCTCCGCTCTCCTTTATGTTGTTCCTTGCCCAGTAACTGAGGAGGTGGGCCTGGGGTCCTGATAATGGACGAAAGACACATGGAGACAAACCTGGCGGTTACAGCTAGTTTCCTTCTGGACCATTCTGTAGGCTCAGAGACCCTTCAGGATAGAGCAGAGGGCTGCAGCAGTAGCTCAGCTTGGGGGTCAAGATCACTTAGATTCCCAGGAGGGGATTTGAACTTTAGTCCCCTTTGTGCATTGAATGAATGGTGCTTATCTATATGTAATTGCTTTCTGCATGAAAAGTAGTCTGCAGGTTGTTCACTGGTTTGAGATGAAGGCACCACGATTCAGATCATGCCCTCAGTTCATGGGTAGATCTATTGTTTCTCCTGCTAGGTTCAAAATCAGACTTCTGAGCTAATGGGTGAGCCACCCACCTCACATTGGCATCCTCACTGCCAATGCTGAGATTTAAATTGGCCTTTAAATTCCCCATATAGGCCAGAGAATCCCCACAGGCCCCATGTCATCTGACACAACAATGCCTGGATTAGGAACATCCAAGGACAGCTTGGTATTCCCTCCTCTACTGGCAGTTGTTCCACCCTGGTTTTCCAGGAGTGAAGAATTACGGCCATTCTTCTGGTTTATGACTTTTCTTTTTCCAAGCTTCCACTATACAGATGAAAAGGGAGTTAAAGGCCCGCATAACCTTGTGAAAGGAGCTGTCAATGCTGAAGGCGCCTTACGTGGTTTTGTTCCTGCTTAATTCTGGCTGATTCACTTGGCCCCTTGAGCCCAGACAAGCACAACGTTGCCTGGCTATCGCCTGCCTGTCAAGCAAGGGCAGCTGGTTGCTGTCCACTGCAAGTGAGAATTCTTTGTTTTTAGTTACGGCAGGGCCACGCCTGCCTCATTTCCTTCCCACATGGAATTCTGGCTTGGTGTGGGGAAACCTCACAGGCCCAGTAGAACAAGTTTGTGTGGGCAATCTAATGAGCTTGATTTTTCCTGAGTTCTAACTGCCCATTCCTTTAGCTGCAGCCCAGCTGGTGACAGGAGGCACACAGAAGTCTGTTACCATTCTGTTTGTCTCAAGTTATTTTGGTTAACTGCATCCTGATTGGGACTAGAACTATTCCTTCCATAAGATCAGAGCTGCCCCCTTTCTAGGGTGGTTCAGAGAACAGCTCTTACTTGAGTTCCTGAACAGGAAGAGCAGGCTGCACCCCCAGGCTTTCCTGTGCCTTGTGTGGGGCCCAGATCTCACGGGGACAAGATTGAGGGCAGAGGACATCGTTGCTATAGCAGCAGTTTACTCGGCTGTGCCTCAGCCAACCAAAGGTTAGTTTCCTACTGGCTTCACCAAGGCCTCAGCTGAACCTAGAGGTCTAGAGACAATCTACTAGTCCTCTACTCAGTAGTTTTCATTTCGCACCGTCAAAGTACAGACCACTAAAAAAACTGCAGATCACAGTCTCCCCACACAGGAGACACAAGGAGACACCATTTGGCTGGTTATTTTAACTGCATTTGTAGGGCATATTCTCCCTCCTGTTACACAATGCCATCTAGTCCTTTTTGCAGACAAGAGTGTTGCAGTCCCTGAAGTGGACAAGAACATTGAGCTATGTCCTTAGGTATCTCTGAGGCTCCCAGACAGCTTTCCCACATGAGCGGATTTGACTTTGACTGGTTTCAGTAAAATTGCAGAAATCTGTAGCTATTTCCATTGCACTGCTCAAAGGCAAGGGTGCACGATACTGTTCTTGCTCCAAGGATGGGGACTGCCCTACAGGTGACAAGTCCAATCAGGTATCTGGGGCTCACAGGTTGAGGGATCAGAAAGAGGTGCTCCTCACAAAATCCAGAGTGAAGTATTACTCAAGGATTTTGATTCCATCTAGTGGGAGTGGCCTGACACATGAAGTGATGGCCAAGAGCTTATCTGTGGGGGCCTAGAGGTGGGGCCTTTTTCTTTCCATCTAATGAGGTTTCCCTTGTCCTGTCCACCTTCTTGTTCAATCAGTCTCAACAGACAGTTCTCTTCTGGGCATTACCTCAGATCTCCGTAGATGAAGGAACACTTGAATGTGCGTGTTAATGTAAATTTCTGCTTTATCATTTTCATAACGATTTCCACAGCACCTCTCAATGT
Organism: Physeter macrocephalus; assembly: GCF_002837175.3. Taxonomy (NCBI): domain Eukaryota; kingdom Metazoa; phylum Chordata; class Mammalia; order Artiodactyla; family Physeteridae; genus Physeter; species Physeter macrocephalus. The sequence continues at coordinate 47,564,646 of NC_041231.1, read as the reverse complement.
GAGGTGGAATCATTACAAAATGTTACAGGTAGAAAAGTGAGGATTTCTCAATTAAGTTGGAAAATTCTCCCACGCCGCTTGATTTTCTTGGTTGTATTATACTGCTGTTTTCCAGAAATCAGCTTACCAAATTTGGCACTATATTCTGGTGTACTCACTTCTCAACATTCCTAGTCTTGATTAGAGGTACGATGGGGTGAGAATGTAACAAAACCTATTACTTAAGTATCCTTCAGAGGTAAAGTCTGTGGGGGCTGATTTTGTTTTTCCAAAAGCAGCACCATCAAAACAGGAGGAAAGGTTAAGCCGGTACAGAATGCAGTGACATTTTTCACACCATTATCCCACTGCATTAAGCTAAAAAGCACACATCTATACAATAGTTCCCTTCTTATCCGAGATTTCATTTTCTGCAGTTTCAGTTACCCATGGTCCAAAACAATTAGATGAGGGCTTCCCTGGTGGCACAGTGGTTGAGAGTCCGCCTGCCAATGCAGGGGACACGGGTTTGTGCCCCGGTCCAGGAAGATCCCACATGCCGCGGAGCGGCTGGGCCTGTGAGCCATGGCCGCTGAGCTTGCACGTCCGGAGCCTGTGCTCCGCAACAGGAAAGGCCACAACAGTGAGAGGCCTGCGCGTACCGCGCCAAAAAAAAAAAAAAAAATTAGATGGAAAATTCTAGGGATAAACAATTCATAGGTTTTATATTGGGCACTATTCTGGGTAGCGTGAGGAGATGGAATCTTGCACCATTCTGCTCTGTCTGGGCGAGACATGATTCATCCCTTTCTCCAGCTTATCCACACTGTATATGCTATCTGCCGCTTAGTATAGGAAAAACCATAATATATATAGGGTTTGATACTATCTGCAGTTTCAGACATCCATTGGGGGTCTTGGAATGTATCCCCTTTGGATAAAGAGGTGACTACTGTAGATGTATTTCTCTGCCTTGGCTAAATGGTTTTAATGATACAGCTTGTGTAACTGAGCAAATAATCACAGCTCAATAAAAAGCAGAAGTCTGGAACTGAAGAGGATGAGCTGCAGAAATCTCATAATTAAGAACTGCGAATTCTCTTATTTCTCAGCCTACCCCCAACGCCTATGCACCACTGCCCTTGGCTCTTACTTCCTCTGGTGAATACCAAACCGTGACTTAGTGAAAGAACATGGCTTTTCTGGCTGGAAGCCCTTGGCTGGCACCCCAACTCTGTCACTTTCTAGCACTCTAGGGAAGTTAACCCTAACCCTAACCCCAATGCCTTCCACCCACACTTGCAGGGCACTGACTGTCACTAAATTTATTTTATGTCAGGAACCTACTTTACTGTCGGTCACTTAGAGAGAGACTTGTGTTGGCACCCCACTAACATAACCAATAAAAATAAATAAAATAATTCTCTGTGCTAATACATAAGTTTAAACTATGCTTCATTTTCTTTTCAAAAATTTAACAGTACATTCTGAAAAATTCTTGGCTCTGAGTTTATACTGTTTCTACTCATTTTTAAGTAAGTAAAGAACAAAATTACATATATAACAAAGGTTCTCCTCTACCTCTTCACAGCATCTGAAATCAACTGGAAAGAATACACAGAATGAGACAATTATGAAAGACAAACTATATGTGTATATTACTTGCTTAGATTTGGGAGCCTAACTGCTCACAAAAGGATTCATAGATTTTTTTTTTTTTATTGTTAAGCTGCAACATACATGGTTTAATACAACAACAAAATTTAATCAAGTGAAAAGTAATAAACTGAACAATAAACAAATAAACACTCAAAACAAAATATTTTCCATTGGAAACGTTAAGATGAATACGGGGTTTCATTACCATCTTACTGCAATTTTCTTATGTGTTACTAGCCTACATACCCCATGTTTTCTGTAATCATGCAGATGTGAATGGAAGTTTGAATGATTAAATAAATGAAAAGTCCGTTTACTGCAGAGAATCATTTCACAAGGCAGCCAAACTTGGTTTAGAGAACAAAATTATTCAAGAAATTCTCCACGTATTTAGGTTCATTTTAGAATCCATGAACCTTAAGCTGTTCCTCCTTGACAATGCCAACCTGCAAAATAAAATTTAATTTAGTAGAATCACTCTGGATAACACATAAATTCATTCCTAAGAAGACAGAGGTCATTAAAAAGAATCATTGCTAACAGGTTACTGCAACACTGTATTTGTGGCATAAATTGTTAATAACAAAAACTCAACATATATTTGAATATCTTGACATTCCACAGAACATCCTAAATGGACACAGGAATGATCAGGTCATTCTAATGACAAAATAAACTGGTACTCCTGCCCAAATAAGTACAACTAATGTGCTTCATTCACATGATTTTTTACTAAGTAGGTAATAATTCACATTGCCCTTAAATACAATTTTAGAAGCAATCTCAAGGTTGTACATAAAGCACCCAATCACTCACCTCCAAGAGAAACTGGCAAATGTTTTTTCTTTGGTCACCTTGAAGCTGAATAACCTCTCCGTATTCGGGATGTTCAATCACAGTACCATTACAGGCAAATTTCTGGAAAAGCAGATTCAGCATAACTGTGTCAAATACAATGATATTTTACTTTCACCCTAAGATTATCTGGATGTTAATTAAGAGTATGAACACAGTTTTCTTGGGTCCAATCATTTTCACCCACACTGATGGTCAAGTAAAAGGTGTGGACTGTAATCCTATTTAGAGGTGTGTGTCAATAACTATATTGTAATCTCTTCTTCCTAACACTTTTACCTTTTTGAAAGCTTTCACAAGTTTCTTCTTGTCATAATCATCTGCAATGCCCTGAACAGTAGTCAGTGTCTTTCTGCCGTTCCGTTGCTGGATTCTTATATGAATGTAATCCTCAGTCCCTGCCGGGAGTAAGTCGTCACCCTTAGTTGCATCAGCAAAGGGGTCTGCGAAGGGATACAAAAAAATCCAAAGCAGGAAAATATTTTTTAGTCAGTAATTTCCAGATACAGCTACGTTACAGGTACAGCTACGCTACAATCTAGAAACTCGGCGAAGGTTCTAGTGCTTCTGCTTTCTTTCTGCAGGTGGGGATGTGGGGGAGTGATAAGGGTAGGGTATTAATAAAACCTACAAGGTACTTTCACAGAGATTTTAAACAGCCATGTCCACTGATACCTGAACAGAAAAACGTTGTTATAGATGTTATCGTTGAACATAATCCTCTAATGAGAGAAAAGACATTTTAAGACCTCAATTTTAGAGCCACTATAAAAATGTGCGTCATCTCAATTACATTCTGATGACAACAGAAACATTCACAGATGCCACCCCAATCATTTAACCCTAACTCTGCCTCGAAAAAAGATATATATATGTATATCAAGAGTAATTTTACGTATTACTACGCAAGTAGAGAAGACTGGCCCGCTGCCCTGTAACAGATCAGAGGCCTGATCCGCAGCATCTTTTACTAAATGCGCCCGAGAGCAGCCACGAACAGCCCCGACCGCTAATGGACGCCGATCCCCCAGTCCGAGCCGGCGTCCCCCTGGCGATCAGCAGGGCAGGTCTGGGGGCGGAACAGGGTCGCAGAGGTGGCAGGGGGCAGAAGCGAGCGGCAGGAGAGTCCAGGAGCGGGCAGGAGGCGGCACGAGGCCCGCGGCCGGGGCTCCGGGGGCCGTCCTCGAAGAGGGGGTCGCCAGGGGCCCGGTCGCCATCTTCCGGGCACCGAGACAAAGCCCCAATCGGGGTGCGGGGAGGGCGGCCGGGGGCCGTTCGGGGCGGGGGTCCGGCGAGCGGCCCCGGCGAGGGCGGGCAGCGGCGGCCTGCCGGCCGAGAGGCGCGCAGGGGACGGGAGGGGCGGCGGGGCGACCCGCTCTTACCGAAAGATTGGAGGTTCTGGATAGTGGACATGCGATACTAGTGTGAGGCCGGTGAGGGGATAAAATTCCTGCGGGGCCCGCCCGGATCACCGTGTCAGAAGGCGGTAGTGGCGAGAAAACGGAAATAAATAAGGAGACGCTTCGCCCCGGGGTTGGGAAGCGGCTGGATCGGCGGCGGAAGCCGGGAGGAGGCAGGAAGGGGCGAAGGAGGAGGCGGAGGAAGAGGCGGCAGCGACGGATGCGAGGACGCGAGAGAAGAGGCGGCGCTGCAGCTTCTCCGACAAAATGGCCGACGGAGACTATTTAGCCGCGCCCGCCGGCCCTCCCACGTGACCCGACCACGCTTGGCGCCCTGGGACTTGTAGTTTTCACGGGGTAAGAGAGCCCGGAAAGCCTGGAGCGGGCGGGCTTCCGGGACCTCAATTCCCAGCAGGGAGTGCGCCCCCCAGCGGCGGGCGGCGGGGCCGGGAAGGGTCCAGAGGGCTGCAGAACCATCTGGCTAGAGCTTGTAGGTCTAGAGCTGTACTCCCCGCGCTCTCGCAGCCTCTCCCTTGACTCGCCTTCTCTCGCGGTGCAGTGGCAGCAGGGAGTGTTCGGTGCTGGGGGGGGATAATCTCTATCAGTCACCCTCGAGACCTTGGGTAATGTAAGTGAAATCGGGGTACAGGAGCAGAACAAGGTCCTTAGTCCCGGCTTTCGACTTGATGGCTGCCCGTCAGCACCTCCTCTCCTCACCTCCCGCCTTGTCCGGTTGCAGGAACCCTGTTAGTCCCTACCAAGGGTCGAGGTGGGAGCCTCCTGCCCAGGATTGGGCTGCCCTCCGATTCCCTAGGGCGGTGGTTCTCAAACTCTAACGTGCATCTCCCATAGGGCTTAATAAAATACAGACTGATAGATCCCAGAGTTTCGGTTTTAGGACGTCTAGGGTGTGACCCGAGAATCTGCAAATCTAACAAGCTGCCAGGAGATGCTGATGCTACTGGTGTGGGACCACAATTCAGAACCACTGCCCACCTTCAGCAGGGGCCTGGCATCCAGTGGGGGCCACGTATGTCCCCCAGGTCGACCGAACACACCAGAAAATCAGCCCATCAACTTAAATACAGAACCTTGAACAGGAAGGTTAATTGACAGAAGGTTGACTGATACCAGAACAGTAATGTCTTCCTATCAAGCTAAACACAGGAGAACAAACCTGAGACTATGGGAATGGGCTCACCCAGGCAGGTGCTCAATTGTCAAACTTGGTTCGCTTTCTGGAAGCAAAGAGATAGACTAAAAGTTCGGGATTCTTAACCTTGTTTTGTGCCATGGCAGTCTTGTGAAGCCAATGGACCCCTTCTCAGAATAATGCTTTAAGAGCATGAAAAAAAACATGTAGGATTAAAAGGAAACCTATCATACTGAAATTAAAAACAGTACATTGATAACATAGTATTGCTTCTTTACTAATGCATTAATTAGCAAGATCTAGCAGCAGGTCTCACAAAGGCTAGAGTTTCAGAAAGGTGATAAACAAAAGATATTTTGAAATGTCTGTAGCATCAGAAGTGTAATATGAAAATATCTGTGACTTCTGTTGGTGCAAAGTTACAGATCCTTCAGGTACTACTGGGATGTTGCCAGCATTCATAATGGAGGAAAGGCTAAATTTGGGTTAAAGGTTAGTGAAAATGTAGGTGGAGTCTTTTTTCCCATCCAATTTTAGGAATTCCCCCACCCCCGCAATTTTAGCCATTGACCAAGGATCTGCAGACTCCAGGTTAGGAATACCAGGATTTAATAATCTTTAGTGATTAACTATGATGGTAGGTACCATTTATTGCGTGCATACTATTTGCTTGTTGTAAGCTTTATACACAGTATTGTTAATCTTCATAGGCATTCTATGATGTAGTTATTACTGTTTATACGCATGTAGAAATGGAGGCTTTCATGGGTTAAATAATTTCCCTAAAAAAATCAAATTTTCAACTCTCAGGAATTTAACTGCATTTTTGGTCTTTTAGTCCTGATTTAAATGAATAACACTTTTATTATCCAAACTAAAGTGTAAAGTATTAGAGCTGGTTCTAAAACAAGGAGGATCAAACATTTTTTGTTGTTCATTTGTTGATTACACCTACAGTGGTTTTCTGGTTTTGTACCTTTGTCAGCATGCTTTAAAGTAATTTTTTAAAATTAATTAATTTATTTATTTTTGGCTGTGTTGGGTCTTCGTTTCTGTGCAAGGGCTTTCTCTAGTTGTGGCGAGTGGGGGGTCACTCTTCATCGCAGTGCGCGGGCCTCTCACTGTCGAGGCCTCTCTTGTTGCGTGTTGCAGAGCACAGGCTCCAGACACGCAGGCTCAGTAGTTGTGGCTCACGGGCCCAGTTGCTCCGTGGCATGTGGGATCTTCCCAGACCAGGGCTCGAACCCATGTCCCCTGCATTGGCAGGCAGATTCTCAACCACTGTGCCACCAGGGAAGCCCTAAAGTAATTTTTAATACTACTCTGGATGAAGTTCAGAGTAAACAAAATGCATCTCTATTTCTGTTTTCCTTCTTTGTTACTAGACGCCCCAAACCATTTTATATTACGTTATTTCTTACAAGGAGCCAAGGGTGGTCCAGTCAAGAAAAAAAAATAACAAATGAACATAGACAAGTTAAAAAAGATCCAGAAGTCTTTGGGTTTCCATGGTCATTACCCCTGTCAGGAGAGCTCATACTTTCTTAGACCTAGTGTTTGCATCAGAAACCCCCAGGAGCTCAGAAATCTTCAGTTAAAGCCAACTATGAATACAGGTCGGATACGTTGTAATTATAATCTGGAAAACTCTTCTGACCATGGTCATCATTCATAGCCTTTGTGTTTAGACCTGACCATTGAACACTTGTAGTGTAGCTGGTCCAAATTGTGATGTGCTCTCACTATAAAGTACATACTGACCTTTGGAAGACTTAAATTTTCTCAATGTCACCTGCTTCTTTTTACTTCTTAAAATGTGACTCCTAGAAAATTCAATGTTACATATGGCTCACATACTATTTCTATTGACAGCACTGGTTTAGAGTGAAAGGATTTGACCTATATTTAAAGTTATAAAAGGAACAAATTAAAGCACACTTAAAATCTAGTATTTTTAGTTCTAAATGTTACCAGCCTAGTTTAAGGTGATTATTTCCTGCCTTATTTACGAAGGGAGTTTAGATCACTTGCAGAAAACAGTAGTATTGACTAAAGGAATCAGGGAAGATTTAAAAAGAAAAGTTAGAATATTTGAGAAATAAGAGTCCCCAAAGCTAGAGGTAGACCCCAGATCCGGCTTTTAACTTCCTAACAGTAAGACAAAGAGAAAATCAGCTAGAAAGTCCATATGTCTACAGGATGAAAACATACTAGTTGTGCAGGAGGAATGACTTTGCCTGGCCCAGAGCCACAGGAGGTGTTTTTCTTGGGCTCTCATAAAGGGGATGCTGTGATGTAGTGGACAGTGTCCCCAGCAGTTTGCCTACTGTGTAGGACAATGGTGGGTTTTATGCAGTTGTTTCTTACATCAACCAGTCATGAAGACATGATAACAGGTGAGGACCTCGGGTCCTCATCCATCCAGAGGTTGCTGGTTGTGGCGGTCTTATGATGATGTGCTGCTCAGGTTTCCTGCTTCAGTGAGCATAACTGACTATCTGCCTCAGCTGCTGCACTCTGAATTCAACATCGCTGAGGTCACGCCTCCCACCAGCTGCTTCTGGTGACTCAACAAGGATCCTAATGCAGGCCGGTTCTTGAGAGATGTGGGACTCCTCATCTAGGAAGACCTAGATCTAGTGTCTAGGTCAGAAAAAGTCACTTAAAAATCTCAACTTATTATCATGAACACTTGATTGTTATATTAGCAATGCGTGATATAAATGAAATGCTTGAAAACGTTGTAAGTTAAGGAGGACTTAATTCTTTTATTTATCACTGAAAATAGCAGAATTGTGTTAGAGCAAAAACTCATGAGTATTTGCAAAGGCCAAAAGTAAAATCATGTTTCTAGAAACCTACTTAACCTGCAGTGGGAACTTGAATGATAGATCATTAAACTTAATAATCAAGGGTTACACTATCATTAAAGAGAAGGGAACAGTAATTGGCTCAAGATGGCTAACTTGGTATCTTCACTATCAAAAGATCCCTAATAATGTCAGAAAAGGTATATTTTGGGGAAGACTAAATCCAGCACTAAACAACAAGGATGTGCCATCAATGGATCAGACATTTCTTTCCTCCTAAAGGAAAAAAAAAACCACCCAGAAATCAGTTGATGGAGGAAACTGCATGCTTAAACACCAGCAACACTGGATTATTAAAGATTATGAAATATCTTTAAAATCCTGAGATTTTGAACCTGAAATCCTGTATTTAGGCAAAATAAAGGCATTTTCAAAATGTTTAAAAACCCAGAAAGTATACTTCCATGGACAATATTGATGATATACTCCAGAAAAATTAAAAACCCAACGAAGAGAAAGACATGGGATAAAAGAATATAGATGCATAAAGAAATCAGTAAAAATGATGGTTATGTCCAAATCCTATTGGTATGTAAGGAGGGTGAAATATTTTATGAGTGATTTCTAGAAGAATAGAAATTTCATGCATTTTTCAATCCAACAAAAGACAGGAAAAGGTATAAAAGAGCAACAAGAAATCATAGAGTAAATTTAAAACATTAAGTCATAATAAAGATGTAAAAAGTACATAATTATCAGTAATCACAGGTGTGAATGTTATATTTTTCTATTAAAAGGTAACCTCTTGGGTGGGAGGGAGGGAGATGCAAGAGGGAAGAGATATGGGAACATATGTATATGTATAACTGATTCACTTTGTTGTAAAGGAGAAACTAACACACTATTGTAAAACAGTTATACTCCAATAAAGATGTTAAAAAAAAAAAGGTAACCTCTTTAGTTTCGATGAAAAATGGTCACAAAACTTTATATAGCAGCTATTTATGACACATTTAAGGCCAAATGACAAAGATTGAAAAAGTTATTGTAAGCAACTGCTAGTTGAAAAGTAGGGTAGGTATAACAATATTATTAGGAAAAATGAATTCAAGAAGAATTACATTAAGCAGGACAAAGAAGAATAGTTCATTTGGATCAAAGTTATATTGGACCAAGAATGTGAGTCACAAACTTTTATATTCCTTACAACTCGGCAAAACGTATATAAAGCAGAAAAGGAAAAGAAAAATATGGAGAAATTGAGAAGTTTGAAGTCATAATGGAATACAGTAACATGTTTGTTTCAGAAACAGACATGTAAGGTAAACAAAAATTAAGTAAAGATATAGATATTTTTAATAATATAATTAATATGTTTGGTGCAATAGATATATGTAAAACTTTGTACCCATTGCAAAGCATACCAATTTTCAAACACCCACGACACCCAAATGTCTATAAACTGATGAATTAATAAACAACATTTGGTATATCCATACAATGGAAACTATTCAGCCATAAAAGGAATGATACATGCTACAACATGGATGAATTTTGAAAACATTATGCTAAATGAAAGAAGCCTGTCACAAAAGACCACATACTGTATGATTCCTCTTAGGTGAATTGTCTAGAATTGGCCAAGCTATAGAGACAGAAAGTAGATTAGTTGTTGCCTAGGGCTGGGGGTGTGTTTGAGGGGAAACGGGTAGTGGCTGCTATTGAATATGTAGTTTCTTTTTTTTTTTAATTAACTTTTATTAGAGTATGGTTGCTTTACAATGTTGTGTTAGCCTCCACTGCACAACAAAATGAATCAGCCATACACATACAGATATCCCCTCCCTTTTGGACTTTCCTCCCATTTAGGTTACCACAGTGCATTAGGTAGAGTTCCCTGTGCTACACAGTATGTTCCCATCAGTTGTCTATTTTATACATAGTATCAATAATGTATATATGTCAATCCCAGTCTCCCAATTCCTCCCACCCCACCCCTTTACCCCTCGGTACCTATACGTTTGTTGTGTAGTTTCTTTTTTTGAGTTATGAGAATGTTCTAAAATTAATTATGGTGATGGGTAAATTGTATGTTATGTGAATTATATCTCAACAAAATGGTAATAAAAAGAGGATACAGGGGCTTCCCTGGTGGCGCAGTGGTTGTGCGTCCGCCTGCCGATGCAGGGGAACCGGGTTCGCGCCCCGGTCTGGGAAGATCCCACATGCCGCGGAGCGGCTGGGCCCGTGAGCCATGGCCGCTGGGCCTGCGCGTCCGGAGCCTGTGCTCCGCAACGGGAGAGGCCACAGCAGAGGGAGGCCCGCATACCACAAAAAAAAAAAAAATTAAAAAGAGGATACAAAAAAGTAAAAAATAAAGTTTCTCTTATTCATTGTCAACATATTAAATAAAATATTAGCAAATCAAGTCAGTACTGTATCCAAAAGAATATTATTAACCCAGACATGCCAGGATAACCTTTCAAAAGCAGGTATATTATTAAAATTGCTGTAAACGCTTCAGAATTTAATGTACAAAGATTTAAATATAGAGTTTTGCCATTTTGTAGGAGCACAGAGAAATGTTTACCAGCCAGGGGCTGAGGAATCCTCCACACCCCAAGTCTTTAACAAATCACAATGACAGACTTTTACAACTCGAACACAACCAAGACTACTCCCAGGAGTTGCGTTTTAATTAGTAGTGTTGGAGGGACCTTGGGACACCGAGAAGGGGAATGGAGACTTGGTGATACTTGAGCAGAGGTGACGGAGACCTTGTATCTCTCAGAGGAGATAAGACCCCTTGACAGCATGGGAAAGAAAAGTGGACATCATAGTTGTAAGTCACCTAGTTTCAGAAAAGCTCTTTGTAAAGGGGTACTGAGAACATACATTTGGAAAACCACACAGCATCATTTCATTGAGCTTTAACTTGGAGGTACAGAAATGATGCACTACCACATTGTGAAGAGACTGATCCCTCCCTTCCCCAATACACTGACAAATTTAAGGACACAAGCTGTATGGTCATCTCAATAAGATGAAAAAACAAACAGATTTTAATTGAGCAGCTGGCTCTATTCTCCAAGGACACTGCTTCCTCTCCCCACCCAATAAGGGCAGGTCGAGGACCGCAGTGTGGGAGTTAAGGCTGCATGTTATAGGATCTCATACAATTTCTGGAAGTGGGATGACACAGGAGGTTGTTGCTTCTTATTTCAAGGATAGACCAGTGACGTTCCCAAGTCTCAAATTTATGGCGATATTTTTGTTGTAATAATAGCTTGCCTGAATTCTTTTCTTAGCTCACTTTAATATGAGAGCTACTTAATTGATTCTATTACTCTTTTAACTGAGCCACCAGTTATTTTTTTTTTACATTCAATATGCCCATATCATAGTCTGCCTACTATGGTATGTAATCCCAGAACGATGATGTCCTTATGTCACAGGGCTGCACAAAGCTCTGGTAACAACCTCATGCTCTTCATGTTTTGTCAGTTTCTTGGGCCGTTGGGTCTACATTTTCAAGACTTTTGAGTTTAATCACCTTTCTTTATTGGAAATATTTTCTTTATTTAATGGATTTGCAATACTGGTAAAACAATGTAACCCAAGATCCAGTTCCTTCCTTCCTCCCTCCCTGCCTTCCTTCCTTCTTTCTTTTGACAGGATTGTATCTCATCTAAGCAAAGAAAAAAAGAAATATTCATGTGTTAAAATAGTAATAGCTTGCATTTACTGGGTGTGCACTATGTATCAGGTCAGGACTAAGTGCTTTCCAGGCAATATTTCTATTTTCCTTAGCCTTATTTAAAATTCTGGACCACAAATCCCAAATGGGCAGTCAGCGCCACACTTCTTACTGCACTTCCTAGGGTGTTTTTCTTCTTCTCACCCTACAATGATGATTTCATACATCTTATCTCTTCTCAAACCCAAATTCCATCCCCTATGTTCCTTCTCAGCTGATGACCTTGCTCATATTTTACTAAGAATATAGAAGCAATCAGATGGAAACAAACATCATCCAGTCACCAGATCTCCAAATCTCACTGTGTTTGTACCTCTGCTCTCTGCCTTGCCAGCTTGTTACCATGGATAAGTATCCCTGCTTTCCTCTTTTGCCCTTTCAGAGATGTTGCTCCTGGAAGTATCCCCCTCTCCCTCTTGCATTTATAATATCTATCTATATATAGAATTAGTTCCACCAAGATGCAAATATTCTCTGGAATCTTCCATCTTAAAAGGACAAAAACAAAAATCCCTTTGACTTATATTCTTTTCTTGCCAGGACCCGTTTCTCTACTCTTCCAAAGAGTTGTCTATCATCACTCTCTCCACTTGCTCATGACTCATCTCTCCTTAACCCCTCCAAACAGGCTTCCACATCCACTGTTATGCTGAGACCATCCATGCCCAAGTGTGCTTGACTTCCATATTGCCAGCCCAATGCCATCTCACTGTTTCCATCTGACTTCGTCCTCTCTGCAGCATTTGATGAAGTGAACTACTCCTTTCTTCTCTTGGCTTCTATGACATCACCCTCTGTTGGTTTTCTTCCATATCATTGGGCACACTATTTCCAAAGGAGTTGGAAATAGTGACTCCTTCTTTGCTCAAACTGTGCTTATGTGTTTATTAAGATAAGAGGAAAAATCAGGAGATGGTATGTTGGAAGCAAAGGGAAGGAAGTGTGCCACCCAGAGGCTGGGTTATGAGTGGTGGTCATCAGCAGAGGACAGTTGAGCCCAGTGGACAGGCAACCCCACAGCTGCATTCAGTGGCATCATGGTGTCAGGATGAGGGGGATAGAGCTGAAGTAGAGGAGACAGCTATTTCCAAATATCCATGACACCAGGGAGGGTCTCAGATCTCTTCCACTTGGTTTACACTGGTTATCATGAGCTACTGGCAAAAAGGAAATGCATTAGAATTCCCCATGGGCTAAAGAAAAATAAACATGGAGAGGAAGTTATTCTGCATCAAAAGCATCTTTAAGGAAGGGAAACAAAGATGGAGAATTATGTAAATAAAGCCATTCAGCTTTGAGAAATGGGTAGGACATAGAGGGTGAGAAAACATTAAATAAAAGAAAATCTACTCTTGAGTTCAGCTCACCTCAATCCCCTTTGAATATTAGGCATCTTTAATAACAATACTTTTCCACAGAAACATGAAAATTTGCAGAGCTGTAAGTAATAGCAGTGAGTTTGGAGGGCAATGTCATTGCTTCTTGGAGTATAATTCCAAAATAAAGGACCCCAGGCAATATAACGGACAGTATCCTCTGATCTCCCTGTGCTATGCGGCAGCTTCCCACTAGCTATCTAATTTACATTTGGTAGTGCATATATGTCCCTGCCACTCTCTCACTTCGTCACAGCTTACCCTTCCCCCTCCCCATGTCCTCAAGTCCATGCTCTAGTAGGTCTGTGTTTTATTCCTGTCCTACCACTAATCTCTTCATGACATTTTTTTTTCTTAGATTCCATATATATGTGTTAGCATACGGTATTTGTTTTTCTCCTTCTGACTTACTTCACTCTGTATGACAGACTCCAGGTCTATCCACCTCATTACAAATAACTCAGTTTCATTTCTTTTTATGGCTGAGTAATATTCCATTGTATGTATGTGCCACATCTTCTTTATCCATTCATCTGTTGATGGACACTTAGGTTGCTTCCATGTCCTGGCTATTGTAAATAGAGCTGCAATGAACATTGTGGTACATGACTCTTTTTGAATTACGTTTTTCTCAGGGTATATGCCCAGTAGTGGGATTGCTGGGTCGTATGGTAGTTCTATTTGTAGTTTTTTGAGGAACCTCCATACTGTTCTCCATAGTGGCTGTATCAATTTACATTCCCACCAGCAGTGCAAGAGTGTTCCGTTTTCTCCACACCCTAGCATTTTTTACGGTAACTGCAGAAAGGGATTCCATGTGGTTTTTTCTTACAGATGTAAAAGAGTAAAGACCTTCACCCTCTTAGAAACAGTTGTGCCTCTGTCAAAACTACCCAGCCATGAAAACCAAATCTGGCTTTTCAAAGTAAATATGTTATTTTCTATATAATTGCTATAATTTAGCTGTGGGGACATCACTGACCCATTAGCAGAAAAAACAGATGGGATGAGATTTGTCTTCATGCATGAGCTAGGATGTTGTGAAAATATTAGAAATTATTAGCCATAAACTCAGTCACCAGCCTGTACAGACAGAATGCTAACTTACAAATAGTGGAGGAAATGGTACAAGCAGTCCATGAAGGACCTCTTTTAGTTACTCAGAATGATCATTTTAGATGTCTTTCACAGTAGCTAGTTACAAAATGTGGAGATTGCAAAATCAGTTCAGGCGAAAATTTGAGCAAACTTCAGAGCAAGAGAAAGTACTTCTAATCCCCAAATCTGTTCTCACTGTTTCAGCTAATGGAGCTGCCACTGACCCAGCAGCCTTGGCAGGAAACCTGGGGACCTCGCCACTCCTTTCTTCGCTCCTCTCCACTCTTTCTGCTTGGTCTCTGAGTCAGCCTCCAACTCAGGAACACCTACTTTCAGCCTCACTAGTGTCTTGGGCCAGGCTGGGGAGGTGATTAGGGAGTAGAATTGTGTGAAATGTTAGGATTTTGTAAGGGGGATGGGGGCTGGCATGTGTATTCCTTAAAAATTTTTTAAAATTGAGGTATAGTTGATTTACAATGTTGTGTTAGTTTCAGGTGTACAGCAAAGTGATTCAGTTATACATACATACATACATATATATATGTATACACACACACATATATATATTCTTTTTTAGATTTTTTCCCATTATATATGATTACAAGATATTGAGTATAGTTCCCTGTGCTATACAGTAGGTCTTTGTTGGTTATCTATTTTATATATACAAGTGTGTATCTATTAATCCCATACTCCTAATTTATACCTCCCCCCTTTCCCCTTTGGTAACCATAATTTTGTTTTCTTTTTTAAAATAATTAATTAATTATTTTTTTTGGCTGCGTTGGGTCTTTGTTGCTGCGCTGGCTTTCTCTAGTTGTGGTGAGCGGGGGCTACTCTTCATTGTGGTGTACGGGCTTCTCATTGCAGTGGCTTCTCTTGTTGTGGAGCACGGGCTCTAGGGTGTGCAGGCTACAGTAGTTGTGGCTCGTGGGCTCTAGGCATGTGGGCTTCAGTAGTTGTGGTGCACAGACTTAGTTGCTCCACGGCACGTGGGATCTTCCCGGACCAGGGCTCGAACCCGTGTCCCCTTCACTGGCAGGCGGATTCTTAACCACTGCACCACCAGGGAAATCCCCTAATTTTGTTTTCTATGTCTATGAGTCTCTTTCTGTTTTGTGAGTAAGCTCATTTGTATCATTTTTTTTTAGATTCCTCATGTAAGTGATATCATATGATATTTCTTTCTCTGTCTGACTTACTCTACTTAGTGTGATAATGTCTAGGTCCATCCATGTTGCCGCAACTGGCATTATTTCATTCTTTTTTAATGGCTGAGTAATATTTCATTGTATATATGTACCACGTTTTCTTTACTCATTCATCTGTCGATGGACATTTAGGTTGCTTCCATGTCTTAGCTATGGTGAATAGCGCTGCTTTGAACATTGGGGTGTGTATCTTTTCGAATTAGAGTTTTCTCCAGATATATGGCATGTGTATTCTTTCATTTTTTTTTTTAAATAAATTTATTTATTTTTGGCTGCATTGGATCTTTGTTGTTGCACGCAGGCTTTCTCTAGCTGCGGCAAGCGGAGGCTACTCTTCGTTGTGGTGCACGGGCTTCTCATTGCGGTGGCTTCTCATGTTGTGGAGCACGGGCTCTAGGAGTGCGGGCTTCAGTAGTTGTGGCACACGAGCTCAGTAGTTGTGGCTCGCAGGCTCTAGTGCGCAGGCTCAGTAGTTGTGGCGCATGGGCTTAGTTGCTCCGTGGCATGTGGGATCTTCCCGGACCAGGGCTCGAATCCGTGTCCCCTGCATTGGTAGGCGGCTTCTTAACCACTGTGCCACCAGGGAAGTCCCGGCATGTGTATTCTTAAAAGGCACCTCAGGGAACTCTGAGTATCCTTTCCACCCACACAGTTCAGAGCCTCAGGGTGTAATACAGATGCTCAACATCATAGGGAATCCAAGTTCTTCTGCAGCAGGAACACATTTTCCAAACCCCAAATGTGTCATTCAGTCAAAATAAAGGAACAAAAGGCACCATGAAGGAGCCGTGAAGGAACAGGAAAGAACGGAGAACAAGCCAGACTCGTGGATTTGAGATGCTCAACACAGATCTTTGATCCCCACCCCCCCCAACCCACCCAGCCTATCTCTGGGAAATACAACACTGCCCACTCCTGATTGTGCATCCTCCTCTAAAGGCATGCCAACATCATTAATTCGGTGTCTTATTTCCTTTCCTAGACTGCAAGCTTCCAGAGAGCAGGATTGTATCTTTCTTTCTACCTATCTAGTGCCGGGTACCAGCCTGGCAAAGCCTAGACACTAAGACATGTTGCTGAATTCAGTGAATTCAGTGAGTAAATGTGTGTTTGTAATCTTCACGTGGTTATCTCCATCAGGATGTCCCAGAAGCACCTTAAACTCAATGTGACCCAACTTGATCCTTTTATCGCGATTCTGCTCAACCTTGTGCTTCCATTTCTGTATTGGTTAGTGCAATCGGTCACGCAGTCAGAGCCCTGATGTCTTCCAGTCTTTATACTACTTGACTGCTCCGTAGCCACTCATTCACTTCCTTTTTAAACTTCCTTGTTTCCTGAGACATGATTCTCTTCTGATTTTCCTTCTACCTTTCTGACTGCTCTTCCCTCTGCTGGTCCAGTTCTACAGGGCCAGGGCCCTCGGTCCTTATCCTATTTTATAAACTCCATCAGTGATCCCATCCGTAGGTACAGCTTCTAGCTCCATCCAGGTCCCAACAGCTTTCTGATCTTTAACTCCAGCCTGATCTCTACAATTGTGGATCCGCCCACCTCCCAGACCTCTCCACTTGACCAACATCTCAAATCAAACATAGCCAAAAAGGAGTCTTCCTTCCCCAGCCCCCAGCTCAATGAATAGAACCAGCCAGAGGTCTGCGTGCATCCTTCGCTCTTCAATCTTTTTCACTATCCATATCCAACCAATTCCCAAATCCCATTTTTGCCTCCAAAATGTCTTCTGGATCCAACAAAATTCTCCTTCCTCACTGTCCTAATCTAAGCTGTCTTGATTTCTTCCTGGACTCTATAAGAAGTCTCTTAATTTGTCTATCTACAGTCTCTTTACCCTGATACAATATGTTCCTTACACTAAAAATTCAGAGCTATTAAAAAAAATAAACTCACAAATCTGCTCAGGTCACTTCCCTTCTGAACTTTTCAGTGTCTCACCACGAATCATGGATTAGACAAAATGCACCATATCAATCCAGACATGCACATAAATGAATATATCTGTATGAATGGGATGAAAATAGGGAAACATGCAAAATGCTCTATATACAAATGAAGGAGTGGATCATGTAACTAGGTGGGAAATGATATCTTAACGGTGAGTCCCAGTGCTCTGCGCAGGTAGAGAACTGTCTCTGGGTAAGTGATTGGGGCAGAAAGTGGGACACTTATGCCCTGAGTTTTCAGTGGGGTCAGGGCATCAGAGAGGCCCTAGGAGTTGGCCACGCCATTCTGTAGGTCAAAGATGACGAGTCAGGGCACAGGAGGAGACTGGTGCTGTGGGGAGAGCCCACTATTGTTTGGAAAAAAGACTTCTGAGGAACAGGAAAGTTTAAGTTAGATTTTCAGCTACTAGGTGATATGCTATATGCCCCTGCTCCCCGACTTCTCCCCCACTCCCAGCCTCTGCCAACTACTGCTACCCATTAACCCTTCAGTGAGGTCTACTACAGGGCTGGTTGATCTCTTAGTTGTTGCTGTTGTTTTAAGTGCAAATGGTGAAAGGGTTAAACTTCCCTTCTGGATTGATGCAATACAAAACAGACAAAACCGTTGATCTCCATAAGCACAAATTCACAGGCTTTTGGGAAAGTCTTTGGGCTTTAAGGGAAATAGAATTAGGGGTTTGAAGCAGTGTAGATTTGAACCTAGATTTTTCGTGGCATGGAGCCTACTCTTACCTCCAACCATCTGGTCTACACTAACATTCTCCTGGGCTGGGGAGGGATCAGGAACCATCAGAGAGGATGTGACTTTTGAACTGAGCCTTCTTAAAGGATGGGTAGGAGTTTTCAAAGTCAGAGGGAGGCATTCCAGAGGACTGAATATAATGTGGGAAGATGCAGAGTTGAGAAAGTTCCTAGTTTTAATGGTTTGTGACCCACAGAGGGTAGATGGGGCCCTACCAGGAGCTATGGTCCAGAATTATCCACCATTACAGCCCAGCTCTGACGATGCCTGGAACAGACTTTCCAACCACATTTAGATCTGTCTTTTTAGCATTAGCCAGGACGCCCATTTTCCCCTGCAATCAAAGACAGAGTGGGGGCCAGGGGAACAGAATCCTAACTGCTTCAAGTCAAGGCTGGGTGACTTACTCCTTTGTCATTAGACAGTTCAATGATCAATGGGCACCAAGCTGACAACTGGCCAAGTGGCATCAGCAGACCTGTTGTACCACAGACAGTCAAAATTTCAACAGACCAGGGTCACTAGGAAGAATTGCTACTGGGCACAGAAAAGACAATAACAGTGTCATTTAAAGACAAAGAAGAACCTCTCTTCTGCCAGACTGAGGACAACAACTCATTCATCACCAGGATGGTTCTACAAAGACCCAAATTACAAACAGGGTGGAAGTGCTGATTCATAGAGTCTGTTTTCGGTGGTAGAGCATTCATGACACATGGTCTGCATTT
Source organism: Physeter macrocephalus (assembly GCF_002837175.3). Taxonomy (NCBI): domain Eukaryota; kingdom Metazoa; phylum Chordata; class Mammalia; order Artiodactyla; family Physeteridae; genus Physeter; species Physeter macrocephalus. The sequence goes on along the minus strand of NC_041231.1, from coordinate 47,545,914 downwards.
ATCAGGGCAAAGAATACTTGTCCAGCCTTTTCCTTTTAAAGATGAAAATCTTTTTCTGACTTCCCATTGGTTTGTCATGAAATGAATGAAACAGTAGGGAAGAATAAATCAGAAAGGACAGTCTTGAAAGTGCAAATTATTGTCATTACTGGGAAGCAAGAAAGGGCATGTTGAAGATAGAAGTGAAATGGGAAACACCACCACCACTACTGGCAAATATCCCTTTCATCTTCAATTAAGTAATTACCACATTGTTCAGTGAATGAGGACAGCAATTACATGACTTTTCATCCTGTCGCCTTGACGCCTAGCACCTCATGGTTGGGGCATATCCTGGCCCTGGGCCAGCACTGCCCCCTGTCATTTGATATACACAGTACATGGAAGAGAAGGCAGCTCTCACAGTCTGAGGCCCCCAGGCCCCCAGTCCTGTCTCTCTCTGAGCAAGTACAAAGCTGAGGACTCCGTGAACTTGGTGGCACTGTCTGGGAGGTGCCAAAGGCATACTCCCCAGATTTGCTATGATGACAGCAGAGGACAGACTCTCCTGGACTCATGGAAGATCTTACGAGTTGACAGGAGTGCGTGGGGTGTTTGGTGCACTTTTCCTGCGCAAGTAGACTTCCCAGAGGCTCTCAGGTTGCTGGCTCTGTAAACTGCTGCGCCTGCCTGGCTGGCTCGCTCTGGGCACTATGATACAAAGGAAGGCAAGGCTGAATAGAGGAGGGGGCTGTTACCTGGTCCACTTGGTTCACAGCCTGGCTCACCTGGCTCTACAAGCAGAGATTTAACTTTGTCCACTTCAAAGAGCCACAAGGAAACTTTACTGGAAATCCCCCACTCCTCGAGGCTGCCCACTGGGTTGTTTCCAGGCAACAATAACTTGATGTCTCTCGGAAGTTCAGTTAGGATAGCTGGGTAGTAAGTAGACATTTCCTCCCTGGACTGGGGAGGAGAGCCAGGGAAACAGGCAACACTGACAGAAAGCTTTTCCCTAAAGGGATGGAACAACACTCATTTCAGGGCTCAACCAATAGATTGGATCTCTCTGGATAACCTCCTCACCTCTGCCCTTCTTGCAGCTGCCCTTTAAGCACTGGGTTTGATCTTGAGAGTTAGCATTGTCCCTGACAGGGGTGATGATGGGGACTAGCTGGAGGGGGAATTTGAGTCATCAGAAGTTTACGAGGTTTTCTAACTAGTAGGTGGTCTTTAAACTTTTTGGGCCACACATCCCACCAGTAAAAACTGTTTGACAATACACCCCCAAAATATGCATATTAATTTATAAGTTACTTACATGTACTTTCATCTATCCATATAGTTAATATTGGTAAATCTTACTTCCAGATAAAAAATAAGTATAAGTAAAAGGACTAATTGTTCTTTCACATGACCTCAGTGGACCATCTTCTGTACCCTTTGTGTAGTCTGTACCCCACTTTGGAAACTGCTCTTCTAACCTTTGAGTTCCCCACGTTCTGGCTTTTCATGGGCAAAGGATGAAGCAGAGAGATCCACACAGAGAAAAAATGGTTCTTGGCTGAGCACGTGGGTTTTGTTCAAAGAAGTCAGTGAAAAAAGTGAGCATCTCAGCGTCTTCCCTGCCTCATCAGTGATGGCAGGAAGGAGTGATGGCACCCAAGAACTCTGTGTTAGCTCTTGGACAGCTTAGAGACAGTGTTTTAAGAGACCTGCTAAACTAAGCCAAAGTTACTGGTGTCTCACTGGGGCCTGCAGGTCGTGAGCATCTGTGGATACAGGGGCTTGTGCTTTTGGATTCTGGGCAGCAGGTGCCTGGAACGTTCACTGCCACCTGGGGTTGCTCCACTGTCTTTAGGAAAGGGGGGAGGGTGAAGTAGAGGTTTGGGAGAGCCTTTTGCTTCTCCATCTTGGTGTTGAGATCCCTCCTATACACTTCAGTGTTGGGAGGATGCTCACCCCCAACCCCAGGATGGGCATGAGGGTGCCTGTTGGGCACCATCTTCTGTTGAGTCGCTTGGGCCTGGTAGCCATAGTCTAAAGCTAGGACCACCGTGGCCAGCCTAGGTGAACCAAATTTCTTTCAAGCACCTGCTCTGTGCCAGGCTCTGCATGGGATGAACGGAGCCCACTTCCTCAAGAAGCGTTCAGGTCAATGCAGGAGAAAGATAATCAAACATGTACATGCAGTGCAGGGGATGTCTTAGTTTGGGGTTTCCCCAAAGGAGATTCTGTGTTGAGTAGTTCACTTGGGAGGTGACCCCCAGGGTACATGCTGAGGGAGGGGGAATGTGAGAGAATGAAGGGAGAAAAGTCACAAAAGAAGCACTAATGAACAGGTTACTGCAGTGGGTATCTGGACCTCAATCCTGCAGGGGGCCCTCTGAGGGACTCTATCGAACCGTGCTACTCAAAGTATGACCAGAACATCAGCATCATCCGGAAGCTTGTTAGAAATGCAGCATCATGGGCCCCACGAGGCCTGCTGAATCAGAATTTGCACATTAAAGTTTGAGAAGAATTGCCTTTAATCTTTCATCTTTATCAAACATGATAACTTTGATATAAAACATATATTTCTATATTTGAGGACTTGATTCTACCCAACTGGATACTTCTGAATAACTTCTTTGAGGTTTCCAACATTTGAAGTGGATATAAAAGTTTTCCAGTCCCTTGAAAGCTCTTTAAAATGCAACTCCATTTACCTGCACTTTATCTTAATTATAACTCAATCACAGAAACAGAAGGCTCACGCAACCAACTGTTCTGTAAAATGCAAATTTTGTATGGGAAATACTTCCCCTGGGAGAAAATAGAGTGGCTGTCATTTGGAAAGTTATTTTTAAAGGAACGCACCAAATGCCTCCTGTACTTTAAAGTTTTGTCAAAAATTTCAATGAATACAGGACCCTTTTTGAAAGATCAACACACACACGCACACACACACACAGAGAAAGAGAGAGATGCTTCCAAAAAATGTAACAGAAGTTTCATATATCATGGAAGGTCAAAAACAAGTAGCTTAATAGTTGCTTATACATCCTTTATATTGGCAAGTGATTTTACTTTTGATATTCACTCATCTTCATTTCATCACTAACACTAGGATTAATCTAAGGTTATAAAACTAATTTTTCACGTAGTGTATCAGTTAGCTATTACTGCATAATAAACCACTCTCAAACTCAGTGTTTTAAAAGAACAATGATTTATTCTTGCTCTCATGTCTACAGGTTGGCTGGGGTGGCTTTGATGATCTCTGCTGGGCTCAGCTCAGCTTGGCTGTAGGTTGGATCTGAGTCTGTTCCTTGGACCAGTGGGCTGCCTGTGGCTTGTGCTCATAGTGAATGGCAAATATAAGTGGACAAACCCAACTCCATAAATATATTTCAAGCCCCTTATGTAGCTCTTTTTCTAACATCTCATTAACCAAAGCAAGTTACATGGTCAAATCCAAACCAAGGGTTGGATAATGCTATGGTCTGAATGTTTGTGTCCCCTCAAAATTCATGCTTTGAAACCTAACCCCTAAAATGATGATATTAGGAGGTAAGGCCTTTGGGAGGTGATTAGATCAGGAGGGCTCCACCCTTATGACTGGGATTAGTGCACTTTTAAAAGAGGCTCCAGAGAGATCCCTTGCCATGTGGCGACACAGTGAGAAATCTGCAACAGGCTTCCACCACAACCTGACCGTGCTGGCACTCTGATCTTGGACTCCCAGCCTCCAGAACAGTGAGAAATAAATATCTGTGGTTTATAAACTTCTCAGTCTTTGGTATTTTGTAATAGCAGTCAGAAGACAGAGAAGTGTGCTCCACCAACCATGAGGCAAGTCACATGGCCAAGACCAACGTCAGTGGGGTGAGGTAGTGCACTCCTCCCAGAGTTAGGGGGTTAAGGGAGTGAATATTTGCAGCACAATAATCTCTTCTACTATGAGTACAAAAATTGAGGCACAGCATTCTGCAAAATAAATCATGGTGCTCATATTCGAATGATTTTCTTATTCCAAGAGAAAAAGGAGGAAACCAGTATCAAACATTCTGCTGAGAGTTTTCTCATGTGTTACCTCAATGAACGTTTTAACAACACCATGAGGAATATATTTTAACCCCATTTTACAGATGAGGTGATAAGCCACAGAGCTGGTGTGTGGAATATCAAAGAGTAGAGCCTAGTGTTTCATGGCAGCCTTCAAATGCTGTGAATATTGGGTCACATTGTTGTTTTTTTTTTTGTCATGGCAAATCAAGCACCTATTTCTTAGGGGAAAATACTGTTTTTACTCTGTTCCTATTTACCCCAGAAGCAAGAAGAGCTGTAAACTTTCTATGAGTGTAGCTACCCATCACTCTTGACACTCAAATTGTTGACCCAAACCAGTTCTCTTGAATACTCGGAGTGTTGATGCAGATTGGCTGCTCAATACAAGCTTTTTGGGCTTCTGGGTTAGGGAGGCTGAATGCTCGGGTAACTGGAGTGTGACTGGACCCTCTTGGCTGTCTTCCATGTCTTGCTGTCCTATGGGAATACGGTCTGGGGGTTGGGTGGGTAGAGAAGTCAGGAATTCTTGGTCCAGAAATGTTGCCTGCAGAGGATCTCAGAGGGTCTCCAAGTGTTCTCCCAGCCAGCCCCATCTGAAATGTCCCACCAACCTAGGTGTTAGCTTGTTTGTTATGAATGTTTAGCAAACGTTATTGTGCCAGGCACATTAATGGTAGTGTAGACAAAGGTAAACTGAGGATGGGGATGACTCGATTTATCCCATGATCTGTGTTTTTGCAGGGGATTCTGATGCCCACTCAAGCTTGAGTATTACTGCATTAGCCTATCAGGCAGAGGAGGCTCTTGGCTTCTTCTTCTCCTTCCCCTTCTTCCCTCCTCCTCCTCCTCCTTCCTCTTCCTCTCCTTCTCATTCTTCTCCTTTTCCTTCTCCTTCTCCTTCTTCTTTGTCTTCTTCCTCCTCCTCCTCTTCCTCCCCCTCCTCCCCTTCTTTCCCTTCTTCTTCTCCTCCTTCCTCTTCTTCTTTTTTTAAACTATAGTTGATTTGCAGTATTGTGTTACTTTCAGGTGTACAGCTTCAGATTCTTTTCCATTATAGGTTATTACAAGATATTGAATATAGTTCCCTGTGTTATACAGTAAATCCTTGTTCTTTATCGATTTTATATATAGTGGTGTGTATCTGTTAATCCCAAACTCCTAATTTATCCCTTCCCCTTTTCCCCTTCGGGAACCATAAGTTTGTTTTCTATGTCTGTGAGTCTGTTTCTGTTTTGCAAGTAAGTTAATTTGTATCATTGTTTTAGGTTCCATATATAAGTATTATCATATGATTTTTGTCTTTCTGTCTGACTTCACTTAGTATGATAATCTCTAGGTCTGTCCATGTTGCTGCTCTTGGCTTCTATTCATATTTTTAGTCCCTCATTCATTTCAGCTTAGTGGTGGGTTCCTAGTCCCATCTGGGGATGGCAGGGGCCAGTGTCTGGGCAGGCCAGCCTCAGAGGACCAACAACTGCCTCTGAGCCTGTGCAAGACTCTGGGAGAGTCACTGCCTTGCTTGCCACTCAGCTACGCAGTCCCTGCAGAGGTGGGCAGGGTCTTTTCCACTGATGTCCAGGCTTCCCTCCAGGGTCTCACCCAGGGTTCTCAAACTTGGCACCACTGACATTTTGAGTTGGATAACTCTTTGCTGTGGGGGGCTGTCCTGCTCACTGTAGGATGTTTAGCAGCATCCCTGGCCGCTATCCACTATATGCATGCCCTGCCCCCACCAAGTTGTGACAATGTCCTCTGAGGCACAAAACCACACTGCCCCTCCTCCCTGCTTTGAGAACTGCTAGTGTTACCTGAGTGACCACTCAGTGGAGGTGGCCCTGGGAAATTCTGTTCTCAGTAGAACAAGCAATGGAGAGGTGAGTGGTGTAACCGAAAGGAACATGGGGTGTGGGGTAACCGTGGCTTTGAATCTTGGCCCCTCCAATGACTACCCCTTCTTCACTCCCACTCTTCTCTAACCAAAAAAAAAAAAAAACACACGCACACCCCCACAGACATTATTTCCGTAAATGACTTTTATTCATCATTTCTCTTGACAGTAATTCTTGGCAATGTGCATATAACATGAAGGCAAGCATACTTTCAGAAGTCATCAAAGATATGGTCCTATTGACCTCATTTTCTTAAACCATTAAAATATTTTCATTTATAAAAATTAATCTAAATATAAATATTGACACTGAAGATCAAAGTCACTTGATGACAAAATAATTCATCTGGAACTACAACATATGCTTATGGATTTTAATAGTAAATTAAATCTTTGCACTTATTTGGCACAAGGAAACCTTTATAAAAATTCAAATGCCATAGAGCAGGCTTCTTCTTCTTTTTGTTTTTTTGCAAGGCTTACACAGTACACATTTTTGTCAAAGAAAACTGAGTATTTTAACACTGTAACACAACAATAGTTGCTTTTCATGCCTCTTAAAGAAAACTGTCTATTTGGAACTCAGATCTTTTTTGTTGTGTTTTTAAATTTTGTATTTGTTTGCTTTTAATCACACCAACAGAACAAAAAGCCAAAGATTTACTTTATTTCAAAGGAGTCATTTCTTTTGGATAACACATACACAGCATCAGCAAGGAGTATTACCAGAAGATAGGTAGACCCCCATCAGGAATGGATCATAACACACATTTCAGCAGCAAGTCAGGTCTGGAAATGTGCACAGCAGCAAAAGATTGTAGAAGTGGAAAACAACACAGAATGAGGCTTTGTCAGGCATTCGAGCTTAAAGGTCTGACTTTGGCAAATTAATCACTCTGGCCCTCAGTCTCCAAATCTGAAAAGTGGGGATGCCTACTGAATAGGGTTGCTATTAGGATTAAAATGAGAATAATATTGCCTCCTTCAGAGCAGTCACTTAATATACGTCAGTCATGCTCTTCCCTTGCCTCCCATGTTTTGCCTTCTTCCTCAGATTCAGAATTTATCAGGAGCAAATTTTTAAAAAGTTGCTAATGCTCAATTAACTGAGTGAAATTCCAGTTCCATTTGCTTTTATAAATACACTCTAAATAGTCATGCATGTGTGACCACACACATGGAGTTAGTGTCAGCTCTTGCATCTGTTCAATTCAATTTGTCCTTGCTTTATTCAGACCTGCAAGTTTTCTCAGGTCTTAACCATTTTTATCTTTAAGGTCATTTTACTACTTCTGCTGAGTATTTATTGGGAAATAAATTTTGGAGGACAGCGTTTCCTTGTGTGGTTGTATCCTGCAATAATCCAGTTACCTAAACCTCATTTAGATGCAGTCAGTGCTAAACCACATCTTACTGATTCTAGACAGAGTGTTAAAGTTAAGCCAATGGTGGGCTTTTGCAAGCCCCTCCCCCCTTCAGAGCGAGGAAACTCTCAGCGAGTCCAAGGAAGAACCCTGAATTCTCGATGAGACATTGTTTCAGATAGACGTGGGCGGGCATGTTTCAGATAGACGTGGGCGGGCATGGGTGAGTCAGAGCTTTCGGTCCTGTGGCTTGTGACTGCAAAGCAATGGGAGGAACTGGTGGTGTGGTGGGCTAGGAGCCAGCAGGAAGGAGGTGGCTGGAGGGACACCTTGAGAGTTGAGGACTCCCCAAGTTAGACAGCCCCTAGTGCTCACTACAGGTGTTTTCACTTTTCTCCTTAGCATTTGTAGGACAAAGATGCTTGTGAGAGATTAATAAGAACTGATGAGTTAAATGTTAATATCCTTTCCTCCACTATCCCCCAACCCCAACAATATATTTTGGGAAAAATTGTTGACATGTAATACTAGTTGATTCAAAGGGATTAAAAAAGGAAAAAAAAAGGTCTTAAAGACAACATACAGTAGCAAAGCGAACAGGGAAAAGATGCATCTTTTGAACTGGAGCTCTACTGTTGGAAGCCAGCGTCTTGGTTTTCTGTTTTGGATTCTCCTGGGAGCCTAAGGCAGAGAGTAGGCAAGACCTTGATGCTGAAGTCTGGGTCTGCTTTCTGGCTGAGGTATCAGGACAGCCCTGTGCAAGGGTGCACTGTGGCCTCCCCACGCCCTCTCCTCAGGTGGAAATCCATACAGTATTCGATGGCTGTTGGGTCAAGGCACTGTCGTGTATGGCCGGAGGCAGTGAGTGGGTCACTGGCAGTGGAGTTCCATGGTGCTAATACCTCACAGCAGACTCCAGGGTGGGCTCCTGAGGGGAGAAAATGAGCAGATGCAATCAGCCACTTGGTGAAAGTGAGGAGAGGCCATTAACAACAACGTCTGCTGCCTTTTTTATGTTGTAAAAGGTATTCATGTCCATTGACCAGTGAAATATTTCACAGTATTCAAAAAGTGATGCATTTCTTACATGTACTTCCTAATCCATCTGAAATTCATTTTGGTGTATGGAGTAAGGCAAATTGATTCCCTTCCCACTGCATCCCATTGGCTAATTTCCCAAGCAGAGTTTTTTAAAATAGTAATCTATACCTCCTCTACTGGTTCCTAATGCTTAAAAAATCATATAACACATTTTCATATGTGCCTGTATCTATTTCTGAGCTTTCTATTCTATTTCATTAATCATCAGTTTCTTTACAACTTTTAATTGGTTTTAAAATCTGGCAGGAAAATCACTTTAATTTTGCAAAATACTCTTGTCTATTCTTTCTGATTTATTCTTACATGAACTTTAGTTCCAAGAAAATCCCACTGAGAATTTTATGAGAATTGCATTAAACTATAAGTTAATTTGGAAGGAAATGAACTGTTGGTCGGGTTTATTAATCAATATCTCAATATTAAAGGTATTGGTGGATTCATGTAAAATTTACCTGGTAATTTATTATTTAATGTGCTGCTGCATTTAGTTTGCTAATTATTATTTAGCATGTCTCACCTCTCTGAAGAAGTACTATTGGTGTGTGGTTTGTATGCGTCTGTTTGTGCCTGTGTGTGTAAGATGTGTACATACTAACCAGCCCTGTCAGCCCTTTAGTTGTTGGGGTTTTAACAGCTTTACAACTTGAATCTTTTAGTTTTGAAATTTTTTAATCCTCGGGAATATTTCATATTGCATGAGAATTAGCTCATAAAAATTTATCAGCAAAACCTTTTGGCCAGAGAAGCTTTTTTGAAGTTTTAATAAATTTTAAAATTTTATTTAAGTCAGTTTTTACTGATATTCTGATTTGATCCTGATTTTACTAGGACTAAGACTTTTAAATTTATTAGCATAGATTTACATCACATTGTATATTTAAATAAAAAATTTACATCTCTATTAGAATCTCTTATTTTTTTATTTCTTGGGTTTTTTTTCTTGAATTGGCTAACAAAAATTTCTCTATTTTTCCAAAGAATAAGCTCTTGGATTTATGATCATTTCTATAGTTTTTTGGTTTTAATTGGTTTATGCATTTATCTTTGATGTCTGAAATTCAAAGTCTAGTTCACTTGTTTTGCTTCTTCCTTCTTTAATAATGAAGAAAAGATTTAATACTGTGAATTTGACTCAGTGTTGTTCTGTATGTATCCCATTTGTTTTGATATATGTAATGTCTTCATTTTGTAAATGCTCTGTGGATTAGCTTTTTTCTTTAATCCAATAGTTACTTGGAAATATGTGTGAGATGTGCATGTTGTGTGTGTGTATGTGTATACTTGTGTATGTGGGTGCACATGCTTTAAAACTTCTGAGTAGGGTTTCTGACTATTTTAACTTTTGTTCTAATTTTCTAGATTTGCTCTGTCCAATATGGTAGACACTAGCCACAAGTGACTGTTCACCTTTAGATTAATTTTTTAAAAATTTATTTATATTTTATTTTGGGCTGCATTGGGTCTTCGTTGCTGCGCGCAGGCTTTCTCTAGTTGTGGCGAGCAGGGGCTCCTCTTTGTTGGGATGCACAGGCTTCTTATTGCGGTGGCTTCTCTTATTGTGGAGCACGGGCTCTAGGCGTGTGGGCTTCAGTAGTTGTGGTACGCGGCTCAGTAGTTGTGGCTCACGGGCTCTAGAGCACAGGCTCAGTAGTTGTGGCTCACGGGCTTAGTTGCTCCGCGGCATGTGGGATCTTCCCAGACTAGGGCTCGAACCCGTGTCCCCTGCATTGGCAGGCAGATTCTTAACCACTGCGCTACCAGGGAAGCCCTAGATTAATTAAAATTAAATAAAATTTAAAAATCAGTTCCTCCAAGGCAGTAGCCACATTTCAAGAGCTCAGTAGCCACTTCTGGCTGTTGGCTACCATATTGGGCACTGCAGATATAGAACATTTCCATTATTTCATAAGGTGGATTCTTTATCAGTGGACCACCAGGGAAGTCCCTCTTAATTAAAGCTTAATAATTACACTATTCAAATTATCTAATTTATATTTATTTTTGGTGTACTGGGCTTCCAAGGGCTGATAAGGGAATTTTAAAGTCATCAACCATGGCACATTAGATTGCGTTGCTCTATTGTTTTGCCAATTCAAGAAAGTCCTATGATTTACTTACTTTATTTTATCAGTATCTAAAACATCCTCCCTCCCTGTTTCTACTGTGTGCTTCTTGCCTTGAATTCTACTTTGTCTGAAAGTAGTATTCTTGCCTTTTCTTTTTTGTTTGCATTTATTTAGCATAGAATGTTGTCTGTTCTTTCATTTTTAACCTCTCAGTGTTATTTAAAGTTAATTTATTTAAGAAATAATTTATTGAAGTGAAATTTACAAAACATAAAATTAACCATTTAAAAATGAACAATTCAGTGGCATTTAGTACATTCACAATGTTGTGCAACCACTGCCTCTATCAAGTTTCAAAACATACCATCACTCTAAAGTAAAACCTCTTACCCATTAAGCATTTCTTCCTATTCTCCCTCCCCAGAGCCCCTGGCAACCACTGATCTATGTTCTACATCTATGGAAGGTAATTTATTTATTATTTTATTTTATTTTTTAAGAGAGGGGGCTCTGGAGCTTTATCCTTTAAAATTTTTTTATTTTTTAAATTTTTGTTGACGTATAGTTGATTTACAATGTTGTGTTAGTTTCAGGTGTACAGCAAAGTGATTCAGATACACACACACACACACACATATATATATTCTTTTTCAGATTCTTTTCCCTTATAGGTTGTTAACAAAATATTGAGTATAGTTCCCTGTGCTATACAATAGGTCTTTGTTGGTTATCTATTTTATATATATTAGTTAATCCCAAACTCCTAATTTATCCCTCCCCCCCACCCTCCACTTTCCCTTAAGGTAATTTATTTTTAACTATCTTATTTATAACAGACTCCTTCCCTGGCCCTAGTGGTCTGCGCTTTTAGTGTGATAATGCTTCTTTTTAGCTCTTTGAAGTAACAGCCAGGAGCCAGGTAATTGGACTTTGAAAAGTCAGGGGTAATGGCCAATGAAGCAAAGGCAGTGGGCAGCACTGTTGCCATATGGTACCTAAGAGATGCAATAACTTGTAATTCAAAAGGGCATGCCCACCATTATGCCATTATCTGGTGCTTCTGTGCTCATGACACAGGGACAATGAGGGGGAGGAATGGGAAGGGAATGACAGGTGATGCATAAAAGGCAACAGAATAAGTTTTGCCTTTCGTTGCTTCAGTCTTGTCACCCAGCCATTGTCTGCCCCCTCTGCATAACTGGTATCACTGAGACAGTTTAGCTGGGTCTTCACCTCCCATATAAGCAGCATCAAGCATTTGCAAAATTCTGAAGCATATGTTGGTGTTAGGGTAATAATCCCTTAGCCCTCTTATATGATCTCCAGGTTTATGCAGATTATCCACTGTGCCTTCCTTTGCCGCATTTATGGGCAGCTGCTGACTTTTTTTCTGGAACACAAGTAATTAATGGCTTAGAAGAAATTTAAGGAAGAGTGAACATGAATCAAAAACAGAATAAAAACTCTTATACCGCAATCAGACCTTATATTTCTGTCTGCATATTTTTATTTCTCTTATATTAAATCTGGTTCATACAAGGAGCTGGAGATATAATTGACAGGATGTATCCACATACCCAAGAGGTTAGCAATATAAGGACCCCAACCACCCAACCAACAGACCATGAGACCATGCAGGAAGGATGCTTCTTGGGGCTCTGACTGGGGACCTACAGAAAGAAGGGCTACAGAATGGAGGTGCCATCAACAGTGACAGTAATTGGCATTAAGATAGAGATGACTTACTATCAAATCCTTGGTAGTGCTTTTCCTTTCTTTAGTCCTGTTTGTCGAGGAGTCTTGGAGAATGAAGTTGCGGTTAAATGTTTTAATGGCGGTCGCTGAAGATGCCTCAATTTTTTCAGCTAAAAGGAAACACATAGGAATAAGTGTTATCCAGAAGCTGGACTGATGGTTAAGGAAGAAAGACCAGTGTCTAGATTACCCAGATTTTTGTTAGACTGGCATCTCATTCTGGTTCATAGGTCTGACTGTGGAAACTTTTTGTTCTGTTTATTTATTTATTTATTTATTGGTGGACCAAATAAATCAAGGCATCATTGGTGGCTTTCTAGGAGAACGTAGCTTGGAGATAATCCAGTACAGTCTACAAACTCTTATTTGCAATACTGAAATATAAAAGGCTCTAAAAACAGCAAATCTTTACAACTTTGGAGTCAAAATTGCCTGATGGCAAAACCTGACTTAAAGTGATAAGTGGCCATTTCAAGTCCTTGTCCCTCTCATGGAGCATGAACATTGTCACGCTTTGCCGCAAGGATATTAATGTGTTTATCAGACGCTACTCCAGACGCCACGGGAGGGGGCTGTCATGAAATACACAGTACATGTACCGTATTACCTTTCTAAAGTCCAAATAATTCTGAAACATATATTGACCCAAGGGTTTCAAGTAAGGGATCATGGATCTGTAATATATTTTAACTGTTTAGGGCTCTGGGGAATATAAAGTAGGCACTGAGTAAACATTTGTTGAACAATGAATGGTGGAACCAGGACTCAAACATATATCTTCTGACTTTCTACTCTTCTAATCTGCAGGTCTAAATTTCTAGATTGGCATCATCATTCTGTGGCTTCTGAATCTAGGGAAATTGTTGAAAATGTCCAGTAGATAAGGGTGATAGGACTGGCATTGCTGGAACCCCTCTAGGTTGGGCTCTTTGTTAGATGCTTTTGTTGTCCTTCCCGCATCTCCCTGACAGTCACCATTCCAGCCCACTCTGACAGCATCCTACTACAGGCATCACCACTCTCTCTTGGCCCATGAATGATGGAGTGGGTCAGAAGTACCAGGGAGTTAATGCCCCCACCAGAAATAACCTTCAAGCAAAGATGAGAGTTGAAATATCTCATCTTCCTATTCTTTGAGATGGAAACTCTGAGGTGCGGTTGATACTGTCTCCTGGAAGTCCTCAGCAGGGGTTAGCCTCATTTGCCCAAAGCAGCAAACTACTAATTAGAGTACATTATATTGGCTTAATTTCCTTCCCTGAATCTTTTCTCTCTTCCCTTATTAGTGTTTCTTGGAATTACCTCCCAAATCACATCTTTGTCCCAGGGTCTACCTCTTGGAGGAATTCAAGTCAAGAAAGACTCTCCACAAGGGCAATTCTGGGTGAGAACACCCCATTAGATCTGGTCCTCAAACTCAGATCTCTGAGTTACTCTGAGTGAGTGAGTCAGGCTTAATGCTTTGGTGGCTCTGTGGTTTGATTTAAGCATACCTTTCACCGGTGGAGCAGGGAGTTTTCTCCTCTGCTGCCTTGATGTGTCTATGGTTTGTACCTACAAACAGAACACAGGAATCAGTACACCTTCGCAAAGCCAGAGATGTTTTATCTTCTACATTTTCCAGGTCGTGCAATATTCCAGCAGAGGGAGTGAGGGACAAACGCACCTGGTTCCTTTGCTTCTGATCTCGTTTTCTTGTGAGGCGCCCACAGGGTGCTATGTTTAATCCTGCAATGGTCAGGGCTGAAATCCGGCTCTCAATATCAGAAATCTTAATGCAACAGAAAGGCAGAATCAGTAGGGAGAAAGCCCAGGAGGGGGAGAATCTTTGTTAAAAGTATTATGACTCTATAAAGAACAAATCTGCTTTGATATATGCTCATTCATTCATTCACTCATTCAACTTCCACCAAGCACTTCTCTATTGAGTACTGTAGTGAGAAAATAAACCACAGGCCTTTCTTTGTAAATTTAATTTTCCAGTTGTTAGCTCTAGAGCATGTCACCCCTGTCAGAGGACCCCTAGGGATAAATGGAAGCCCAGGGCATGATGGGCATGATGGCCCGGGGCCATCTGGCTCAGCATAGGGGTGGGGGTGGGGGTGAGGGAAGGCTTCCCAGGGAGACAACACGATGTGAGCTTTGAAAAGCAAGTATGATTTATAGGTCCTGCTTCCTTCTTCCATGACTCCCTGAATCCAAAACCACAGCACCAGGTCTTAGGAGGGAAGCCCAGCAGCCCCTGGTTCAAGTCCATTTCCTCTATTAAGAGGCCAAGTGGCCTTGAGAAACTCCCTCCTCTTTCTGGGCATCAGTTTCCTTTACTATAACATCAGTAGGTCAGAAGGAGCTCAGATTTTTTTCCAACAATGTCTTAAGGTAGATATAGAGAGCAAGAGCCCACTTAGTACCCGGAAAGAACCCCAGTCCATCCATGTCCCCAGGGGTGAAGAAAACACGGTCCCTCCTCTTAGGAAAGGGCATTACTATGTGCCGTTGCCATGCTGAGTGCTTTAAATACATGAACTCATTCATGCTTCATTCATAATCCTGTGACATGGGTACCATTCTCTTGGTTTTACAGATGAGGAAACTGTGGCTTAGAGGGATGAGTGACACACCCAACATCTCACAGCAGAGCTCAGCATTCATGCCACTGCTCATGATCTTGCCACATTGCCCCCTTCTCAGAGGCCTTGCCAAGGCCTGGCATGGGGGACAGTGGAGGAGCCTGGCAGAGTCGAGGGAGGAGGCTGGGATCACAGCCATCCTGCTGAGATAGCACAGCCTGAGTGTTGCTGGGGAATCAGACAGGAAACCTGAAAGTGGGCCCTGCTGCCAATGTGTGTGCCCTCCGCCCCGACGTCTCCATTGCCTCCCCTGTCCCTAAGCTATTTTGTGCTGCGCAAGACGAATTCTAATTCTGCTGCCATTTACTGAGGGCTTCTTTGGACAAAGCCCATTGGGATAGCTGCTATAGGAAGTGCAGAGAGAAGGTCTGAAAGGTCAGCAAATATGGGAGATGCTTCCCCTATCCCGGAGGAGCGGCAATCTTACTCAGATAAGGAGGAGGAGGCAGGTAAAGGCCAAGACTGTGGCAGCTGGTGAAAGAATCCAAGTTGCCCAGCAGCCAGCCCCCAGAAGGGGCCACTGTGCAGCCCCTGTCCCTTCCTAGCCCCGAGATACCTTCCTATTCTCATTCCTCAAATTTCACGCTGAGAACGACGCTCCTTTGGTTTATAGACCAATAAATTGCATAAACTTTTATCAGTCATTTGCAACTGATGTGGGGTAGATGCCCACATTCTTTCCTGGAAGCAGTTTTCATGGAGGGCTTTGCTCAGAGGGCCCTGGGAGACAGGTCAGTGGGAGAGCAGGTTGCTGACCTCCTGATTTGCTGACTGCCAGGCTCTAGAATAAGAAGGGTTAATTTTTCCAGTTTTAGTCCACAGGGCAAAGGATGCAGAAAGAGAAAAGGAGACTGCTGAGGGCTGATTTTGCCTACATTTTGTTTATCTCTCTATCTCTCTATCTATCCATCCATCCATCCATCTATCACGTTGTATCTAACTGTGTTCCATTAATTCCTAAGACTGCATATCCAGTGACCCTTACACTTGCTAGAAGGGGATGACCAATTCGGCTCTGGGTTTCCTGGGAGCCAAAGCAAAAAGATCATTTTACGGCTCTATGCCCACAAGATAAAGACCAAGTACTCAGAAGAATAGCTTTTCTTGATATTAAGAGTTAAGAGAGACCTTTCCCAGGAATGCCCACAGAGATGACCCTGCAGGACGCAGTGGACAGCATCCTTAGCACGCTGCCCGTGCATCATCCCGCAGTGGGCTTCAGCACCGGGCAATCCTGTCAGATTAGGTCAGATTCTAGGGTTGCTTTCACCTTGGAGTCCGAAAGGTTAACTCCAAGGTGAAAGCAACCCTAGAATCTGACCTAATCTAAGAACACAATTCAGCACATCCACCCTCCAGTGGGACCCTCCTACCATCCTTCAGGATACCCTCTGTGACATCTTCTGTGAAACTCTGCTTTGGACAAGAACAGATAACAAGGAATGAATCTTCCTTCTCTGGCAGCAACTGTAGGACAAGGAGAGTCTCCACGCTAATAAAGGTTCCCACGTTGAAAAGAGCCGTAAAGATGATGGCAAGGTTGACAACCTCCCATGCAAAGTAAGGACTCTTATGCAAGTGGATATATACCTGAGGGCAGGACAAGCACATTTTTCAGGAAACCACACAGCACAGACTGGTGAAGAGTGTGGGCTCTGAGGCCAGAAAGACTTAGGTTAAAATCCTGGCTTCATCACTTTGTAGCTATTTGACTTCGGTTTAACCATTCTGAGCCTCCTTTTCTCCAGACATAAAAAGGGAAAAATAACAATAGCCACCTCATGGGGATGCTGAAAGGATTAAATACAATAATGAGTTCAAGGGTTAAGCCCAACTCCTGGCCCACAGTAAGACTCACTGAATATTAGGTATTATTAATGACATTATTATAATATTTAACAATGAATGATAAATTAATAGGCACATTCAAACACATGGAAAATGGACATTTTGGACTCCAGGATTTTCTGCCATAAAACATGGCTCCAATAATTTAAGCCTAGAAAAATTTGGAAGCATGAATAACTAATTATCCAATAAAACCCTCCCAAACACCCATAAACAATATTACTTCCTGCTAAACCATTCAAGAAGTATTTGCTGCAAAATATACCCCCAGAAAACAAATGATTTGATTCTACTTCATATAACATTAACTATAAATTGATTAAATGTTGAGTGGCATTTGTGGGAAATGATTTTTGAGGAGAGTTGCTCTTCAGCCATTCTTGCTGGTAATAAACAGTCAACAGGGCCATCTGTGATGAGACCATTCCCAGGCCATTCCTAGCACAGAACCGGTTCCCTCCCATTCTCAAGAGTGCTGAATGATATGAGCAGCTGTTGTGATTTTTGATTCTTTAAGATAAAAATATTTATTTAAAAAATAATTATCGGACTTCCCTGGTGGTGCAGTGGTTAAGAATCTGCCTGCCAATGCGGGGGACCCAGGTTCAAGCCCTGGTCCGGGAAGATCCCACATGCCGCGGAGCAACTAAGCCCGTGTGCCACAACTACTGAGCCTGTGCTCTAGAGCCCACGAGCCACAACTACTGAGCCTGTGCACCACAACTACTGAAGCCCATGTGCCTAAGAGCCCGTGCTCCGTGACAAGAGAAGCCACCTCAATGAGAAGCCCATGCACCGCAACAAAGAGTAGCCCCCCCTCGCGGCAACTAGAGGAAGCCCGCGCACAGCAATGAGGGCCCAACACAGCCAAAAATAAATAAATTTATTAGAAAAAATTATCACCCAAAACTGTCATCTTCTCTATCCAGAGATGGTTTCAATTGATCCCCCTTCTCCAGAGGATGCAGTTTTAAGATGCAGGGTCTACAGAAATATCAGTGAACCAGGGGTCTACACTGAGCTTATGCTGCAGAGACCAGCATTTCTCGTGAGTCCCTGAGTATGTATATGCCCATGGACCCCAGTTTGAGAATCAGTTACTTAGTCCACAGTCCATTTTGATCCAGAGTCAGAGGCCAAGAGAATATCCATGAAAACTGCAAACAAGCATCTTCAGAAAGTTATAGATAATATAGTAATTAGTTCTAAAGCAGCCATATCTAAATCATGAAAAATATTGGTCTAAGAAATCTACACTTCGTTTTTCATTTATTTATTCCTCTCATTTTTATTGAGGCCCAAACCTGTGTGAGGTGTTATGCTAGGCACTGGAGTTATTGTGTTAAGCTAGATAGCTAGAGTCCACTGTCCTCAAGGAGCTTTTAGTCTGTCGTGGGGAAACCTGGCATTAAATAGGTAATCAGCAGTGTGATGGGACTTCCCTGGTGGCGCAGTGGATAAGACTCTGTGCTCCCAATGCAGGGGGCTGGGGTTCGATCCCTGGACGGGGAACTAGATCCCACATGTATGCCGCAACTGAGAGTTCGCATGCCGTAACTAAGGAGCCCACCTGCGGCAAGTAAGACCTGGCACAACCAAATAAATAAATAAATAAATATTTTTTTTTAAAAAACAGTGTGATAAAGGTTAGGGAAGGGTGGTCTTGGGATGGAATGGGAGCCTCTATAGCAAGGGTCAGAGAATTTGTCAAAGAGGAAAATGGCATAGGTTTTAAAGAGATATATTATCAAGGTCATAATTTGGGGAGAGGAAGGCTGCACTTTAAAAAAGGAGGCTTTGGTGGAATCCACCTGGAAGGACCATGCCCACGAAAAGTCTGCTGGAGATGGCAGGAACTGAGAGATACAAAGGCTTTGAAATGATTCTTTTGTAAGATGGGGTGCCCTCTCCTTTTGCCCGGTAGTTCTCCATCTGGGCAGAGAGGAGAGTTCTTACCTGGATCTCAGCGTGGTGGACCCGGGCTGCTGCCGTGGCTACTTGGTCCTCCAGATCTGCCAGTTCAGTCTCATCAGTGCCACTGTGGATGCAGCGGGCAGCATCCTCTAGCTCACTCAGCTGGCCTTCAAGTCCATACACGGTACCTGCCGCCAGGTACACCTATAGAGGAGGCATGGCCCTTGAGCTCAGGTCTGTGGACCCAGGACTGGTGGGGCCCCTTCAGGGGATGCCATAATTCAGGGGAGTGAGAGAGAACTAGACTCAACATTGGCAGAAAGAGACAGGGAGTCCCCCATTTATAAACATTCTTCACACTTAAGTGGTGGTAGCATAAGGTCTTGCCACCCCCTCACTGTCAACCACACCTCCTCTTCCTCCAACCTCTCCTGCAAAAAAAAGTAGTTTGTAAATTTTAAAAATACGATAAAATAGTACAAGAATACATGACATCAGCTACATAAATTGTGAATTTGTCCGGGGACTATAACAACCACAATATCAAGATAGAGGAAACAAAGAGAAAAACTCATGATGTAGTTTTTCCAATAAAAATTTTGGTTAGCATTAGTAATTTGGAAAACTTCAGAAAACATGAAAGAGGTGAAATTAATTTAAAGCGATTACAAATTTTGCGTGAATTATCTCTGATTAAGTACCGTGAAGTTGCTTGAATCAGGTTAAGGGAATGAAAATGAACCTGAAGTATGTAGTAGGAAAATACCTTATTTTTTAGAAAACAGTGTGATGTTGAGAAGCATATAAAATCTATGATCAATTAAGACAGTTTTTTGAGAGCTCCTGAAGATTAAAGAGAAAATAAGATAAAGGAAGTAATTTGAGGGAAAATTAAAGGAAAAATTACTTTGGCTTATGAGTTTATAAGGTGATTCTCATAAAAGTGGGCAAACAGAAAGTAAAATCGTTGGAATAATTCAGGCTGAGGACAGGGTGAGTGAAACAAATGCTCCTTCAGCGTAATTAATAACATGATGAAACAGTGGACAACACAAGGAACTAAATGTATCTAGAGAAGGTGATTACTTAAACAGGTTCATGAGGTTTAATCAATGTATATAAAGCTCTAAACATGTAATCACAGCCATTTAGAGTTGAATTGAATGATATGCATGGTCACTCCTTTAACAGTTCCTTTAACTTGAGTTAAAAATATAACAGAGTTAGGCAAGCCAAGAGCAGTGCACACAGATCATGCATGGTCATTTGCACTGAGCAATGCTGAGTGTTGGTGAGGAGGGCAAAGAATCCTGAGATGCTCCAACTCGGTCAACTCCTTGGCATGATTCATGCATCTGTGTGAAAACTGGCAATTTTACAAAACATTTCAGAGTGGAGCAAAGGCAGGTGCAGGTTTGATGAGAGCAAATTTGACTGTGCATCACCAGGCACAATTAGCTGTGGGAGCTTCCAGCAGTGATTGACATAGCGGACATCAAGTTGGGTGATTCATTGGTCATACAGGGGTCATGAGTCAAATGTCTGCTTGTAACTGCCTTATTTCACTTTGCCCTTAGTTTTATATTTCTTTGTCATATGCAAGTATTAGAGAACTTCTGTTTCTAAAAGATCTTCACAGTTCAGTATAGCCATTTATTCCTTATCTTCAAAACAAGAAACACTTTATTGTTTGTCACATGAAGGAAATGAGGAATATTTCAAAGCTGTTTGAGTGGAGAAATCATTAAAAATTGGTCTCCCAAAAGTTGTGAGGTTGAAAAACTTATCTTCAGAGGGGAAGAAAAATTGAAGAGAGAGAGAGAGAGAGAGAGAGAGAGAGGAAAATAGAATAAGAGGAGAAGAGGAGGAGGAGGAGGTGGGAAAGGAAAGGGAGGAGGGGGAGGAGGAGGAAGAGGAGAGGAGAGGAGAGAGGAGGAAGAGATCAGAGAGATGGCCCCCACAGTTTGAGTTTGGATATTACACTTTTGGTACCCACACCAAAAAAAGGGGAATTCATTTTGATAAGATAATTAAAAACATAAAGTTATAGCTTTGCACAATGAAACTAAATTTGGAATTTAAATGAAATGAATAACTTAAGTGTGGCAATGGTTAAACATGACCTGACATATATTTGGTCTCAGGACCTTGATATTTCCAGAAACACGCAAAACCCAACATCGTCATACCCTATGGTTGTATCAACTTAATAGCACCCTGTTGTTTTGTCACTGGCATGGTCATCCACTAACATTCCTTACTTTCTCTGCCAAGACAAAGCAATATGAAATCGCTCCAAGTTCTCAGCAAGGCCAGAATGTTCATCTTTTACTTTGTGTTCCCTAAAAGCCTGCTTTCCTGGCACTAAGGGGATAGGGAGGTTCAGTGGTTTGGCACTGACACCTGCTCAACAGGAACTTACAAGCAAGGTCATGGCACCTGAAGGATTAGAGGATGACAATGGTGATGATGGTGATGATGATCATGACAGGTATTTAGTGAGCCAGAGTGCTGGTGCCAGATTTCATGCCTTTTTCCACCCTGCCCTGCGATGCTGTGATACTTAATCTCGATTGGAATATTTCGACGATTTATATTTCAAACATTGGCATAAAGGTACTAGAGTTACTGTGGTTATAGATGGCCATAATATTGGCTCTGTGGCTGGGCTGAAATAACAAAAATTAACATGCCATATAATGAAATTGTTATTCTAGCCTTAAAAATAACCCATTTGAAAAAACATTAACCTGGAGATGCTTGCTTAATTAAGGTCCACTTTTGGCGAGAAGTATGGTTACCATGTCTGAATAATCTATGT
Source organism: Physeter macrocephalus (assembly GCF_002837175.3). Classification (NCBI taxonomy): domain Eukaryota; kingdom Metazoa; phylum Chordata; class Mammalia; order Artiodactyla; family Physeteridae; genus Physeter; species Physeter macrocephalus. Next base: position 47,524,495 of record NC_041231.1, on the reverse strand, counting down.
CCTCTCCAAACTCTAGTCACTGATGCCTGTGACCCCATTGACTGGCTCCTGGTTCAACAAGCCTTTCTCAAAGTGGTTCAAGGGATGAGAATAGGTGTTTCAAAGGAAGGACTTTATGGTCAAAGCCCCTAGAATAAAGAACATTAAACAGATTTCTTTATTGCAGGACTCTCAGGGTCTTTAATGTGCTAAGATGTATCTCAGTTTTCCTAGAAAGAGTATATGGGTTTCTCAAGCTTATTTGATCTTAGTGCATCTTGTTGGACTTGGCGTCCATGACATATACTTTAGGGGACTAAGGTTAGACAGTAACAGATAGTATTTCTTTTCTTGTTCTCTGAGAGCAGAGAGCCATGACCGCTTCTATAAGTTCTACCTCTCCTGTGCTATGGGGGTTGTACAAGGGCTTTGAGAAGGAAGATCAACCTCCTCTGCCTGATCTTGGATTCTGGGCCAGAGCTGGGTACCCCCTTGGCCGTCCCACTGTGCCTGCTGCCACTGGTTGTATACTACAACGTATTTGGGGTTGCCAGAGTTATAAGGCAGAAGTAAAAGGGAAGTTGAGACTATTCCTCCATTGGCTCTGTGGCTGGGAATTATGGGGTACCCCAGGTGGTCTCTGTCATTTAGGAAGGGTAAGAATGAGGAAGGTCCTTAGATGGGGGTGGGAGAGTGAGGGAGCCGACTCACCCCTCCCACTCACAACCCTGCATAAATCCACAAGGTGGCCCTGGTGGGCCCCTACCATTCACACCACAGGTCTGAAAATGGTCATACTTGTTGTTCTCTGTTGATCCCTAGATCCATTTTCCATTCTGCTCTGCTCTCCTCTGTTCTCTGTGACGCTAACCTATACAAACTTTACCACCAAGGCTCCCTTGCTGGTTGGGATGGGTTTGGCCAATGGGAAGCACCAGCAGGAGATCAAAGGCAGGAGGAGAAAGAAGAGCCTTTTTTCCCCTGCTTTTTCCCTTCCTGGATTCCACGGCGACAGCTCCCACTAGGGAGCGCTCTTCCAGGCTCCAGTTCTCCCTGGGCTATACTGCCTGAGGGTGGTGACCACTTCCTCCTACTGGTACTCTCTGGGCACTACAGCGCCCCTTATCTTTGCCCACACCTGTGTCAATACTCCCTTCCTGAAGCTTTCCTCTCCCAGACAGACCCCTACAGGTACAGTAGAAGAACCCTGTGCTTCAGAGCTCCCCAGGCATTCAGTCCGAGAAACTGAGTCCCCACTGCGTGTGCGGGGGAGGCTGGCATTGGTCAGAGGTTTCTCCCACCTTTAGGGGAGACAGAGCTGATTTCACAGCCAGGCAGCAGGTGAGAAGTGTCAAAGCTAAGAGACTAAGGAAATTCTAAAATCCCCATGCCCTACCCTAATTAAGTGGATTAACAAGGCAGTTTATGAAAACAGGAGATTAGACATATGAATGTGATATTTTCTGTTTTATCTTACATAGCTCTGAAATCTTCATAAGACTTCTTAAAGATGAATATTCTCTTGCAAATGAGGATGTTCTCTTTTATCTCAGCGGCTTGGTCTGCAGAAGCCAGTGTTCAGAGGGCAGACTAAGTGTTGCCATTTCTATTTCTGCCATTCCCCGGGCTCCTCAGCACAAAGGAGAAAGGCAGCGAAGGAATGAGGAGCAGGAGCGCTCTTTAGAACATAGACAAAAGCCCTGATTTAATTAAATCAGCTGCACCCAGAGGCCAGTTTAAGAATCAGCCCTGCCCTTCTCCTGCTGCTCAACTGAATTCCATCCTGGAAACAGCAGAGTAAGCAACCTGCCCATGGCTCTGTGATCTGGTGAACTAAAGAGATTGAAAAAAAAGTCATCCCTTCTGTGACTCAAAGACCCACAGAATTCAAAGGAACAAAGATGGAATCTCTTCGGAGGTGAAATGTGAAAAGCTGGTTGGGGTAGGGAAGGAGATGGAAGTAGGTAGTTAACTCTATGAGAACACGAGAGGCATCTTAGAGGGGCTGGACAGGGAGCAGGAAGTTGTAATCCCCAGCTTTCCACTGCTGGTGTTTCTGACGTCTTCAATCAGTGGCTAAGTAGATGTGTTTCCAACTCAAAGTGTTAATGAACCCACAAAAAGAAACATGATGTACAATAAAAGGATCTTACGAAATGAAAACTCTGCCAAGGCCATTGTATTTTTCAATAAACTCCTTAGAGGGGGAAAAAAAGGCATGCTGTCTTTGCTTTCAGTGTGCTGACCTTTGTCATTTAAATCTAGATTATTTCATGCATTGTAAGTTTTTTTGATACCATACTTTGTAAAAAGAAAAAAATGCCTCCCTTTCTTGGTGAACCATATCTTTGTTTTAATCTTTTCAATTCTGTGTGTGCAGGATTAGGGCCATTTTAGGACTATCAGCACCTGAAAGAATTGTATTATAGGCATTTTTAAAGAACAGAGACCTGCACATTAGAAGTAAAACATTTCTTTTAAAAAAGGATTTTATTCATCTGATGTAATCATATGTCAGATAAACATTCCTTGCACACTTCCTCTGTGTCAGGCTCAGGGCCAAGGGCTAGGGCTATACACAGGAAAGGCAGCAGGTCTTGTTCTATAGGAATTTATATATCCGGTTTCAAACTTGGGCATGACCGTGCCCTACTCTTCCCCCATGCTCCCGCTAATATTTGGCAATGTCTGGAGACATTTTTGATTGTCAAATCTAGGAGGGTGCAGCTTCTAGCATCTAGTGGGTAGAGACCAGGGATGCTGCTAAACATCCTACAACGTATAGGACAGGCCCCGCAACAAAGAATTATCTAACCCAAAATGTCAATGGTGCTGATCTAATAGGAGATATATGAGTGAACAGAAGGGGCAACAAAGTAAGGCAGACATATGCTTAGGTTTTATGGGAATCCAAAGGGAGAGAGTCTTCTACTTTCAAAGTGAAACTAATATTGGCTTTTTTTTTTTTTACCTTGAGTCATTTTGATTTGTTGTTGTTTCAACTTCTGGCCAAAAATCTCTCTGATAACATTTCCCGGTTTCTGAGAACACCATTCATTAGAGCATCTCCAAATTAGGGTTGATTCTGCTGGGTCTGGAAAGATGGAATCACCTGACTGGATATGACATCGGGACTATGCCAACCGGTGATGGTAACGATGGCCTGAGTGGCTAATGTCCAGATTTCTCTGTGTCACCCCTGGTTTGCATTGTTGGAAAATTCTCATCGGACCTTTACTGAAGTCTTAAAAATGATTGTAGGTGTTTATATGTAAGAATCTATTACATTCTTTCTTTCCTCACCAGTTGGAAGGACAGAAAAATCCATTACGAGCAGACATATCTGTGAAGCAGGGCAGACCAGTTCTGTAGTAACCTAAGTTCTGTTGGCAACCACTGTTATTATCTGTAGTGGCACTGGCAATGCTCCACCTGGATCCCCACAGATCCCTTATATAGTTTCTGCATACTCCCCTCCCTGCTCCCAAGCTGCAGTGTGCTTTTGTTTCCAACAGCTCAGATCTATGCAAAAACGGCTTTTGAGCTACTGTAGACACTTTGCCTGCATGCAGAGAGACTGAGGTGCCCACTGGCTGTAGGAAGGGCCAGTTCCTTTGCCTTAGGTCAGGACAACTCTGAGATGCAACTTACACCCCGGAGTTGCCTGCAGGATCGGGCTGAAGCTACTTTTTGTCTAAGATCATAGCTTTGCTTGACTTCTTCCCTCTCCCCACTCCCTTATCAGCCTCCCCTGGGAACATTTCCCTAATAAATCACTTGCACAGAAATCTTCATCTTGGGGTGTGCTTCTGGGGAACCCAGTCTAAGACCCTTCTGAGAATATATTTGCTATGGTGGAAGTATATTTGTGTCCTTGCCCTCTTTGTGAAGAGTTACAACATCATCAGCTTCTCCTTTGGACATGTGTGCCCTAGACAGAGCACATCCACACTGTCTTACATTTTCTTCCAGGGAAGTCAGCTGCTCATCCAGTCTCACTTGGTCTGTTCCAAGAGGAAATGTCCCTTTCTCTCTGTCAGGAGGGACAGGTGGGAACTCCCAGGGCCCTGTAGACTCTGCTATCAACTCCTCCGTGGCATTGATGACTTTCAGGACTTCTGTGGAGATGTTGCAGAGAGAAACAGCAGAATACTTCTGTTTGGTCCAATAACAGAAGGGGACAGAAGACAAGAACAACATTAACAACGACATGGAAATTCTACATTATCATGGTGCTCATCATGAGATCGATTCTGTTTCATAACACACAAAACGTCAATGTGCCAAAGGAATGGGACACTGAAAGAATCTACCCAGTCTGAGGGGACTAAGAGGAGGCCTGATGTAACTTGGCTTAGCTTCTGTGACTCACAAAGAATTATCTCAGATTCTTAGGGAGAGAGGAAGGAGAGCTCAAGTGGAAGCTACTAGGTCCTCTGCCCGCTGCTGATGGTTTCATATTCATTACCTCGTTTTCTGGATGATATTCTCTTTCCTCAACAGAGCTTCAGTCACAGACTCTGTCAAACTACATTCACGCTGTGGTCCAGTGGGTAGCTTTATGGATGAAGAGTTAGGAGACCTGGGCTCTAGATCTGGTTGTAACTTCATCTAGATATGGGACCTTGGCCAGGCTACTTCCCATTTCTGGAACTCAGTTTTGTCATCTGTACATTGAGAGGATTGGAAAGAGTTTCTCTGCAGTCTCTGGTAGCTACTGTGTTGTTAGCTCACCCACATCTATTCTCAAGCCCATTCTTCCTTATCTTCCCCCACCATTAAGGCTGAACAGAAAATACACTGCATTTCCCAGCCTCTCCTGCAGCCAGGGGCAGTCATGTGACATCGTTCTGACCAGTGAGCCTGCAAGGAAGGTCTATTGAGGGGTTTCTAGCAAAGCTTTTGTTTTCCTAATCAGGTGAATAGATGCAGCTGATGCTCCCCTGCCCCCACTTCTGTCTGCCTTGATCATAGGTCTGTGGTTAGGAAGCCAGCAAGAGTGAGGATGATACCAAAATGCTGGGTCAGGTGGATCAGAAAGACTGAAAGCCTGAGCCCACATAGCACTGGATCAGCTGAACTGCCTCTGAACACCTTGATACATGTGTGCAAAATAAGTCCCTACCTGTTGGAGCCCCTGTTGGCTGGATTTTCTGTTATTTGTGGTTGAATATATTTCTAACTGATACAAGTCACTTCTAGTTTTTATATTCATGGCTCAAAATTACAGTCAGTCCAGATCTGGGCCAAGGTCTTTAATGGAGCAGAGGTACTTCAGCCACAAAGAATTATCTGCATCTTTGAGTTCATCTGAACATATAGCACCAAGAAGTAAGCAGGAGATCAATGTTTCTTGGCACTAATGGTGTCCATCTGCAATCAGTTTTACTTAGCCCATCACTGGGTTTGTAAACTGGAAGTCAAATATTGCCCACGGGCATTTTTTTAACCAGTAAAGAGTTTCAAGAAAGCCTGGAATTTTAATGCCTTTGGTACCTCCCAAGGTATCTATCTGATTCAAATATTCTGGCCAAAATATATTAATGATAGCTCTGACTTGGTTTGCAAAGTTTGTTTCCCCAAGTAAATTCTACTGCAGGTTTTATCTCACTAGAGGAAGTTTTCAGTGGCCCTGCAACTTCACTATGGAATCAGAGTGTCTAAGTGACAAGTCTGTGGCTGAGTCCACCGTCTAGAAGCTGGCTCTGGGCTCTGGTACATGGTCTCATCCTAGGGTCTCATCCTGGCACCTGTCAATCATCCTAGGGTTAGGGCACACGTGCTCAGAGGGCTCCTCTGCAGCCTGTCTGTTTCACAATAGCTGCTTGACTCACCCAAGAGTTATGCTTCTTTTGGTTCAAGGGAGTTTGCTACATACCAAAAAAATGGGTCTGGGTTATCAGGAAAATAAGATGGAGGAAGGTGACACAGACCCACCAGAATAAGGGAAGTGTCCGTGGGAGAGCCAAGCCAACTCTTTACCTTAGGAAAAACTCGAAGAGGCTGTCCGCCATTATCTAGAATCCTGTAACTCGATGTGGAAGGTTTTGGAGATGAATTGGACTCAGAATGTTTTTGGCAAGAAATAGCTGCCACTGTTTGCTTAAGTCCATTTTAGAAAAGGCAACGTTGTATGTATGAAAGCAGGTTTGGTACCCTTCTCTTCGTAAATAAAGCTTGTATTTAGAAAGTTTGCCCTTTGTTTGATAGAAGAGGTGCCTTTGTACATCTTTTGACTAAGGGATTCAGGAAAAACGGTTAGACCACAGCGTGATGGGAGGGCAAATGTTAACATTTACACACACCTCCAATTGGTCCAGGGTCATTAAGGGACCAATGTTATTAATGGGAAGGACTTCAGAGGTGCTTAAACAGAAAGAGTTATCTGCATCTTGACTCCCACTGAACATATAATATCAAAGTGATAAGCTGGACATCAATGTTGCTTGGCAGTCATTGTTCCTTTCTGTCCAGAAATAGCCTTGTTTGTTCAGTCATAGGAGTTGCCAGCTGGAAGCCAAATATTGCCTAGAGGCATGCTTTTTTGACAAGAATGCCTTCTGTGAGATAAGCACTTCCCAGTTCTCTGCAGTCCCCACCATTCATTCTATTGCATACATATCTTATTGGGGGCCTGTGGTGCGCAGGCTCTGCTCCAGGTGCTGGGATAAGCAGTGAACAATGGATGAAGTCCCTGCCCTCAGGGTGTGCCTTTAGCTCTACCCCAGCCACTTGACACGGTGACATACTTTCCTGACCCCTGAAGGTATTTGCGCTTGTCATTAAGTGAGAGTGAGCAGTCCCCAGCAGTTGGTCTGTGGAGAGCACCACAGCTTCACTTGGAAGGTCTGTGGTCCCCTTCCGAAGGGAGCCAGCTTCCAGCTGGGGAAGTGACTGAGAAAAATTATATGGGAACTGGACAAGATCTCTCTGGTTGTTTGGTGTCCCAGTTCTGCCCTCCATTGTGAAACACAAACTGGAACCCACTAACACTTGCAGGGAATTAATCCCACCTCTAGGGAATCGGGTGGTTCTTGTGTGTTCTACAGGAGTGTTGAGGGCTTGCTTGGATGTGAGCGTGGGAGTGGACAGGGCACCTGCTGGAAGTGAAGATAACTGGGATTTAATGAGCCGTGTGGCAGGAGCAGGGCGCCCAACCTCCTTGTTCCTTAGCTTACTCACTAGCCCAGTAAGCGTTTAGAAGGTTTGTCACAGGGTTAACACCAACTTGTTATGTAAATGTCCTGTACCCTGCCCAGTCTAGATTTAAAAGGAGAAAGTACCTTCTACAATTGTGTGAAATAAAGCTATATTTAGCACCGGACAGGGTTTTGTTCAGATAAAAAGCTGGTGAGGATTCAGAGGTGCTGGCAGGGAGCCCTGTGTGTGGGAGAAATGAAAATCTACAGGAGCCTTCCTGCTTTATTGCCTACAGCTCCAGAGACCTGAGCTGAATGGCACAAACAAAGCAGGATTCCAGAGCCAGAAAGAGCTCTCTATGATGGCAGCCAACGTTACTACAGATGTTAATTATAAGATGGATCAAATGTGACAGGTCCATGGTATCAAATAAGGGAGACGTGAAAGTGTGAAGAAAATCAGCTGACAGAATAGGGGCTGTTGCAGAACAAGAAGGTTGGCCTCAAAGACACTCATGGCCAAGGGCCCCATGGATGATGGAATGAACATGGCCAGTGGACTCATGCAGTAACCAAATTCAACCTTCTAGTGATCAAATAAACACAAATTAAACAACAAATTTATTAAGTGCCGGGTACATACATGACTCCCTTTCAAAATGCCCAGCATAGCCAGTATGGCTTCTCCAGGGTGGAGGAGGAGCTTTCAGCTGTTGATACGCCCCGGGGATGTATTTGCTCTGACACACTGATGCTCCTTGACCTCCCGACCATGCATGGTCACCACTGAGAGCCTGAGTGTCCACCTCTAGGGTCCGGTCTGTGTCACATCCCCTTGTGGAACATCAAATCTATTATGTCAACTTTACAATCACCGGGCTGGAAGCAAGAGTCCACGCTCAGGGTACAGAAGGTGATGAGAAACCTCCAGTGTTTCCTCCATCGCTCAGCAGTGAGGCAGAGAAACAAGCGTCAACCTCAACAAAGACTCAGCTTCCTGCCAGACTGTAACCAACAACAGGACCAATGCAGACCTTTAAGGAGGTGATGTACCACTCCGAGGTGGGGGCCTGCCACAGGGGCCATGTCAGTGGACCTGAGAAAGAAGACCAGGTCAGGACCCACGTCAAAATCCCACCTGTGTCTTTTCTCTTCTTTCTAGGGATTGCAGGGCAGAGCAGACTCCTTTACTTTTTGTCTCACTACCCACAAACTTGAGCCTGAGCAATCTCTCCATCCTGTAGCCATGCCCTTTCTCTTCCTATAAAAACATGTTGCTAGAAACAAATTCTTCCTCCATTTACTCTTCCTTATAAACTGTTTTCCAAAGACATGCAGCATGCAAAGTGTTGCCAGGGGGAGATTCTGAGTCTCTAGAATTCGAAAGAAGAAAATATTTCCATCCTAAACACTAGATATACCTGCTTATTTGCAATCCTCGCAAATTCTCCCGATAATTTTCCAGTGTCGTCATTCATTTCAAAGCTTTGTGTTGGAGAAAGAAATGCAAACTCATTTCAAGCTGGAATAAGCGGGACTGCTGCTTACTAGAATGGCTCAAGCTTGTGAACGTGTGAGCAGCAGGGGCTCATTAGCTGCCTGGCTTAATAGGAAGAGAACACAGTGGAATAACAGGCCTGATCCCAGACCCCTCTCTACCCTTGAGCATGTGTGTGCACATGTGTCTGCCAGTCTCAGCGGCGCCAAAACGGATTCAGTATCTGGCTGTGTGTGATGAACTAGGGCTGTGAAAGAGGCCTGGGGTATCTATTTATGTGACTTGATATAAGTCTTGATATGACAGAACCTAATACAATGTGGGATAAAAGCTTTGAGGATTAAATGATGTGTACAGGTTTCTGGGGCAGAAGAGGGAATTTCCCAGTTCCACCTCGGGGATTGTTCTGACACCTGTAATAAGACCTAAACAGATAGAAGCTGAAGGGACATTGACATTAGGGTTTTTGTGAGATTTAGAAGCAGGCAGTATGCTTTGAGGTCCATGGGTCAATCTATGAAGCAGGGAGGGCAGTGGCAAGGGGACTGCCACGTCAGCAGGGTCTTGCAAAGGGCCTCCTTACACATTGGGCTCAGCAGGCGTGGAGGCTAGGGCCCACCATTCTTTTAGGGGGTCCATGAAAATGTCTTAATTTCTTTTAAAATCATAAGGAAAAATGAACTATTAGTTCCAGGCACATGTTTTAATACACAATATTAATCTTTATACCAACACAATCGTAAAATATGATTTTAGGTGTTTTTTTGTGGAGGAAAGGGTCCACAAAGGCAAAAGTGCTTGGGCCCACAAAAGTCATAAATTGGCCCTGGTCTTGCTGATCTGGAGCCTCTATGGAGAAGGCACCTGGGCAGGGCTGGTTCCTAGGGTGGATCTGGGCAGCAGCAGCAGCCTGGTGAAGGCCCTGAGCAGGCCCCTATAAGAGGGCTGATTGTGAACATGTGGGAGATCTTTCCCCTAGATTCCCCCAAATAATGGAGGGAGACAGTGGGGGTGGGTGGATGCTCTGGTCTTGTGGTTTCCTAGTGGGGATGGATGCTAAGGTGACCTCCTCGTTGTACACACCAGATCATGAGGCTTGGGAAATTCAGGTTACTCTGTGTAGATTTTGGGGAAATAACTTAATCTCTCTGAGCCTCAGCTATGAAATGGAGATAACACCATCTAGCTCAAGGGTTCCCAGACCGGGGCGCGGACCCGGTTCCCCTGCATCGGCAGGCGGACGCGCAACCACTGCGCCACCAGGGAAGCCCTCAAGGGGTTTTTGAGAAGATGAAATTAGTCAGCATATGCCAAGTGTCCACAGTGTTTGGGTCCAGAGCTGTCCACCTGTCCTTAAAACTCTCCCACCTGCCCTACTGGCTCAAGATGGGCACATTACTGGTGATGGCCAGTAGCTTAGACACCCTTTATTATGTACTGTGTTCTTTTTTTTTTTTTTTTTTTTTTTTCTTTTTGGCTGTGTTGGGTCTTCGTTGCTGCATGCAGGCTTTCTCTAGTTACGGCGAGCGGGGGCTACCCTTCGTTGCGGTGCGCAGGCTTCTCATTGCGGTGGCTTCTCTTGTTGCGGAGCATGGGCTCTAGGGGGCACGGGCTTCAGTAGTTGCAGCGTGTGGGCTCCGTAGCTATGGCTAGCATGAGCTTAGTTGCTCTGTGGCATGTGGGATCTTCCTGGACCAGGGATCGAACCTGTGTCCCCTGCGTTGGCAGACGGATTCTTAACCACTGCACCACCAAGGAAGTCCTGTACTGTGTTCTTGAAACAACTTTCCTTGACTACTTGGTGTTTTGAAGAATGCTTTTTACTATTTTTTAACCAAAAAAAAAAAAAAGTTTAACTTTGCTGCTGTTTCCCAGTTTTTTTCTCTTACTAAGTAAGAACATTTAAAAAAAAAAAGCCACCATGGTCTACTACTGTCTGGCTTCACCATAATGTCATAAAGAAGGGATACCTTAACACCAAAAATGGAAGACATAATATCAGAATACAGAATGGTTTGTCCTGAGAAATGACAGTAAACAACCTGGCACTGACACTCAAGACACACACGCATGCACGCACGCACGCGACAGTAAACAACCTGGCACTGACACTCAAGACACACACGCATGCACGCACGCACGCAGGACCCTCCGTTTCCCAGTAGGGAGCATACTGAACCATACGTACTGGTAGGCAATAAAAACAAGGTATGTCATTGCCTAGCTGGGCAACCGAACAAGCCAGGCCCTCAAACATCATCTACTATTTTCTGTCATCACTAATTTAATTCAAGCCTTCAGGAAGCATCTGCTCTATGCCCAGCACTGCACTGGGCCCTGCAGGGGATGCAGAGTGAGTAAGCCTGGGTCCCTGTCCTGAGAGAGCAGAGACAGGAGAAGGGCAGGAAGACCCAGGTAGCAGAAAACAGGTCCTACCCTGCACTGGGAGCCACAGGCTGTGGACCTGCAGAGGGGCAAGCAGGTTCCGTTAACGTGTGACTTTGGGGTCAGTCTGGAAGCACAGAAAACAGAAAGAACTTTAACAGAGTCTTCTAAAGACATGTTGGCTCCCATGCAGGAATTACAGGCAGAGGAGAAAAGTCTTTCAGTGTTCAAGTTGCATAAAATATGTACGGGGCCTCACCTTCTCTCCTGGGACACCTTGCTCCTGAGAGAGCCCTTTAGGGAGGAAGAGAGGAAGGAAGGAAGCCAGCTCAGTGTTAATGTGTGTCCTTCCTGTGCCCGGTCTGACCCCAGGCTTCTCGTGATTTTGTGTAACCCTCATCACAACCTGACGTGGTGGCTGTTTTCATCCCATCTTGAGAGACGAAGAAACTGTGGCTCAAGGAAGAAGATGCACAGCTGAGATTTGAACCCAGAGACTTTGGTCTTCAAGGTCCACACTCCTTCCCACCTGCCACATCACCTCCTCCACCTGCATAATTCCTGGGACCCAATGGACTGCAGAAAGTGATGGAAGAACAGAATCTAACTGAATAATCAGATCCATGAACAACAGATCAGCGAGAGAAGGGCCTGTAGCCTCCACCAAGTGACATCAATCAGAACAAGCTCGTTGATTTGTACACCAATGACCAAACCACACAACAGAGCTTGAGATCTCCCAAGCGACCAGCTCCTGTTCTGAGCCTTACTGAGCCTACCTGAGATGGAGCCACCAAAAACAATCAGAGTGAACAAGAATGTGGTCTCTGAGGAAATCTGCTCTAAATGTGATCCAGACTTCACAGCCCGCTCATTACTTTTCTGTCCCACATTACAGATGCTGCCTTGGCTTTATGAAATGCTTCTATCAAACCGCCACAGCAAGCAAGGAAATTTGTCCAAATGCCCTGATTTCATGTATTTTTTTTCCTTCTCAAAGGTAAGAAAAGAAACTCCATATGTCCTCCTAAATAGTTGACAGAAATCTGCTAGAAAAATTCAATGCAAATATGTTTCAGTTCTCATGAAACATAAGGCGCTCCGGCGAAGCCTCTACAACCCGTCAAAATACATTCTCCACGAACAGACTCATGTCCCCAACGACTGACTTGAAAGAAGGTGGCACAGAATTGTGGAAAGAAATTGGAGCATGAACCTTATAAATTAGCATATGTAATAAATTGAAACATGAAATGTAATGGACATCAGAGAATGGACCTCTAGGAATGTTTGGGTTCTTAAATCATTTAGATTTTGATGGTCAAAGCCACCTATGAAAGATATAAGATTTTTAAAAATTGTGATAATTGAAATGAATTTAAAAAAATTATTTCATTTATTTTATTTTTGGCTGAGTTGGGTCTTCGTTGCTGCATGCGGGCTTTCTCTAGTTGCGGCGAGCAGGGGCTACTCTTCGTTGAGGTGCGCAGGCTTCTCATTGCAGTGGCTTCTCTTGTTACGGAGCATGGGCTCTAGGGGGCACGGGCTTCAGTAGTTGCGGTACATGGGCTCAGTAGTTGTGGCATGGGCTCAGTTGCTCCGCAGCATGTGGGATCTTCCCGGACCAGGGATTGAACCCGTGTCCCTTGCATTGGCAGGCGGATTCTTAACCACTTCGCCACCAGGGAAGCCCAAAATGAATTTTTTAAAATGTGCTATTTGCACATTTAGTTTAGTTCCAGAATTAAACCCACTGGTCTGTATGTTTCCCCACGGTCATTTTCTTTCCCTTCCTTGGTGGAGTCCCTGTTGTTTGATGTAGGCACCTGAGCAAGGTCACTCCAGGACCTGGTGACGGTGAGAGAAGAGGGGAATGCTGGGGCCACTGCCTTTGACCATACCTGCCCGGGCAGGTGTAGGGAAGGCAGGACTTCCTGTCCTGGCAGAGGAGTGATCATGGTTGTCAATCTCTTTTGCTTTCGCATACTGGCTGTTCCTCAGAAAATTATTTCCTGATACTCACTGGATACACTTCCCCACTGTTGGCGGTAACCAGGGCTCTTCCAGGGCACGTGCTCAGCTCTGTAGTAGCCCAGTGACACAGGAGAGGTGGCACATGGCAACCAGGGTGATCTTGATAAATGTAAGGTCCTCCTTGTTATGTCTCTGCTGAAACCTTTCCAGGTGCTTCCTATCTCACACAGACTAGAAGCCAAAGTTCTCTGCATGGCCCACACCGCTGGCTTGCTCTGGCCCCTCCCTCTCTCAGTTCTCCAAGCTCTCTCCCCTTGGCCACGTTGCCCCAGCTACCCTAGCTCTTTAAGCCGTTCCTTGAACTTGTCAAGGTCATTTCTACCTTAAGGCCTTGCATGTTTTTCTCTGCCTGGAAAGCCCTTCCTTTAGATCTTTGCCTGACTTTTCCCTTTGTGTCTTTCGGGTTTCAGTGGAAAACAGAGTTGGTCAGAAAAGTCTGGACCATCCATGACTCTTACTCCTTCCAACTCCATCCATGAGTGTCCTGCTGAATCTCCTTAGCACTGATCACTAAGGACCTCTTCCCCTGTATGTGTTTACATACTTATCAGCTGTCACCCCCAACAGTGGGTAAATTCCACAAGAGCAGGGTCCTTTTCTCTCTGGTCCCTACTGTATTACAGCTCTTAGAATAGTTCAACAATTATTTGTAACAAGGATTGAACAAGGATTCAAACTCCAGAACTTGTGCCACTACCTCTCATGGGAAGTTGGCATCTTTTCATTATTGTCTCCTGTACGTATTGCTGGCCCTGCAAACCTGGGGGAGCCATTCATTCCTTTGTTGGAGAGAACATTAAGGACCTTCCTGTCTTGCCACATCCGTTCCCCCAAAAGAACAAGTGCACATACGTCTCAACACATTTATTAAAAAATGATCTCTTCCCAACCAGGGGTGAGAGGTGGGTGGTAATTATGAGATCAATTGTGAGTTAAATTAAGTATATTCTAGGGCATACTTCTGGACTATTTCATTGCATCCTTTATCAATATCTCACAAATTTAATTACTCTGCCTTTAAAACATGATGTACTATCTTAATAGATAGGTCCTCTTCATTTCTTTTATTTTTTCTAAGCATTTCTAAGTTATTCTTGACTTTATTTTATCAGTTGATTTTTTGAATCCTTTTGAAAAGTTAAAAAAACTTCTGGTTCAGATTTTGATTTAAATTACAGTAAATGTCTACCCTCATTTTGGAAGAATTCTTCTTTACACTGTCTTTCCTACCAGCAAAACTGGTAGGTTTCTGAGAGATCTGCAGTTTTCTTGTTAAGCTTTAATTTCACATTTTTTTGTTCCTATTATGGTTGGAATTAATTTCCATTTTATCTCCCCACTCCTCCAGTCTGGTTTGAGATTCATCTATAAATTTTAGTTATGAAATGGGGAGTTCTAATGTAAATCCCAGAACCTATTGAGCTGTATTGTGCCGAATGATATGGATTCATGAATAGACCTGCTACTACTAGACCTTTTCTTTGAATAGAATGAATTTTTATTTTGCATTTATTTGCATTCAAAGTTGCTGTATTCTTTTCTTTTTTTTTATTGAAGTTGATTTACGATGTTATGCTAGTTTCAGGTGTACAGCAAAGCGATTCAGTTATATGTACCTATCTATATATTCTTTTCAGATTCTTTTCCCTTATAGGTTATTATAAGATATTGAATATAGTTCCCTATGCTATACCATAGGTCTTTTTTCTATTTTATATATAGTAGTGCGCATAGTTGCTGTATTCTTTTACAGGCTCTTTTTATCTCAAGTAAATGTTTGTGATCTCTGACCTTACCCTGGGGATCCTTTATATTTCTCCACACGTTTTTCTCCCATGCTATGCAATAGCTATTTCAAACCCTCTCCACAATCCTGACACTCAAATTTCACTATCCCCTTACTTTCAGAAGGCAAACTTGCCTTCTAGTTCAGAAAGCTAGAGATATAACCAAGCAGGACCTTATGGGGCCTTCCCAGGACAGACCACCCCCTGCCCCCATGTCCTCTGCCTGCCTCTTGTTTGTAGAAAGAGTTTAGCCTCCTAGGCCATCCCCGAGTTCCAAAGAATAAATTTAATAAATTTAGAAGTGAGAAAATGCAGAAACAAAGGAAAACAGTCAAGCAAGACAAAATAATAATAGTTTAGCCATTAAACAAAGTCAGATACCTTTAGTTCCTCTCAAGGGCTATAAGATAACATTCTGAGCCATATCCTTTGAGTTGTTTTGCAAATACTGAAACCCCCGCAGGTGGAAAACATTAACTACATGCTGACCACCAGCATGTAGGCAGGCCCCAGACAGGTTGGAACCAGAAGGTTGATGATGTTGACTCCCCATTACCTCACTACCAACCAATCAGAAGAATGTACACAATCTGATTATGTGCCCTGCAACCCTCTCACTCACCCTATCTTTAAAAACCTTTCCGTGAAAGCCGTCAGGGGTTCCGGCCTCTTGAGCATTAGCCATCCCCCATCTTGCTTGGTGCCCTGCAATAAACACTACATTTTCTTTCACCACAACCCAGTGTCAGTAGATTGGCTTTACTGTGCCCAGGCGAGCAGACCCAAGTTTGGGTGGGTAACAGAGGGGCGGAGTGGGGGAAGCATAGAACATAAAACAAACTCTCTTCATCTTCCTAAACATCAAATTTACCCGCTTACTTGTATCTGAACTATTCTGTCTTTGCCATTCCAATGCCAATGCCCCATCTGTTTTCTGGACCTCATCACCTCCATTTCCCCAAGAGTCCCTTACTGTTGGACACTTAGGTTGTTTCAAAGTTTTCCTAGTATAAAAATATAACACTTGGGCTTCCCTGGTGGCGCAGTGGTTGAGAGTCCGACTGCCGATGCGGGGGACAAGGGTTCGTGCCCTGGTCTGGGAAGATCCCACATGCCGCCGAGTGGCTTGGCCCGTGAGCCATGGCCGCTGAGCCTGTGCGTCCAGAGCCTGTGCTCCACAACGGGAGAGGCCACAACAGTGAGAGGCCCGCGTACCGCAAAAAAAAAAAAATAACACTTGATGAACTGCATTGGGATATACCCTTGGCTGCTTGTCTAGTTATTTCTTAGGATAAATGATTGAAAGCATACTTGCTGGATCAAAGGGTATGCACACTTTGATTGCTTAGAGTTACCAAGTCACCAGTGTGCTAATATGTGCTACTTTGTGGGTATTAGACTGCCTATTTCCCTGAACTCTTACCAACATTGATTATCGTTCTTTTTAACCATCCAATTTGTTAGTCAAAGTGGCATTTCATTATTTCAGTTTGCATTTTTATTGCTTGTCTGAACAAACGATAAACTTTGCCCTGTTCATGGCTGTCTTCCCAGTGCCTCAATGTGCTTTTGTTGAATGGAAAAAATGACTGTGAACACCATATGCCAAGTTCTGGGCTAGGTGTTGTATTGAATACAGCTGAGATACAATTAAAGTTGAATATTTTTTCATATGCTTATTGGTCATTTACATTCTTCTTTTTTTGTTTTTGTTTTTGGTGAATTGTCTGCTTATGTAGACTGCCTTTTTATCTATTAGCATTATGAGTATATTAATTCTCGAGGGCTCAGTTCATCTTTCGCCTAGAGAAGATGTTCTTTTGAAGCCCTCGTGATCCAAGAGAGAACCCACAACTCTCTTCCCAGCCGTGCAGGCCCCTCCCCCAAACACACAGGACACAATTGTGGGAATGAGTGACGCCAGTGACAACAGGAGTGAAATGAAACCTCACCTGTTCAAGTGCTGTGGATAAGAGCTGTAGCTCTAAGTGGACAGCTAAAGCTTCTCTTTTTTCCTAGTGCAGCAGTTAAATAGAAAGTTAGAAGAGGCAACAGGCATAAGGCCTACTGACATCAGTGTAGCTTGTAAGATATAGTGGGGACTGAACCTTTAGCGCCAACTGAAGATGGAGACATGCTTCTCAAATAAGATACTACCTGGGGTGAAAGACACTGAATCCTCATGTGGATGGTGAGTCATTTTACAAGGGTGTGACACACATGGACAATACTTATTTTATGTTAACGCTGTGATATCGACAAAAAGTTTTTCACAAGCACATTAAACTGCAGAAACCCACAGCTCTGGGTTTTCTCAGACAACAATCAATCTGTCTGCTTATCCATTGACCAGTACTGTGTTTCTATGTGACTTGATGCTAGTAAATGGGGAGCAGCTGTGAGAAGATGCACAAATGTGTCTCTTATTTGAGGAGAAAGACATTTATTACTTTAGAGAAGTCTCAGTACTTTGAGGAGAATTATTCCATGAAACTATGAATATGGGAGATATCTGCTGGTCTGTGACTCCCTTGTGAAACTGAAACACAATGATTCAGCTGCTTGTGATAATTAATAAACAAAGACACTTTGCTTTCAGGACATTGTGTGTACAAATTTGACTATAATGCAAGAATTCACTAATATGGGCCTTCAACAAACACTCATGTTCCAAAAGCTTGACACATAAGACATCTTTTGTCATATAAATAGTGTCATAAATGATACTAGTATCAGGAAACAAAAACCTATTTAATGCCTTACATGTCTAGAACCATGGGATTTTGGAGCAAGCAGGGACCTTGGGGATCACTGCTCTAAGCTTGGGGAGATAGGGTTTTGTGGGAGATTCAGCCCCTGCATGTAGTCTCCAAAGTCAGGCCAGGAGTTCTTGACCTTTCTTTGCGTCCTTCTCTCAGGAATGCAGCACCTGCATATCCAGGGGCAGATGGTTCTAGGAACCACTTCAGCCAGGCCTTTCTTCCATAACCACTGGCACAGCCACCTGCCCAGTGGCAGGGGGGAAGCAAGTGCTTATTCCCGGGCTTGAAGGATACCAAGGTTTGGAAGGTTGACCATGAGGTTCAATGGAACCCAGATGACTTCAATTAAAAACATGGCCCCCCATGGGCTTCCCTGGTGACGCAGTGGTTGAGACTCCGCCTGCCGATGCAGGGGACGAGGGTTCGTGCCCCGGTCCGGGAAGATCCCACATGCTGCGGAGCGGCTGGGCCCGTGAGCCATGGCTGCTGAGCCTGCGCGTCCGGAGCCTGTGCTCCGCAACAGGAGAGGCCACAACAGTGAGAGGCCCGCGTACCGCAAAAAACAAACAAACAAACAAAAAACATGGCCCTCTAGGAATCCAGGTTTCTGGGCTGGCCCCAAGTTTTACAAGCTGGTTCTTCAGGTAGTTAAAATTCAGATGGCAGTGACCATCCTTGAATCATCATTGGGCCCCCAACACCCAGCCAAAGTGAGTCAACTGTAGGGACAAGTCTGCCTACAGCGAAGGGCTGACTCCCATCAAGAAACAGCGTGTTTCTAAAATGGTTCTTCTGCTGCTGGACAAGATTGTGAAGCCCTAATACCTACATGAGTTGTCATACCAAGGACACTGAGTTGTCATACCAAGGACACTGAACTGCCACTGATGTCCCTGTGTCTATGGGAATATGCACATTCCTCTGCTTTGGCTCCCAGAAAGAAGAACCTGTGATAGAGGCAGGAGGGATGGTGAAGTCTGGATAAAACTCTCTCTGTGTAAGGGATCCTCGTGGTCAGGCAGAGGCCATTAGCAGCCAGTTAGGCATTTGGATTTCTCCACTGCTTAGTCACAAATACTGCAGTGAGTGTTTGTGAACTGGGGTCTCTGCGTGTTTTCCTGTTTGGTTACTGTCTTAGTCTGGTTTCCCCAGAAGCAGACCCTGAGACAGGGATTCAAGTGCATGGAGTTTATTTGGGAAGTGATCCCAGGAACCAGTGGAGGAGGGGGTGGGGCAAGGCAGGGAAGAGAAGGCAGCCTGATCCAGCTGGTCCTCACTGCGGATGCCCAGAGCCAAATCTGCTGGGGAACTCGGGGCATCAGTGGGTAGCACACACTCCGTGGGTCACCACCCCAATGGAGGCAAAGGAGTGGAGTATTTACATTCTTCACATCAGTCACTGGTTAGGGCTGCTTCTGGGGAGGGGAGTGTTATTCTCTCACTCCCAGCCTGGCTTCTGCACAGGAAGAGGAGCTCCTGCTGTGTCGGGAGCCCCCAGGCAGATAGACCTTGGGCCAGTGTGCAGTACCATGGTAAAGAGGTAAGGCAAGCACGAACAGCTTCTGGAACAGTTTCTTTAGCCCAGATCCGCTCCCCAACCATGGTGTGTGTGTGTGTACATGTGTGAGTGCTGGACAAACTAGTTGTGGTCGGATTACAAGGGAAGTCATAGTTACTCTGATCCCGAAGATGGGAACCTGGGAGGTTCTGACGTGGTATTTTCCCCATTACATTCTTCAGAGCATGATGAAGCACCGAACGTGGCTACAGACCTCTGGCTTGACACTGCACGTGTGGACGGGACATAGGCACTAAGCTGTTCCCTCAGTGCTAACACAGGGGCATTATTTCATGACAGTGAAGTTTCTTTTCCTTGAGGTTGTTAAAGGGGCTGTGAGGTTGCTAATATTTGCTGGGCTCTGGCTGTGTGCTACCTCTATGCTGCATAATTCAGTCCTCCCAACTCTGTAAGGGGGTATGATTATCCCCATTTTACAGACAAGGCCAACATGTGTTTGTCCAATCAACAATGAAGACCTAGACTGGTTTTTAGGGATCGATATAAAAACAAGCCAGACTTGGGCTTGTTGACATGCTGGGAGCAAGTTCAAGGGCCACAGGGCAGCTCCAGCTGCTGAGTAGAGAAAGGATTGGAGGGGCCAAGGAGGGCAGCTAGGGGGCGGGGTGTAGGAAGCAGGCAAGAAATGGCCTTGGCTTAGAACCAAAGTCCAAAGTTTGCAAACTGCATGGATGTGTTTCACAGTCAGTCTAATCCTGAAGCCTATCTCTATACCCTTCTGCTTCTAAATAATCTTCCATAGATGAACATATATTTCTGTTTTCCTTTAATAAGAGTAGCTGATGCCTGGTGGAGAGAGATATATTGATTACCTCTTTTTGTTTGCTATCTGGGTTTTTACATACACAAGTGATATCTGGTTGACTATTGAATCCATTGATTCATGGTCAGCGGTGGGAAGGACTTAAACTTTGAGAAACTGACACATTTGGGCATTTGAATAAAAGCAACTCCCCTAATTTCCTGCTCAGCAAGGGCACAGGGCAGGATGGGGGCAGGATGGAGGGCTTGGCCAAGCACCCAGGATTTTCCATCTTTCCTTGTTCACATTCTGCCCAGAAGAGCACAGTACAGATGGATGGCTGTGCCTCCAGAAGGTGAGGCCTGCAGGCTGATGAGGGGCGGGTGTGCGTGGCTCATCCGAGCCTGGCATGCCACTGGTACAGCATGAGCTTTTGGTGCCTTGGGACCACCAGGCAGCAAAGCCAGTAGGATGTGGAGCCACTGTAAGAAATAATGTGATATTCTTCAGTTACCATCTGGCTCTCAGCTCTAGCAGACAAATGTGACTGTAATGGGCCATCGGTTCAAGTAACAGAGAGGATCAGAGCCCATAACCATTGAAGAGGCAATGGGTCGGAGCCCATATCCCGGGGAAGGGCTGCCTGTGAAGGCCAAGATCTGCTC
Source organism: Physeter macrocephalus (assembly GCF_002837175.3). NCBI lineage: Eukaryota > Metazoa > Chordata > Mammalia > Artiodactyla > Physeteridae > Physeter > Physeter macrocephalus. Next base: position 47,503,925 of record NC_041231.1, on the reverse strand, counting down.
TCCACCCACAGACATGCTGGGGGAAAGAGATGTGCACCATCCCCAGGCAAAGGACCCAGCAGGTTTATGAGTGAGGATTCAATGGTTATGGAGGCCGGGTTGGGAATGAATGCAAGGCAGAGTCTGAGGTGTTGGAAGGTTCAGGGCCTCAGCCATGGAGGACGGTCCCCACTTCCCTTGGGGCCTGCTCTGGACCACCTGTAGTCATTCCTGGGTTGGCCAGGCTCCTGCACAGTACCCCAGCTTGGCTGTTGAACAGATGAAGGGGGCTCATTCACCATGCACGTGGGTTACCAGCAGCCTGTTAGCTTAGATAGCCTACTCTCAGAATAGGGAAAAAATTGATCCTAAGTACAAAAAAGCGTAGATGTTACCAGATAAGATCTTATCTGAGTTCCAGAAGAGGCAGCTTGTTGTAAAGGAAGGAGCCTGTGATTTGATGCCAAGCAGGTTTGTGATGCAGCCTCAGCTCTGAAACTTACTAGCTGTGGGCCTTGGGTAAGTACCTTTGTGACTAGACTCAGTTTCCTTATCTGCAACATGGGTCTGTGTCTGCCTCAGTCGTTTTATATTAAATGAACTAACTAACATGTGCAAAGCACCAGGCATGTAGGAGACACTGAACAAATGCTAGCTTCTTCCTCTTCCACTGGAAGCAGCAGGGATATCCTGACCAGGGGGCCAAGTCTAGTGTAAACGTACTTGGTGGAGCTGTAGTGGGAACCAGGCACGTGCTGGAGGACGGTGGGCGGAAAGGCTGGGATCCCTTTCTGCCAGAGGCGGGGTCTATTTTCTGTGCTTTTCACACAATGTCCCTTGGAACTCGGTGGCCAGCTTGGGGGAAGGAAGGGAGGATGGTGGGACTGAAGATCAGGTGGTTGGAGCTTTGGGGACCCTCAGAGAAGCAGTGCTTTTATCTGTTTAAAGCACTGGGATTCCATGTAAGGTTTGTTTGAGAAAGCCTTCTGGCTAAGTCAAACAAGCCAAAATCTGAAAACTGCAGAGATAAATGATCCAGAAGGCCACTTTCAACCCAAAGACTTTATACTATGAAATGAAGCGTCATCATTGGCTAAAAGAGGATTGGCTAGATGTTCTCAATCCACAGGAAACATTCCTTTGGGAGAGGGTGGGACGGGAAATAACACAGCTCTTTACCAATGAGAGAGACCATGGGTACTACATTATAGACTCGAAATGTAAGGGCTGTCTTGATGAAGAATAGGAGATGAGAGGTCTTGGGAGACTTCCAAGGACACGCGGTGCTATTTTCCTGATTGAATAACTCACCGTTAATCAAGCAGAGTTTTCTTGGGCTCTCCCAAGTGCATAGGGATGGGCATTTTAGAGAGTGCTCTTTGGGGTCCCAGCACATCTCTGCACAAATGCAGAACCTTCCCCCACACCCCAGCTGCAGAAACCAAGCCGTCTGCAGGTGGTTTCACAGAGCTTACCTTCTTCAGCTCTTCCTGGACACTCTGGCTGTTGTCTTCAGAGGACAGACTTTCCTTCTGGTTCTCAGACTCTGTCTTGGGCTCAGACTCCTGATCCTCCCCAGAGGAAGTTTCCTTCTCACTCATTTTCATTGCCAATTCGTACAGGCTGTTGGTCCGTTTCTCTTCTGCAGCGTCTGTGCCGGCCAGTGGGTGCCGAGCCTCATTGCAGATGTCAGTCTTTGATAAATCACCCGACACCTAAATGAAAGCCAGAATCATGAGCTGAAGACTCTTCTGCTACGGTCATGTTGCTTGTTGTTCCCAATAATCCCTGAGTAAAGGACAATCCAGGAAAATGAAGCTCTTACCCGATCTGCTTTCCCTATGGATGGACTTTTAATTTTTACTTCTTCAAACACATGCATCTTAACACTTTGTTAAAAATTTAGGCAGGTGAGCACCTGTACTCAGAAAAGTGACTTCAGTGTTTTTCATTTGCAAAATTCTTACCGAGTGCCCACTAGGGTCAGCACTGCGCTGGTGCTGAGGATGCAAAGCTGAGCAAACCCCCGCCCGCCCCCTAGTGGAGGAGACACTAAAACCCTGACAAGTGCACAGAAGCAGTGGGTGGGGAGGGAGGCTCTGACAGCCCTCTAAGGGGCACCAGATGGCAGGGCTGGGACTCAGGGAAAGCTTGCTTGTGGAGGTGGTGTTTGAGTGGAGATTCAAAGTGTAGCAGTTACCCAGCTAAAATGGAGAGAGGAAAGAATGGTATTCTAGGCAAATCGCAGCTTTTGAGTTGGTGCAGGGTCCTTGAGCATACATAAGGAATACTATGTGCCCTTCCCTTGATAATTACACAGTTACATCTCCAGCTCCTACTATCTCTGAAGCTCCCTCTATGAGTAGAGCCCTGACCAGGCCTGGGGAAGTCCAGGAAGACATGACATTCTAACTCTCACTCTATTTTTCACCTTATATTAGACAGATATGTATGGAATCTTAGCAAGATAACCCTCAAAGTACCATTAGGGTCCACTGGACCCAATATTAGTTTGTGGTTTATTGTGAATTTTATTTTATTTAATTTTTTATACAGTAGGTTTGTGTTTTTTTAACATCTTTACTGGAGGATAATTGGTTTACAACGGTGTGTTAGTTTCTGCTTTATAACAAAGTGAATCAGCTATACATATACATATATCCCCATATCTCCTCCCTCTTGCCTCTCCCTCCCACTCTCCCTATCCCACCCCTCTAGGTGGTCACAAAGCACCGAGCTGATCTCCCTGTGCTTAAAGCAGGTTCTTATTAGTTATCTATTTGATACACATTAGTGTATATATGTCAATCCCAATCGCCCAATTTATCCCACCCCCCACCCCCCGCTTCCCCCCCTTGGTGTCCATACATGTTTTCTCTACATCTGTGTCTCTATTTCTGCCCTGAAAACCGGTTGACCTGTACCATTTTTCTAGATTCCACATATATGCGTTAATATACGATATTTGTTTTTCTCTTTCTGACTTACTTCACTCTGTATGACAGTCTCTGGGTCCATCCGCGTCTCTACAAATGACCCAATTTCGTTCCTTTCTACAGCTGGGTAATATTCCATTGTATATATGTACCACATCTTCTATATCCATTCGTCTGTCAATGGGCATTTAGGTTGCTTCCGTGGCCTGGCTATTGGAAATAGAGCTGCAATGAACATTGGGGTACATGTGTCTTTTTGAATTATGGTTTTCTCAGGGTATATGCCCAGTAGTGGGATTGCTGGGTCATAAGGTAATTCTATTTTTAGTACTTTAAGGAAACTCCATACTGTTCTCCATAGTGGCTGTATCAATTTACATCCCCACCAACAGTGCAAGAGGGTTCCCTTTTCTCCACACCCTCTCCAGCATTTTTTGTTTGTAGATTTTCTGATGATGCCCATTCTAACCAGTGTGAGGTGATACCTCATTGTAGTTTTGATTTGCATTTCTCTAATAATTAGTGATGTTGAGCAGCTT
>NC_041231.1:47498408-47500197 GCF_002837175.3 Physeter macrocephalus | reverse complement strand
AGGTGGGTCAAAAAAGATCTTGCTGTGATCTATGTCAAAGAGTGTTCTTCCTATGTTTTCCTCTAAGAGTTTTATAGTGTCCAGTCTTACATTTAGGTCTTTAATCCATTTTGAGTTTATTTTTGTGTATGGTGTTAGGGAGTGTTCTAATTTCATTCTTTACATGTAGCTGTCCAGTTTTCCCAGCACCACTTATTGAAGAGACTGTCTTTTCTCCACTGTATATCCTCGCCTCCTTTGTCATAGAGTAGTTGACCATAGGTGCGTGGGTTTATCTCTGGGCTTTCTATCCTGTTCCATTGATCTGTATTTCTGTTTTTGTGCTAGTACCGTATTTTCTTGATTACTGTAGCTTTGTAGTATAGTCTGAAGTCAGGGAGTCTGATTCCTCCAGCTCCGTTTTCTTCCCTCAAGATTGTTTTGGCTATTCTGGGTCTTTTATGTCTCCATACAAATTAAAATTTTTTTTGTTCTATTCTGTAAAAAATGCCATTGGCAATTTGATAGGGATTGCATTGAATCTGTAGATTGCTTTGGGTAATATAGTCATTTTCACAATATTGATTCTTCCAATCCAAGAACATGGTATATCTCTCCATCTGTTTGTTTCATCTTTGATTTCTTTCATCAGTGTCTTGTAGTTTTCTGAGTACAGGTCTTTTGACTCCTTAGGTAGGTTTATTCCTAGGTATTTTATTCCTTTTGATGTGATGGTAAATGGGATTGTGTCCTTAATTTCTCTTTCTGATCTTTTGTTCATAGTGTATAGGGATGCAAGAGATTTCTGTGCATTAATTTTGTATCCTGCAACCTTACCAAATTCATTGATTAGTTCTAATAGTTTTCTGGTGGCATCTTTAGGATTTCTATGTATAGTATCATGTCATCTGCAAACAGTGACACTTTTACTTCCTCTTTTCCAATTTGTATTCCTTTTATTTCTTTTTCTTTTTTGATTGCCATGGCTGGGAGGTCCAAAACTATGTTGAATAATAGTGGAGAGAGTGGACATCCTTGTCTTGTTCCTGAAATGCTTTCAGTTTTTCACCATTGAGAATGATGTTTGCTGTGGGTTTGTCATATATGGCCTTTATTATGTTGAGGTAGGTTCCCTCTATGCCCACTTTCTGGAGAGTTTTTCTCATAAATGGGTGTAGAATTTTGTCAAAAGCTTTTTCTGCATCTGTTGAGATGATCAGATGGTTTTTATTCTTTAATTTGTTAATTGATTTGCATATATTGAAGAATCCTTGCATCCTGGGCATAAATCCCACTTGATCATGGTGTATGATTCTTTTAACGTGTTGACCTCTGAAGCCATCTGGTCCTGGACTTTTGTTTGTTGGAAGATTTAAAATTACAGTTTCAATTTCATTTCTTGTGATTGGTCTGTTCATATTTTCTGTTTCTTCCGGTTCAGTCTTGGAAGGTTATACCTTTCTAAGAATTTGTCCATTTCTTCCAGGTTGTCAATTTTATTGGCATAGAGTTGCTCGTAGTAGTCTCTTATGATGCTTTGTATTTCTGAGGTGTCCTTTGTAACTCCTCCTTTTTCATTTCTAATTTTATTGATTTGAGTCCTCTCCCTCTTTTACTTGATGAGTCTGGTTAAAGGTTTATCAATTTTGTTTATCTTCTTAAAGAACCAGCTTTTAGTTTTATTGATCTTTGCTATTGTTTTCTTTGTTTCTATTTCATTTATTTCTGCTCTGATCTTTATGATTTCTTTCCTTCTGCTAACTTTGGGTTTTGTTTCTTCTTCTTTCTCTAGTTCCTTTAGGTGTAAGGT
>NC_041231.1:47486406-47497422 GCF_002837175.3 Physeter macrocephalus | reverse complement strand
TTGGTTGGAGGATTTAATCCATTCACATTTAAGGTAATTATCGATATGTATGTTCCTATTACCATTTTCTTAATTGTTGTGGATTTGTTTTTGTAGGTCCTTTTCTTCTCTTGTTTTTCCCACTTAGAGAAGTTCCTTTAGCATTTGTTGTAGAGATGGTTTGGTGGTGCTGAATTCTCTTAGCTTTTGCTTGTCTGTAATGGTTTTGATTTCTCCATCAAATCTGAATGAGATTCTTGCCAGGTAGAGTATGCTTGGTTGTAGGTTCTTCCCTTTCATCACTTTAAATACATCATGCCACTCCCTTCTGGCTTGTAGAGTGTCTGCTGAGAAATCAGCTGTTAACCTTATGGGAGTTCCGTTGTATGTTATTTTTCATTTTTCCCTTGTTGCTTTTTTATTTTGTGGTACGTGGGCCTCTCACTGTTGTGGCCTCTCCGTTTCGGAGCACAGGCTCCGGACGCGCAGGCTCAGCGGCTATGGCTCATGGGCCTAGCCACTTCACGGCATGTGGGATATTCCTGGACCGGGGCACAAACCCGTATCCCCTGCATCGGCAGGCGGACTCTCCACCACTGTGCACCAGGGAAGCCCCTCCCTTGTTGCTTTTACTAATTTTTCTTTGTCTTTAATTTTTGTCAGTTCGATTACTATGTGTCTTGGCATGTTTCTCTTTGGGTTTATCCTGCTTGAGACTCTCTTCGCTTCCTGGACTTGGGTGGCTATTTCTTTTCTCATGTTAGGGAAGTTTTCAACTATAATCGCTTCAAATATCTTCCTGCGTCCATTCTCTCTCTCTTCTCCTTCTGGGACCCCCATAATGCAAATGTTGATGCATTTAATGTTGTCCCAGATGTCTCTTAGGCTTTCTTCATTTCTTTGCATTCTTTTTTCTTTATTCTGTTCCACGGCAGTGAATTCCACCATTCTGTCTTCCAGGTCACTTATCCGTTCTTCTGCCTCAGTTATTCTGCTATTGATTCCTTCTAGTGTAGTTTTCATTTTAGTTATTGTATTGTTCATCTCTGTTTGTTTGCTCTTTAATTCTTCTAGGTCTTTGTTAAACATTTCTTGCATCTTCTTGATCTTTGCCTCCATTCTTTTTTCGAGGTCCTGGATCATTTTCACTATCATTATTCTGAATTTTTTTTCTGGAAGGTTGCCTATCTCCACTTCATTTAGTTTTTTTTTCTGGAGTTTTATCTTGTTCCTTCATCTGGTGCATAGTCCTCTGCCTTTTCATTTTGTCTATCTTTCTTTGAATGTGGTTTTTGTTCCACAGGCTGCAGGATTGTAGTTCTTGCTTCTGTTGTCTGCCCTCTGGAGGATGAGGCTATCTAAGAGACTTGTGGAAGCTTCCTGATGGGAGGGACTGGTGGTGGGTAGAGCTGGGTGTTGCTCTGTTGGGCAGAGCTCAGAAAACTTTAATCTGCTTGTCTGCTGATGGGTGGGGCTGACTTCCCTCCCTTTGGTTGTTTGGCCTGAGGCAACCCAGCACTGGAGCCTGCAGGCTCTTTGGTGGGGATAATGGCAGACTCCAGGAGGGCTCATGCCAAGGAGTACTTCCCAGAACTTCCGCTGCCCGTTTCCCTGTCCCCGAGGTGAGCCACAGCCTGCCCCCAGCTCTGCAGGAGACCCTCCAACACTAGCACATAGGTCTGGTTCATTCTCCTATGGGGTCACTGCTCCTTCCCCCTGGGTCCTGATGCACACACAACTTAGTGTGTGCCCTTCAAGAGGTGAGTCTCTCTTTCCCCCAGTCCTGTCGAAATCCTGCAATCAAATCCTGCTAGTGTTCAAAGTCTGATTCTCTGGGAATTCCTCCTCCTGTTGTCAGACCCCAGGTTGGGAAGCCTGACCTGGGGCTCCAAACCTTCACTCCAGTGGGAGGACTTCTGTGGTATAATTGTTCTCCAGTTTGTGAGTCCGCAGCAGTTATGGGATTTGATTTTATTGTGATTGTGCTTCTCCTACATCTCTTTGCATCTTCTCCTTTGTCTTTGGATGTGGGGTATCTTTTTTGGTGAGTTCCAGTGTCTTCCTGTCGATAATTGTTCAGCAGTTAGTTGTGATTCTGGTGCTCTCTCAAGAGGGAGTGAGCACATGTCCTTCTACTCCACCATCCTGAACCAATCTCCCCAGTATTAGTTTTTGAGTTTCCTCTTTAAGTTGTTCTATCTATTTATAAGGCTTAGTATTTCATGGCTTTTTTTCTTTCTTGAAGGACTCCCAACGAACAAAGAGAAAATGTACTAATTTTGTAAATAAAACTCATTCTATTTTGCAATTACTGTCTGGGTTCATTGGACCCTTTTATAAATCTAAGACACATGAAGGGATTTCTATGATCTCATTTTCCTTATCTTTTGAAATATTTTGCTATTTCATCATCCTGGGAATTATCTTTCATCATTACTCATCAAATATTTCCAATTATGCTAAAAAGAGACTAGAATAATAAAACAGAAGAATGGAATTACCTAGAAGGATGATTCAACATCAAAATAAATCATCACCATTTTGAGTCTGCTTTTAGCTCATTGTATATGGTTGAGAATTCAAAATTTTTCATAATGGCAAAGGAATAGAACAGACAGAGAACATTTCACAATTAGATGACTCAGAAGATGAAGTTAAAGAGAAGAGCAGCTCCCCAGACTCTAACAATGATGATGGAATTGATTGTATAAGTAAAATCTCAGACCAAGAATCTTCAGATGACAGTGTCCTAGGTGAATTTTCTCAACCCAAGAATCGATGAGTAAACAACGTATTTATCAGGATAAGAGAAAAGATGGTATTTTCATTCAGTTAGTCATTCAACAAGAAGGGCTTCATCACACATATTTTGCAACAAGAATCTGGACCATCCTGTTCTGCTAAAAAGATGTGTGGCAGATTCTTTATGATGTTTGTGCACCAAATTTGCTTGATACAGTTTGTAATTGGACAAATGCTAAAGGGAGCTGTCTATATAAAAGTGATCAGGAGACAGATGACAGAAATGAAAAAAAAATCACTGTATTGATAAAAGAAAAAGGGTCCCTTGGAAATGATAATTTTTGTTTTCTGGCCCTGAGTAAGAATCATGATGAGGGCCTTGTGAGAGGTGAGTAATACCCCCATTATGCCTGAGAAGGAGGAGTTCCTTGGTCTGAGGACTTGGGGCAGCTCCATGGGAAGAATGGTCTCTGAGCAGGTTCTTGAGAGGTGAGGAGCATTTTAATATGTAGACATGGGGACAAGCATTCTTGATGAGGAAGCAGCAGGATCACTAAGACCCAGGGTGTATGAAACTGCTCAGTATAGTTACGAGGAATAAGGCTCAGAAGTGGAGAGAGTGGGGAACTTGGGGGTATGGAGAAAACAGGCCTGGGTCAGACTGCAGAGGGTTAAGCATCCACCTAAGTAACTGAGCTTTGTCTGTCAAATGTCTCCCAGGCTCCTGGGTGGACCCAAGGGCATCCAGAAGCTGGCTCATGGAAGATCTTTGGTGTGGCTCGAAGGTGAGCACCCAGGGGCTCCCTACAGTGGAAATGAGGTAGCTGCCCTGGGGCTGGACAGCCGCGTGGGAAGCGGATGAAAGTGAGAGCCGAGCTGGGGCCTGAGGGAGAGATCCTGGTTTCTGACTGAGCACACAGGAGAGGGAGCCTTAGACACTGGTGGGGGATGCTGGGCGGGGAGAGGAGCGGGATGACTTAATGAACAGGGGCCCCATCACTGAGAGACCTGCAGGGACCCAGAGGACACTGCTCAGCTCTAAGAGGACACCAGAAGCCCCCCTCCCCACCCACAAGACAGCGAAGGTAGAGAAAGTGGAGGGGTTGGACGACTGGTTATTTACTTAAAAAAATAGTTTTAAACAGAAAGTTGATTAAATCGCAAGAGGCTAAGTGTTCCTTGGATTGCCTGGCTTACATTCCCGGCTCTTCAGAATGCAGAGGCTGATGAGGAAATTTAAGGCTGTTATGGAAGATCAAAACATTGCCTTTTCTTTGCACACTTCCATTTAGTGTGTGGAACATGGAGATTCTGGCTAAATAAATCTCTCAAGAGGGAGTGAGCACATGTCCTTCTACTCCACCATCCTGAACCAATCTCCCCAGTATTAGTTTTTGAGTTTCCTCTTTAAGTTGTTCTATCTATTTATAAGGCTTAGTATTTCATGGCTTTTTTTCTTTCTTGAAGGACTCCCAACGAACAAAGAGAAAATGTACTAATTTTGTAAATAAAACTCATTCTATTTTGCAATTACTGTCTGGGTTCATTGGACCCTTTTATAAATCTAAGACACATGAAGGGATTTCTATGATCTCATTTTCCTTATCTTTTGAAATATTTTGCTATTTCATCATCCTGGGAATTATCTTTCATCATTACTCATCAAATATTTCCAATTATGCTAAAAAGAGACTAGAATAATAAAACAGAAGAATGGAATTACCTAGAAGGATGATTCAACATCAAAATAAATCATCACCATTTTGAGTCTGCTTTTAGCTCATTGTATATGGTTGAGAATTCAAAATTTTTCATAATGGCAAAGGAATAGAACAGACAGAGAACATTTCACAATTAGATGACTCAGAAGATGAAGTTAAAGAGAAGAGCAGCTCCCCAGACTCTAACAATGATGATGGAATTGATTGTATAAGTAAAATCTCAGACCAAGAATCTTCAGATGACAGTGTCCTAGGTGAATTTTCTCAACCCAAGAATCGATGAGTAAACAACGTATTTATCAGGATAAGAGAAAAGATGGTATTTTCATTCAGTTAGTCATTCAACAAGAAGGGCTTCATCACACATATTTTGCAACAAGAATCTGGACCATCCTGTTCTGCTAAAAAGATGTGTGGCAGATTCTTTATGATGTTTGTGCACCAAATTTGCTTGATACAGTTTGTAATTGGACAAATGCTAAAGGGAGCTGTCTATATAAAAGTGATCAGGAGACAGATGACAGAAATGAAAAAAAAATCACTGTATTGATAAAAGAAAAAGGGTCCCTTGGAAATGATAATTTTTGTTTTCTGGCCCTGAGTAAGAATCATGATGAGGGCCTTGTGAGAGGTGAGTAATACCCCCATTATGCCTGAGAAGGAGGAGTTCCTTGGTCTGAGGACTTGGGGCAGCTCCATGGGAAGAATGGTCTCTGAGCAGGTTCTTGAGAGGTGAGGAGCATTTTAATATGTAGACATGGGGACAAGCATTCTTGATGAGGAAGCAGCAGGATCACTAAGACCCAGGGTGTATGAAACTGCTCAGTATAGTTACGAGGAATAAGGCTCAGAAGTGGAGAGAGTGGGGAACTTGGGGGTATGGAGAAAACAGGCCTGGGTCAGACTGCAGAGGGTTAAGCATCCACCTAAGTAACTGAGCTTTGTCTGTCAAATGTCTCCCAGGCTCCTGGGTGGACCCAAGGGCATCCAGAAGCTGGCTCATGGAAGATCTTTGGTGTGGCTCGAAGGTGAGCACCCAGGGGCTCCCTACAGTGGAAATGAGGTAGCTGCCCTGGGGCTGGACAGCCGCGTGGGAAGCGGATGAAAGTGAGAGCCGAGCTGGGGCCTGAGGGAGAGATCCTGGTTTCTGACTGAGCACACAGGAGAGGGAGCCTTAGACACTGGTGGGGGATGCTGGGCGGGGAGAGGAGCGGGATGACTTAATGAACAGGGGCCCCATCACTGAGAGACCTGCAGGGACCCAGAGGACACTGCTCAGCTCTAAGAGGACACCAGAAGCCCCCCTCCCCACCCACAAGACAGCGAAGGTAGAGAAAGTGGAGGGGTTGGACGACTGGTTATTTACTTAAAAAAATAGTTTTAAACAGAAAGTTGATTAAATCGCAAGAGGCTAAGTGTTCCTTGGATTGCCTGGCTTACATTCCCGGCTCTTCAGAATGCAGAGGCTGATGAGGAAATTTAAGGCTGTTATGGAAGATCAAAACATTGCCTTTTCTTTGCACACTTCCATTTAGTGTGTGGAACATGGAGATTCTGGCTAAAGATGTAAAATTTTAAGCTAAATAAAGATGTAAAATTTTAAACACCTGATGACGGAATACTCATTAAGATAAGCTAGTACATTTTCTTAAGCAAGAGACTTCTAATCTATTCTCGGTGATCTGCAAGTTCTTTATACTAATTTTAAAATTTTGGTTTTCATTTCACTGATAACCTAAAAAAAAAAAGAAAAATAAAGGAACATTCTGGATTACCAGGGCAACCACCTTACAGCTGAGTGCTGCCATGGATCGCCATTCCTTTGTTTGCATTTATGCTTCTGGTGGTGCTAAAGATTTCTTACCTTGACAGTATTTAAATTTGAATGCAGCTGTTCTCAAACTAGATATCCTCTGAAAAATTCTTGAGTAATCTGTGAATTCTCAAGATTGAAAAACAAAGAGATGGAAATAAATGGAGGCAATGGGTATGTGAGAACTGGACAGTTCTCGCAGCTGAGCACAGCCATGTGGGTGAGCACTGCCCTCGGCGAGGCACACAGAATCTCCTTCAAGGGTCTCAGTCGTTCCCTCTGTATCCACAAAGACACTGAGGTTGAGTAGGCTGTCCAAGGTCAGGTGGCTAGTGCATGGCTGAGCTGAAGATGGCCTAACCCTGAAGGCCAAGCTCTTTGCATTATTCTAAGATGAGGCTAGAAGCTACAAATTAAAACCATGCTCCTTGGAAGGAGAACAGTTAGCAGAGCCACAGTCTCAGAGGACTGTCCTTACCTTCAGTCGCCCTAGTGGTCTGTCTTTATAGACCTTGAAATCCTGCCTGCTTTAATTCAAAGCAGTTTTTCTCCTACTCAGCCTTATCATCATCCTCATCAAAATTCTCCACACATTTGAAGGAAGCAATGTCAATGTCTTCCAGGCTAAACAACCTCAGTTCTAGCAACACTTTTTCCTAGAGCCTGGCTTTCAACTGCCAGGTCATTTGACGGGGAGGTGGGAGGCTCTGGGTTTTCTCCATCTTTTTAAAAAGAGCCCTGCTAAAGAATTACTCTCAGATGTTACCTGTCAGCCTTCATTGAATATATCCTGGTGTCCTGGTGGCTCTCCCCAGCCCCTGTGATGAAAGATACTGAACCTGACCTAAAAAATCAGAATTTCTGAAGCTTGCTTTTAGATATCATTTAAGTCAACTTCAGAGAAAAGCCCCAACAGGTTAATTAACCCTAGAGGCACTGTACGTGACAAATGTACATAGTTTTACTTGCAAATCCCTTGGCATATTTATCCCGAATCCAAGAAGAGCAGAATGAGCCTTGGGGCTGGCTGACTCCACTGTTGACCTGTTTCTTCCGAGGACTCGAAAAAGTTCTGTCTCTGGTGCCTTAAGACAGAGGTTTGTCCTCTCCCAGTGTATTGCTGTTAACCTAAAACTAGATTTATTCACATGCTGTACTCTGGGGAATAAGGCATTAAAAAAAAATAACTGGTGTGATAAGAACAGTCATATGTACTTTGAAATATACATCAAATCCTCGATCAACTTAACAGGGTGGAAATGGGAAGATGGAACCTGGAATTTTATCAAATTTAATATTATAATATTATAATCTTCCTGCCTCAAGAAGAACTCCTCTACCTGGAAGGGTCTGAGTTGGGTCAGTGGAGCTGCACAGAAGGCAGATATGGGGCCCGGATCTTGGGGATGAATTTGGTGAAGGAGGTTATGGGAACTTAGCACCTGGGTGTCATCTGGAAGACTTAATTTTAGCTTTTATAATTACAGGCCAGTTGTCCTGGTGTGAATCCCAAGCTGTTCTCTGAGTCCTTCATATTATAAAATTGATTTCAAAATAAACAAAACCTTAATCAAATCTGGGTCACATCTCCCTCTCCCAGAACCCAAATAAATCCCTCTGACGGATGGGCTCTGCCCCTAGTCTGTTTTCCCTTTATAATCTCCTATCTGGCAGAATTAACTCTGCCATTTGTTGAAAGAGCAGCCATTTATTCCCTAGAATTATGGCAATCGGTATAAAATATCTGGAAAATCATTAGCCTGGACTTCTCAGGTCAATATTTACATGAGGAACAGGCATTTAAGACACAATTGTTTTCATACTGACCACAGTTGGCCTATTACTTTGTGGAAAAATCCTTTAGGAAGGAAGCAGCATTAACAGTGGATTTCATCTTTGTTTTTTTCTTTGACTCTGGATTAGCATTGTGTGTAGACTAAGTTACATGATCCTTGGATTTTGATGATTATTCAGAACGTGGACCATAATGCAGGTGTGAGAGTCAGAATCTCAGAAGGGGCAGGAAGAGTCTCCTGAACAATCACATGATGACCTTCAGGGTAGGGGCTGGGGTAGCAGGGCTGAGGGGTGTTTCAGATTCCCTTCTTTTCATTGCAGACGACTTGCTATCTGTTGTGAGTGGGCTGGGTTCGAGTCCCTGCCATATAGAGAGCTCAACATTTGCCTCATGGAATGAATACGGTTTTACTGCCACAAGTAAGTAAGGGCTTTAACTGACAGGTAGCCCCTCTATTTGATATCTGCCCAAAGTAGGGCTATAAGTTAACTATAGCAAAAGAAAAGTCAGTATTTTTGGTGGATGATCCTTAATATCCAACAGAGTCCTGTTTAAAAATGTAAAGCTCTGAGCGCTTGTGCTTATGCACATTTCTCCCCCCACTGGGAAGAAGACTTAATAATTCATCAGGTTCTCAAAAGGGCCTATGACACAAGAATGTTTAAGAAACACTGTTATACAGCAAATGTCTCATTGTTTTCTAGACCTGTTTCTAGACCTGTTCTCGGCTTGTCTTAGAGGGTGCACCCAGCAATTCTCACCAATAAGGGGAATCACTTGACAGATACTTGACTCAAGATTTTTCTGCTGTCAAGGGAGTATTTATTTGGTCATACTTGCTCTAAACTTTTTTCAGGTTATGATCTGTACTTGCTTAGGCTGCTGTGGAGGTGGGAGTGAGAGGCATGGGGGGACGGCAGCCTTGTCTCAGAGAGGCTCTTTAAGTTTTTATTTAAAGGAAGTTTCCACACCTAAAAAGATAGGAAAATCAATGGTGAAGAATTGGGGATGGGGAGGTGGGGACTGTCACCCTTTGGTCTGTGTACTGGAGGAAATTCAAACACAATTTGAGAAGATTTAAGGGCTTGCTTGGGAGCGTTCTCTTGACACACCTCCAAGGTGGGTGGACCCGTCAGGTGCCTCAGTATTCATGGGCGTGGGGGTGTTGCCATACTACCCCCAACATGCATGGTCTTGCAGGCACTTGTCAGGTGCATCCCTTTGAATTCAGAGCTGCACAGCACTCATGAGCCAGGGCCTGGGCAGGCAGCCATCCACTCCTCTACAGATCCTACAACTTAATCCTGGAGCAACCCGGACCAGCAGAGGTCAGAGTATTTTGGCCCCTCGTAGACCTGACCTGACTGAGTTGTCCCCAGAGCGATGTATTGGTCCACACTGAGGGACACTGTGAGAAGCAGCCTCCAAAGTGTGTGTTCATTTGAAGCAGTTTATTGTGGAGGGTGCTGTATTCTGCATTCTCTCCACAGGACCCATGAGATAAATTTCTCTTGGATCTCAGGTCAAGGAGCAGCATCTTTTTTTTTTTTCTTTGTCTTTTAATTCTATTTGATAGTTGTTGCTAACATGGAATATGTATGAAACAGTAAAAAAAAATATATGGCAAATAAGCCTTTCTTAGTAGTAGGTTAGTTCACTTGACATGTGATTAAAATGGAGCCACATATTTCTCAGTGTAATTGCTAATCCCCAAAAGATACTTTTATAAATACAGTTTATTATGTTCTATGAACATTTGGATCATTCTTTTTTATTCTCTATGTAGACTAAAGATAATAGCATCAGATTATAAAAACTCAGGCTGTAAAAGTGACAGAATGCTACAGGCTGACGACGAAGCAAACCACATCTTGAATGTTGAGGGACTCTGCAATAAATGTACTTGGTGGCACTTATTATTAAAATATTTACTTGTCAGTATAGAAAGTAAAGGCATTGCTTATATTGCTTCGAGTTACGGTAAAAATAGAACAGACAGCACAAACCATGTATTGCTAGGTGGAAGAACGGCACTGCATGTCTGAAGGTTGTGTGTTCTTGTGTGATGAAGAGCAAGGAAAAGAGAAAAACAAAAATTACCTATTTGATGTGTTTGATCTTGGTACTTTCTCTGTTCCTCTGTCAATCCTGTGATGAAGAGATTAAAGAGAAGCAGCAAAGTAAAAACAGAATAGGGATAAACAAGTCAAGTGGGACTCAGTCCAGGAGCTAGGGAATGCTACTAGCTATGGGAGGAAAAGGAATTAACATTTACCCTTCGGTTGTGTACCAGGCTCTGTGCTAAGCATTTAGGCATGTTAGGAATATTATCAACGACATTAATATTCTGCCTCCACCCCACTCACCCCCAACACACACCCATGCACACACACTCACACCTTTACCTTGTTTGAGTATAAAAATAGGTCTGAGTCCTTTTCTGAGGGTTGTCTTGTCGTCTTGTTTATGGTTTCCTTTGCTGTGCAAAAGTTTTGAAGTTTCATTAGGTCCCATTTGTTTATTTTTGTTTTTATTTCCATTACTCTAGGAGATGGACCAAAAAAGATCTTGCTGTGAGCTATGTCAAAGAGTGTTCTTCCTAGGTTTTCCTCTAAGAGTATTATAGTGTCCGGTCTTACATTTACGTCTTGGATCCATTTTGAGTTTATTTTTGTGTATGGTGTTAGGTAGTGTTCTAATTTCATTATTTAACATGTAGCTGTCCAGTTTTCCCAGCACCACTTATTGAAGAGACTGTCTTTTCTCCATTGTATAGTCTTGCCCCCTTTATCAAAGATAAGGTGACCATATGTGCATGGGTTTATCTCTGGGCTTTCTATCCTGCTCCAGTGATCTATATTTCTGTTTTTGTGCCAGTACCATACTGTCTTGATTACTGTAGCTTTGTAGTATAGTCTGAAGTCAGGGAGCCTGATTCCTCCAGCTCCGTTTTTCTTTCTCAA